>NC_063333.1:103580173-103665712 GCF_021869965.1 Rhincodon typus | reverse complement strand
TCTGCTCCTATGATGCTGCTTGGCCTGCTGTGTTCATCCAGCCTTGCACCTTGTTGTCTTCTGAAACAATGCCTTGTTCTTGATTATCTATGAAGGGAAACATCCTTACATCATCCACACTTTCAAACTCTCCCAGAACTGTTTATGTTTTAATAGGATCACTTTTTATTCTTCTAATTTCTCATATGACAACCCTTTCACCCCAAGAGTCAGCTTCATAAACATTCCTGTTTGGCTAAGGATTTTAGCTAATTCTGGTGTATTAAAGGAACAGAATCTGAATATTCACATGTATAAATTGTTGCATCTAGTGTCTTCAGATGTTCCTTGAAGTGTGGAATAAATCAGATTGACTGAAGATTGAGATCTCTTTGAGGCATCTCAGGAGGAGGGCAAGAGGAATCATTGCCTCATCCCTTCTGACTGAAGTTGGTTGTAAACACTTTATCTCCATTGTTATGCTGGGCTCTACACTCGTTCAGGTGATGGATGCTCAGGAAGACTCTTGGACCCATTAAACAAAAACAGAAATTGCTGGAGGAACTCAGCAGGTATGTCAGCTACTTTGAGGAGAAAGCAGAGTTAACATTTCCAGTCCGGTGACTGTTGAAGTTGATTTTCTCCAGCAATCGCTGTTCTTGTTTCAGATCTCCAACATCCGCAGTTTGTTTCTTTTTATTAACATGGACTCATTAATTTTCAATTATATGCTACCATTCATGACTGGATGTGACAGGGCTGCCAACCCAACAGGAGACACCAGTAAAACCGGTGAATGAGCCATATGGGTCTGGCGTATCTTGTATCTTCAAAGTAGAGTTTGAACATAATCAGTGCATTCATTTCCAGTATTATTCGTTTTCTACTGCTTTTCTTCTCTTTGGTAAACTTTGATTGTTCAGTTGGTTGTAAGATTGGTTAGCTCTGTCTCTAGCATACTGCTTCTGCTGTTTTGCATGGTTGCAATCCTGCCACAGCTTACATCACAACATTGGTTCCTCATTTTTAGCATTCACTGGTACGTGAGCGTAGACTGCATGACAATGACAGGCCTGTTAGGCTGCACGTCAAATAGTCTGAATTTCATGAAAATTCAATGGTGTCACTGTCAACATTATATTCACTCACTTCTTGCAGATTTTAAAAATTGAATTTGAATTTCCTAGGTGTCAATAAGACCATCAGACCATAAGATGCAGGAGCAGAAGTTGGCATTCAGTCCATCGAGTCTGCTCCATCTTTCAGTGAGATCATGGCTGATCTGATAATCCTCAGTTCCACTTTTCTGCCTTTTTACCATGACCCTTGATACCCTTACTAAAAGAAAATCTATCCATCTTAACTTTGAAAATATTTAAGCCCTAAACAGCCCTCTGAGGTAAAGAATCCTATAGATTGCCAACCGTCTAAGAGAACAAATTTCTCCTCATAGAAACATAGAAGATAGGAGCAGGAGGAGGCCATTCAGCCCTTCAAACCTGTTCCACTATTCTTCACAATCATGGCTGATGATCCAACTCAATAGCCTAATCCTGCTTTCTCCCCAGAACCTTTGATCCCACTCACCCAAGTGCTATATCTAGTCACCTCTTGAATACATTCAATGTTTTGGCATCAACTACTTCCTGTGGTAATGAATTCTACAGGCTCACACTCTTTGAGTGAAGAAATGTCTTCTCATCTCCGTCCGAATCGTCCACCTCAAATTCTCATACGGTGACCCTTGGTCCTGGACACACCCACCATCAGTAACATCCTCCCTGCATCTACCCTGTCCAGTCCTGTTACAATTTTATAAGTCTCTATGAGATCACCCCTCATTCATTTGAAATCTCGCAAAAACAATCTCAACCTAGTCAATCTCTCCTCTTACGTCAGACCCACCATCCCCAGAATCGGCCTGGTAAACCTTCGCTGCACTCACTTGAGAGCAAGAGCATCATTCCTCACAAAAAGAGATCAAAACTGCATACAATATTCTAGGTGTCTTCTGTCTTAAATGGGTGACTCTGAGATTATGCTCTCTTGTCCTAGACTCTCTGACAAGGAGAAATGACCTCTCTGCTTGTACTCTGTCAAGCTGCCTAAGAATCCTATATAAGACAACAAGGTCAGCTCACATTTCTTATAAACTCCAATAAGTACAAACTCAACCTATGCAACCTATGCAATCCTCATAAGAAAATCCTTTAATACCTGGGATCAACCTAGTGAACCTTCTCCAAACTGTCTCCATGCCAATGTATCTTTCCTTAGATAAGGTGTCCAAAACTGTGCACAGTATTCCAGGGATGGTCTGACAAGTCTTTGTGTTGCTTTAGCAAAACCTTGCTTTTCTTATAATCTATTTCCTTTGAAATAAAGGCCAAGATTCTATTTGTGTTACCTCATCACTGAATTTGGATGCTAGCTGTTTGTAATTTATGTAAACGGACTTCTGAATCCCTCTGTTTTGCAACTTTCTGCAGTCTTTCTCCATTTGTATAAGGTTTAGCTCTTCTATTCTATCTGCCAAAGTGCATAACCTCACATTTTCATTCATTGTCACACTGTCACTATGGCATTGGAACTCCTATTTCCAGAACATAAGCCCACGCTCTCTATTACTAGTCCAGTAATGTTACTACTATGTGACTGTCCTTGTTAAATAATTGTCAGATGCTTTGTTTATTCACTTTGTGTATTTTGATTGACTGACTCAGAATGGCTTCAATCCATCTGAGTAGTGTTAAATATTATAGGTATTTTTATTTAAATTGTAGTATTATTAAATGTTAAATTACATGTCCAATGTTTTCTTATCTTTTCATGAATTGTTCGTGATTTTGCAATTCCACTGAGGCAAAGTTATTTTTGTAGACCTAGTTCCATTTTTGGGCCACAGAATGTACCTGACAGGTCACATAGTGCAAGTCCTGTGAGTATATAACTTTTATGACACAGGGTCTTAAGTATCTATATATATATACACTGCAGAAGTCTTCAAAGTAACTAACATAAACTGTTTGAAGTGTCACTCAGTCGCTTTTTCTGACGCCAATGTGTGTCTAGGACCTGTGGGCTTTGATGCAACGTAATAAATTAGAAGAAAGGTCTAATATATTTGGTAATCATGGTCTCAATTAAGAAATAGGCCTTTTAATATAAATAGAATGGAAATAGAATTGAAAATATAAGGTAAAAATGCTAAGAATCATCAATACAGTGTATTGTGCTCAATTGTAAAATCCAGCCCACTATTTCACACGATCGGAAGTGTAAATCTGGTACTCCCTCACTAAATGGCTGTGTATAGTGAATCAATTGAAATTCTCTAGGCTGAAATTAATTGTACTTTGTTAAGGGAAGATGTCAAGGGATATGGAGCATTGGCAGTTAATACACATGAGAAACAGTTTAACTATAGCTTAATTGAATGGCGGAGTAAGTTCAAAGGGCTATATAGCCTTCTCCCCTTATTTTTTTTTGAAGTTGCTAATTAAAAAATAGCTGATTTCAATGAAATTAATCCACAAATCTATTGTCACATTGGGAGAAGAAAAATTCTGCTAATTTGTAACTTCACTTGTTTCTTTTTAATTTTACTTTCATTCCCTTGTTCTTAAAAGTAGAAGTAAGATTAAATGTCCAACTACACGATGACAGTATCAATGTCCATTTATACGTAGTTGAGGAGCAATTAAACATCACAAAGATTGAAGCAAATGGCATCGTCACTGTTACAAACTCTGTCCAAATATCTGTTCAATAGTTTTTCTGAGCTATTGTCTCAGATTTAACCAAACGATTCACAATTAAAGGAGCAAACTTTCACCCATGTCTCACAAGTTAAATGTCTTAGCTCCGCCATCATTCTGGGATACTGGACTGCATTGCTTCTGTACCATAACTTCAACTTCTGTGTGATCAAGTTACGTTGAGGTGTTTTGGGAAATTTTCTTTACCAATCTTTGTGATGTTTAATTGCTCCTCAACTATGTATAAATGGATGAAACAACATGTAGAAGTGCAAGCAGAACAGGGAGAACATATATCATTAGTGGAATCCAGAAATATTGGTGAGGGTGGAAAGGTGATATCATTGCTCAGATATCATTATTGATGGTGCATTGTTATGGCTAATTAATTAAGAGTTGAATCATGTGAGGGTGATCTCACTGAGCTGACAATAAAGAAAAGGTGTTGGAATGGAATTATGTGATTAACTTTGTTGAAGATTGCAGAGATTTTAAAGAAGACAAAGAGGGATAACACACTATGGTGATAATCAGAGAAGATGTAAGCATTGAGCTACAGTAAAGATAGCCGTAGATTTGGCAACAGTCAAGTCAGAAATTGCGGGAATCCTTGGACATGAAAGGAAATTTGAATAGGTAGGGATAGATAAATAGTGGATTCTTTGAGGAGCAGCTTAGTGTTACCAGTTTTAGGAAAGAGGGAGCCAAAAACCATGCAGGAGGAACAACTTAGAATACTCACTAGCAAAATGTCGCACCATCTAATTAATTAATTGACAGCCTACAAATGCAAACTTTCACTGGATCAATAATCTCAACAATCATTAAAACATTCCACAAACACAAACTTACTAACTTGACAGAAGTTCTTTTTATAGACAGTCTTTTTTCATTAGGTTCAGTCAGTTGATGGCATCTCAATTGGTGTGCAGTTTCATTTAGCCACCTTTTATAATTGATGCCTGTCACTATGTTAGACACTCCCCTAATTTGTTTTCTTGACAGAAGCTGTCCTCTGAACTTAAAGGATTAGTTTAGATCACGCTTTGGACCTTTATCAATGTGATCACGCTCTTGTTTATATAAGCTGCCCCAAGTTGCTCCAAATGTAGCTTCATCAAGAAATGATATATGTTAAAAACTGTCTGTAATCATAATTAAGTGTTTGAAATACAAACCAATACTCATTTCTTTTGTTCAAATCACTTTGAGATAGTCTGGATACTTTAAAATAAATAGACAGTAAATACATGAATCTGTATCTATTTCTGATTATTCAATCCCAATGATAAGATGGAATTGGGAAGCAATGAAGATATTTAAAAATAATTTTACTTCCCTCCTGTTTATACTTCAGGTCTGTACTACTTAAAAAGACAAATAGACTTATGATTGTTTGCTGATGACCTATGGTGGCACAAGATCAGCTGAGGTCATCCGAAAGGCTTCCATAAGAAACAGATGCACCAGGAGTGAAATAGGAAATAGGTATTTATCAGTTATAAAACAAGCAGGGTTGAATTTTTGCATATATCCACAGTTTGTCTTTTTTTTCTATTGCGTAACACAAAAACAAGTGATTAATAAAGAATCAGTGAGCAAAATAAAATGTGGATTGGTATTAAGAATCTAAACATTGAAACTAATGCTAACACATGAATGTTCAACAGGTTCCTAAGAAATTCCTTTATCTGCTATTTATTTTAACACTGCCATTAAAATAGAGAAGTAACAAATTTCAGACGAACATGTTAAGTGCTTGTGAGCTAATATTCAATCAGTGTAAAATAGAAGACCCTAAAATCTTCTCTGCAGCTGTTGTAATTGCATACACCAATTCAATTATTTAGCAGCTGTCTGTCTATATAATCCTAACATAAAATAATATTAAACAGAGTACAAGAAATACAGATTGGAGAGGTATTAAAATTCTCATTACAACTGAAAAAGTTATAACTTGTAAAAATTGTTTTTACAAATTGATGTGCAAAAGTAGCTTAAATGTATTCAAGTGTTATTTATTTTACTTTTTAATATTAAATACTTTGTTAACAAAATGTTATTGGATGTAACATACAATATATTAATGTTAACAGATTCTCTAGCTGACATATTATTACCAAAATTAAATAATGTTGCCTGAATATATGTGGGATTTCAAATTCTAACTGAACGTGACAGCTCATCACAACTTGTTCACACACTCTTCTGACAATTTGAGTTCAAGTGGTAGTAGGTCGCTGAGGCTAAAGGTGTGTACAGCATCTTTCCTTTCAACTCTAGGCTAGTGTTACTGTGGTGCACCACATCCCTTAAAATATTGATCAAAGCTGTCAAAATGCCAGCAGGTGGGATGAAGCAAGCAGTATGCACAGGATTGGCTTAAAAAGTCAACTGGAGTTCTAGGTTCATAGCATGCGACCTTGCCTGTTGTTTGTTTGCCCACCACTACAATTGTGATACCCTGCAATGCACTATCTGCTGTATTATGCAGCACTTAGCTGGGCAGAGAGCATTGATTTGTCTCCTCAGGAAACACTACTGAAAAAGTCTTCAGGCCTCCTGCACAGGCAAAGTTGCTAATTCCACAGCTGTGCAAAGCTAGGCTCTAGCCAGTCTACTTAAAGCATATAACTGACACCATAGGGTGAAGCTTTGTATTGCTTCCTGTGTGGACGCTATGGCAAAGAGTGTTAATTGGTCAGCCTGTGATGCGAGATACATACCCTGTCTTATCAGCTACTGAATGCTTACTGGAGAAAGAGAACCTATAGCACAACAGCTTGTGATCACTCAGGAACTGACCTTTCTGGCTAATGAAAGAAATTCAAAGTTCTTCCAATCATCCATCAATAAAAATGTTTGAACACAAGGTACTTTTAAATCTCATATCAAGAGTACAGTTTACCAATGCTTCCTCTCATTTGTGACCCATTTTGATTGTTTGATGTTAGTGAGTAAAAATAAATCAGTGTTTTAAGGATTCGTCTTAAATATTCCTGCTTTTCTTTTCAGAAGTTACTCAGTGTAGAAGCTGCTTACAGTTTGCATACTGCGGTAACACACTGAAAGCCCAGTCATCTGATTCTGCCCCTGTTTTTATTTTAACACACGGAAACCTGCAATCTTAGCTCCAGTAAGTAAAAACAAAATCTGCCTATTTGTTCTAGAGTTTGTACAGATTAAAGTAATGAAGACAAAGAGGCAGAATTGAAAGCTTCATCATTTACTTTGAGTATTTTCTGGACATGATTTCCTCCAAAACAAGTCTCCAGAGCCTTACAACTGAAAACATTGGATAAATATATCAGGTCTCTGCAACTGCAGCTTTGATTTAAAGTTATTTCTCACCTCTTCACTCATGTCAGAAATAGGAACCCTTTAGATTTATATTTGGTTAAGTTCCCAGTGGGTATCTAACCCTTTCCTTTCTAGTGATAAACAAATGTCACAGTGAGTTTTGGGATTCTTTCACACAGTTCTAGAAAAACAGGAGACCTATGAGCACACAGCAACACTCTCAATGATTACTCATAAATTGATGTGATACATTTGCAAATGAGGGTTGGAAGTAACTGCTCATGGTTGTTGTTAATACTTTGTATTTTTCACTGACATACTAGATGTAATCATCCCTTGTGGAATTATGTCAACTGTGTCAAAGCAATAGTTTATTGAGAACCGTAAAATGTGTTAAAAAGCATGCTAACAAAATAACATGAGATATGTTTTGGTTTATAAGTTAAAAAAATCAAATGACATACTTAGATTTAAGCACCTGTCAATGCCAGTGATGACAGCTTTCCAGTGGTTGATTTCTGAACAAATATTTTGTAATGGAAATAATAAAAGCTGCCAATTGCAATGAAAATGTAACAATGTTGCCTTCACTGTTTTAATTCTGTTAAATGTAATTGAACTCTGTTCAGCAAGGGGAGGCAGTGGCATAGTAATGTCACTGGATGAGTAATCCAGAACCCCAGGTTAATGCTGTCTGGACATTGATTCCATCATGGCAGATGGTAAAGGTTGAATTTGATAAAGATCTGGAATGAAATGCTAGTCTAATGGTGACCATGTAACCATTAATGATTGTTGTAAAAAAAAATCTGATTTACTAATGTCCTTTAGAGAAGGAAATCTACTGTCCTTACCTGGCCTGGCATAAATGTAACCCCAGAGTTTCAACTCTATTTAACTCTTAACTGCCCTCTGAAATGCCTCAGGAAGCAAATCAGTCTAGGCAATTAGGGATGGACAATAAATGCTGACCTAGCAAGGGACACCCGCATCCTGTGAATGAATGAAAAGAAATTGTCAGTAAAGAATACAATAACTGTAGAAAAACCAGCACAAATCCTCCATCTAAACATTGATGGTTCTGTTACATTCCACAGCTTACCTGATATAAGAATTCCAGCAATTTGCTCTGCACCTGAGCATTAAATCAACTACAGTCTGGACCATTATGTACTAATTTACCAAAACTTGTAACATCTCAAAGAAAGTCTTTAATGTTATACAAAGCTATAGAAGTGTGCTTATGTTATAACCATGTGCCATAAATCTTTTGCCACAGTTTGATGAAAGTCATTGTGTTACCTTTTATGTGTTCATGTAGAAGTTGCTGATAAAAGCCAGCTTTTATTGCCCATTCTTAATTACCCTTGAGATGGTTGTGGTGAGCTGCCTTCTTGAACAACTACAGTCCATGTGCTGTAGGTAGACTCACAATGCTGTTGGGGAATGAATTCCAGGATTTTGACTCAGAAAATCAAAGTGGATGTAGTTACAAGTTGATAGCATGCATGACTTGGAGCAGAGCTTGCATGTGATGGTGTTCCCATGCATTGACTGCCCTTGTTCCTTGAGGGAGTAAGTTTGGATGATGCTGTTGAAGGAATCTTGATGATCTATTGCACTGCATCTTATGGATGGTATTCACTGAAGCCATGGTGCATCAGTGATGAAAGAAGTGAATAATGAATGTGGTGTTTGTGGTGCCAATCAAGCAAGCTGCCTTGTCCTGGATGGTGTCAAATGCTTATGTTGTTAGACTTGCAGTCACCCAGGGAAGTTAGGAGTGTTCCGTCACACCCTTCACTTGAACATGCAATCAAAAATACCTTCTGTAATGAAAATACTATTAGTCAACTCAGTTAAAATGGATCTGTAGCTACAGGTAGTCCTTGAAAAACATAGTTGTGCCATAATGCAGTTGTTACTTTACAACCCATCATTCCAATAATGCATGCCTGATTTGAGGTTACATGGATATTACTTGATTCCCAGCAGTGTGGAGAATGAATATATGTGTACCAAAACTCGGCATTCATGGGCAAGTTCCTGTTCATTCAACTCGTTTTGACCATTGTCTGCCTCAATTAAGGCTGGATAACTTTTTAAAAACTGTCGCCAAAGACATTTAACCCTCCAGTACCAAAGCAGCAGAAAAGCAGTCTGATGACCGTCAACTTTCAACATCCAGAGCTGCAGATGAGTCCAGATAAGCAATATTGTATGTAAGGCAAGAACCATTAAAAATTATTCATTTTGTATATTTTCATGTTGATTTTAGTATTTTATATTAATTTTGTGTTTGTATTCTGCACTTGTTTAACATTCTGGAATCTAACCCAAACATTTACATGGTTTTCTATGGAAATATGTGTTTTGAATAACGAAGGTTTTGCTTAACATGGTGATTTTCAGGAACATAACCATCACATTAATAAAGGAATACCTGTACTTAAAACAATCAAATCCTGTGCGTATCAACTTCTTTAACATTAATCTACCCATTTATTAACCTTCAGCAAGACAATGTAGATATTGTAAGAATTTGACAAATATGTTTCCTCTTTTCTCTTTTTATTCAAACTATTAGTTATAGAGTTAAACAGCATGGAAACAGACACTTTGGTCCAAACAGTCAATGCCGAAGATAATCCCAAACGAAACTAGTCCCACTTTCCTGCTCATGACCTATATCCCTTCAAATCTTTCCTATTCATGTGCTTATCCAAATGTCTTTTAAATGTTGTAATTATACCCACATCCACCACCACAGGAAGTTCATTGCACATGTGAACCACCATCTGTGTGAAAAATTGGCCCCCAAGTTTTTTTTAAATCTCTCTCCTCTCACCTTAAAAATGTGCCCCCTAGTCTTGAAATCCCACATCCTAGGGAAAGGATGACTATCTTTAACTCTATCTATACCCCTCATTACTTTACTTTATAAACTTCTGTAATGCCTCCTCTCAACCTCCTACACCCCAATGAAAAAAGGTCTCAGCCTGTCCAGTATTCTTCAAACTAATGAGGTTTTATTCATGCAGAGACCAGTTGTAATAAACACGCCTGCCACTAGCTCAGTCACTTCTACCTTTTTGTTGACATTAACATTGGAAGGAAAATATACCCCATGTTGTTTTAATTCTGTGTCATCCAGAGCTATACAATGACACAAGTATTTTTGATCAATAGAAGTAAAATAAGAATTATCTTAAATTGTAATTTTTATAAACAAAGATAATATTTCAACTGGAATCTTCCAATGTATAGTAGCAGAAGGTATGATGGAGGACATAATAAGTTAATCATAAACAGCTGTGTGATACAACAGAAAAATTAAAAAAAAACTTACAGGTCAAAACTATAAAATATCATAAAATATCTTACACCAATGTTAATCTTAATGCTATTTTTAATATAAACAAACATTTCAAATAAATTATCCACACTTACTTGACTAACTGTCCAGCCCTGAACCTATTGCCCTACATGAATTTGACAAGAGGCCCCATATGGTGATACAAATGACCCTTTGTGAAGACAAATGAAAATGAATCTGATCCACATCTCAACCTATCATTTCTCGCCTGTTTGAAGGCTGTTTCCACATTTTCAGTGAATTGCCCTTTAGAAGTTATTCTTTGTTAAATTATTTAAACACTTTTCCATCTACTATTTGAAGCCTAGACTAGCAGAGACTAAAGCAGCTGTGTTCTTTACATTGAGTCAAACAGTATATTGCAAAAAGTATGATTTAGTGTACACATACAAGCTACATTTATTTTAAAATAATAATGATTTGGCAACATTTTTAACTTAATAATCTTTCTGACTAATTGTTTATACTTAAATTGATGAGAATAGAGCAATGTTCACTTTGAAAAATATATTGACAGATTTTCTCGTATATTTATCAGAAGTGCTAATGCCTAGACATGACCTTATTTTGCTACTTTAAGACTAAGTTTCAAACTAACAAGTAATACTAAAAACTAACTGTATTTTGTGTTCCACTAATTTGGTATGGAAGTGCAGGAAGTTGTCAGCATGGGCTTCATTGGGCTCCCACCACAACCCTCTTATACCATTCTCTAGGTTCGGTGCTTAGTGCCTTTGGACAAGGGACCATCCCCATTCCATGCCCCAGGAGTCTGCAGGAAACTCTGTACAGGTTTGACAGTTATGTATCCATTATAACTCTCTGCTGATGTTTCCACTAAATATTGGTTGTTCTGTTTTCTCGACAACAGTTCCAGCAATTGTTGGTCTTGTTCCATACTCTTTCCCCTGGCTGAAGAATTGGGAGCTCTCTCACTTGATGAAGTGATCGAAGTTCCTCAAACGTTTTTTTTTGATTTCTCACTTTGTCATGGTCTTTCATGGTAATGTGATGTTTTATTTTTCAGACAAGGATGGAGGTTGTGTTCACAGTTTTCTCCTCTTTGACATTTTAAGCACCTCTTTAAGCTGGAGATAAATCTGTTTTACAATAGTGATCATCTATGACTGGATAGATCTAAATTAATGTCATAATATTTCTTCAGAGGTTCTTTTGTAGTTCAAACTCCTGTTTTTACTTCACCATTTGCTTGTTGGTAATAAGATGAAAATGTTACATGAATGAATTTGGCTTCCTTCACAATGGCCTAACTTGCTAATTTCTGAATTACGGTTTATTATCATATACAAACATATCAGAAATGCTGTGTGTTGAATAACTTATTTTAGTAATTTTTATCACCATGTCCACTATGCAAGTGGTTTGTCTCAAACTACCTTGAATAATTTCTGATAGCATTGATTAATATATACCCATTAACCCCAAACAAGCCTATTCTTAACCTTTCTTACAGACTTGATGGAAATGGTGACTTAAAAAAGTTCATTCTGTTCCTAAGTGTTGATAGCACACTTTTAAATGTTGGATGTCATCAAACGAGTAATCCTGGTCAGCAACTGTATTTGGAGGCTCTCGCTCAACATTTTAATATTTTGAGATGACCTTGCAGACTGTCAATTCTGCGTGCTTTAGGTGTCACAAACCTTCCAGTGAAGACTAACAAATTTTCTATAAGTGTTAGTAGCTTCTGTTGATCAAAGTATGGTCTTCAGTAGGGATGTATGCTGGCCATCCAGAGGAACAATGTCATCTAGTCTGGAGACATTCCCCATTTCTGTGTTAAGCTTCTCTAATCTCTTCCAAGTTTTTATCTTGAGCGTCATAAGTGTTTGGTACCAATACTGTCAATGCTTCTGCTATAAAACTTAAATCTTGTTTTTCAGCCTCTTCAAATGGTATTCTTGATTAAGGAACTGTCATTGTTTGACACTTCCTTGTACATACTCTGTTGAGTCAAAAGCCCTCAAACACAATCTAAAATATTGGTGGCATTTTTATAATTTTCTTAACTTTGAGAAGAGAAACCAATGGCTTGTGATCTTTCTCAAATTAAAATAGTCCCTATAACAATCTAAGGCCTTTTCACACACTCACTTTGCCACTACAGCTCCTTTTCTAATTGTAGCCTAACTTTTTTCTGCTTCTGTTAGAGATCCTAAGTGTGATATATTGGCCTTCTTTCCATCTCCCTGGACTTGTAGCATCAGTGGATGACATATCCACAGCTAATATTGTTGGCAACTGTGGATTATAATGTGTGAATATTTCAGAAGTAGTTAACAATTTCTTAATTCTTTTGAAAGAATTTCTCTGATCAATATTCCAGCATCGTTGTTTGCCTTGTCTCGACAGATCTCTCAACTGACCATTAAATCCTGACAGATTAAGAATGAACTTCCGTGCTTGGTTGACTATTTTTGGAAATCTTTGTACCTCTGTTATATTGCATAAAACCAAGGAACCATTTAAAAGTTATGGCACAGAAAGAGGCCATTCAGCCCATTGTATCTATACCTGCTGATTAAACTCATCACCCATTCAAATCCCAATTTCCAGCACCTTGTCTGTAGCCTTGCTGGTTGCAGTATTTCAGGTACAGATGCTGGTTCCTTTTTAATGAGGTGGTGGTTTCTACTTCAATCACCAAACTGGGCAACAAATTTCAAACACATTCCGCCCTCTTGGGTCAAAAGTATTTTCCTCGCGACCCCTCTTATTCTCCTACTAAACAACTGAAGTCTCTGCCCCCTCACCTTAAATCAGTGTCACATTGATCCTTGTGGAAATTCTCTGATCATCTTCATTTTCTGAGGATCAATGTTATTCCTGTAAATTGCACTATGTGGCCAAAGACTTTGATCACAGACTTTGCAATTTCATACTTTTTGTTAAGCCTGCACCTACAATGATTTTAGAACTTGCCTAATTGTATGACTGTGCTCCAATTCCAATTCATTCCAATATTTTACTCCTGAACCTTTCAGTTTGATCTGAAGTTGATCTGTTCTAACCATTTTAATTTGTCAGACAGCATTCTTACACCTTCTCCAGTGTCTAATTTAAACTCAGGATGATGTCACTCTACAACAAGATTGCCTAACCAGTATTTGTCTGGTTCATTGATATCTCCTTGGACATCTTGAGTCTGTGGCTGTTCCTGGATCTGATTACACTTAAAAATCTGTTGCCTTTTATTTCTACTATGTACTACGTTTAGAGGACAGTAATTTTTAAAATGACCAAATTTGCCACAGTTGTGACATTCGGCTCCCCCTACTGGGCAGTCGTCAAACTTACCTAGCTCTTTCTGCTTCATCAAAAGCGTTTCAAAATGGCCTATGAGTCTGCACGAGCTATCAGTTAATATTGTTTCTACATCTTAATCCATCTAATTAACTGCATTGCCTCAATTGTAATTAATCAGATAAAAAATTATGCAGCTCTATACTGTTTCATCCTGTAGAATACCATGTGTACAATTTTCTGCCAACTTGGAAAGATCTTTGATAAAGGAATCAATGAACTCCCCTGATCTTTGCTTCTGTTAAATTTAGCCCATTCAATGATCAGGTTCTTGCAGATGCTAAAATCCACATTAAAACTTACAGGACTTTGCAGAACGATGACAAGACATTATTCTAAAGTGGTCATTAGGGAAGGGGTAGTACTGCTTTAAACATTGCTGGAACATGATACGGCGCTAAGGATGGGTAACCTGTGTAGCTCAATTTTTGTAGCTGCAGTAACAATGACACTCAATCAGACAAGCAATGATGTAAAGTAGCAATGCAATTACAAATATTAGCTTCTATTTTCAATGAAGTGTCACCAGTGTAATCATGAATTCACTGAAACTTTTCTTTTTCATTTCCCTCACACTACATGTTCTGTGAAAGGCTATTGGTGGCTAACAGAAATTGACCAGGAGCACAGCTGGGCTTTACGTACACCCCTGGCAGTGGAAGTCCCAGCAGATCCCAGCTGTGATGAATATATCTGCTATGAGTGAGCACAAGATAGTGTGAGCCATAGAGTTCATTGCTAATGAGGTGAACTGTGGAGAATTGTATGAGAAAACTCACTAGAGCTCAAAGAGTGAAACCCACCGTAGAATTCCTTGAAATTGACATTCAGCCAACGTTTGGTAAAATTCAGCCCCAATTCCTGTGGAGCTCCAGAACGAAGTTGCTTGATAGCTTGCTGCTCTGTTGGTGTTTTCCATGTTGGAATATGATTCAGTTCCTCAGTTCATATTCCTCGTGAGTGATAAGTATACATTTTTGTCATTCTTCCACTTCAATCTGCTGTTGAAGTGTTTCTATGATTTTCAATGTTGGATTTTCCTTTGTTGACCCCTCTCTCACAAGTCCCTCACAAGTACTAGTCTCCAATATTTTGACAGGTTCTTCACGACAATGAGATGGATACTCATGGAGAATTCAAGCCTTGGCTCTGGCCCTTCATTGTAAGTTCCTTTACTAACCAGGAATTGTGAAATAAAAGTAGGACCCAATGTATCCACATCATTTTCCAAGATGTGTAGCAGGCCTTTCAACATAGCAAAGAAATGGGTCTGATTTCATTAAAGAGGGTAATTCAGCTTGATGTTTTCCTTGCAAGCCGTTATTTCATTTGGAGGGCAGGTGCATGTGGGGTGGGGAAGCATTAGGAGATATTTAGTTGTTCCCTTAATCCACATGTCAGACAGCACATAAGAGGGAAGATTGATAGTGTGAGAAAATACTAGGAAGAAATTTAGAGAATCAGAGTGAAGGGAGAAAGAAATAAAATCATGAAGATATCACAAATGTAATGGGCTAGAAATTGGTCAGTCTCACTTTTTGAACACAAATGCATGATTTACCACCATTCACAGTTGCCAGCTTGGATTGACGTGGACAACACATAAGCTTCATGTACCTATTTCTTCTCTCCAAAATATTTGGCACAACCAAATGGTCTGAGGCATTGTCAAAGAGTAGAAGGGCCAAGCAGTATTATCTGGATACTATAATGTACAACCATCCTGCCTTTCTGAAAGGCAAGCTGTCTTTCCTAAAAAGCAGCTACATTTATCAATATTGTTGCAATGTTAACTATTGCAAATAAATACTGAAGGCATTACTGGTCAGGAGAGACACTGTGCAATGGATTTTTTTATTGCAGATGGGGCCAGGAATGAGTGTGGGCTGGATTTGAAAATTGTGCTCCAAATGAATGACACCACTCCCACAGCTTTGTAAATACAATGCAATTTTCATTGGGAGTGTGGATGGTGTTGATGGAGTTTGAAACCTACCACACCAATTAAGTGCCTCTAATATTAGTTGTAGAGGTATTTGAGAGGTTTTTCTCCATCAGTTTCAGATTTTTCTTCAGAACCATGGGAAAAATGAAAAATGCAGTGTCTCCTGAGGAGGTGAGAGATGACTCTGGTGTCCCTCATGAACTGTTTTGATTTCCTCAGCCCTTTCGTGCTCCCATTGATAGCTGAATGAGGCCACTGGTTGGACATGATTGGTATGTAGCCCATGCATTAGTCACATTGAGGGTTCCAAATGATTGGAGTCTCACACTTTCTGTGCATGTCACTTCACTGCTCCTGCATGTTATGTGCTACATTTGCAAAACTGTAGGTCATTTCCTGGTAATGTGCAGAAGTAAAAGCAATTTCAGAACAGTGGAAGTATAAGCGTTCATATAGATAATGAGGTCTGACAATATGTCTCCTACTATCACGAGAAGAAACACCTGCATTTGATGAGATACCTCCATCAGACAAGGTACTTGGAGAACTAACTAATCCAGAAATGCCAAAATTGTCACAACTTGTCTACGCCAATAGATATTCTGTTGATTTTGTGCTTGACGTATAAAAGGCAAAGGCATTATTGTCACATCAGATCAGTTACCATGACTGAAGAGTAGAAGTTACAGCTTACAGAGATAAGACTGCTGGTAGAATAATCGTCAGAAGCATAGGGATCTTGCCAGTTACACTACAATGCATGGCACATAAGACAGTTGAAAATGTGTCTGTAGATTTCAAAAATCCAACTTCACTTTTGAGCCTGTCTATGTGTATTGACCTCATCATCAATGGAAGACTTGGAGGAGGTCACTAACCTTCCAAAGAATAATTGATCCAGAAGTAAACAGCTGTCCAAACATTGGTCCAAGGAATAAATTGTTACAGTCACAAGGCAACCAGTAGAAGACTACATTGAGTTCCCAGAATCATGAAGAAAGAGGTGAAAAAAAATCTCGTGACATCACTTATGTGTGCATAATAGACCCATTTAATATTGTTGGCATTGTGGAAATCTCATGGAAATATTCACTCTTCTATCTTCTAAAACTGCGAATGACAGAGATAGTGCAGAGAGTGCAGAAATCCTTCAATAAAATGACTAAAGGATGAAAAAGTTTACTTCAGTAGTCAAACAGCCACAATAGGTTACTGAAGGTGTTCAGCCTGAGGGATGAGAACCTGAGGGAGATGTTCTGCAAATGACTCCATGAGAGCCAGATCAACATCCACAGATCATGACATAGTCAAGAAGACGGATATACCTTGTTTAAGCATTCAGGATACTGCATAATAAGGGACTGTCTCTTCCAGCTAGAATTTCATTGCCTGATCCAGAATTCCAGGATACCACAAGAAAATAGAAAATTTATTTCAATGCACCACCTCTCCTCTCAGAAAGAAACGCAGGAGATTAAAGATCCTCTAGAAAAGGCACCAGACCTGCAAAAATATTGATGAAGAACAATGTCTCCTGTGCAGGATATCAAGAGATAACAAAATCTTTCAGCAGAAAGATGATCCACAGATCAGAACCAGGTCATCAGTCCTCCAACAAGAGATTTAACATGCTTGCATGTCTAAAGAGAGTGCTTTCTGACAGAAGTGTTAAACTTCTAGACCACCAGCATTTGGAAAGTCAAAGATGTGGTGGAGATGGAAAAGTAGTAAATGTAATATTGTTAGTCATGATTGCATAATTATTTAACTACAGTAGAAAAGTATGGGGAAAGATATATAAGGCAATGGTTTTGAAACAGATTGTGCGCATGTTACATTGGCTTAACCCATTCTACTAAGGTGTCACATACAGTCTGTGGGTGGAGTGAAGGGGCAGTGTCTTATTTAAGGGATGGGATGAGTAGGACTACAGTGAGAAATATGGCAGAATCTGAGGAGCCAGTCACAGTCAGTTCTGTGCCACCATAGTGGCTAGTCTAGAAGGTATGGCTAACACGATTAGGATACGCACAGGCTTCTGTCAGGAGTCTGGGCACTTTTCATCCATGGCTGTCTTGTAGGGTGTTCAAAATGGAATGGTGATTGGGTCTCACCAGCGAAACTAGTGGAAAGTAGAATGGGGTCGGTAAGGGGTGTGGCCGCTGCCATGGGACAGAGACTCTGGAAACTCTTCATGGGTATTCAGGGATTACAGGTTGGCAGGGAAGGAGGATGACAATTGTGAAGGGGGCAAAAGTATCTGTAAGGGGTGAATATGAAAAAGCATGGATGGGAATGGGGTAATGTAGCGGGGTTTCAAGGGAGAGACACCTAGCTTAGTCACATCATATGCCAGAGGCTGAGGGAGAGGGGCTGGCAGTGGGCAGGTACAGACTCATATGGATAGGTTGGGTGGAACCTGAGGATTTGAGAATCATAAGGGGTTCATGGGAAGGGATATCAGGAAGTAAATCTGCGAGATTGAGGCGTCACATGTAGATGTGAAGGCTGGAAGCCATTATCCAAAGATGTTTCTGTTGCTTTCCATTTTGCTGGAAATTGAAAGTAACATCAAGAAGTATGTACCTCAAGGAAAATTGCCAAGACCAGGATGCCAATCACATAACACTTGGATAGTGTTGAGCTTCTTGAGTGGTGTTACTGCAGTTACCATCCAGACAAGTGGAAAATGCTCCTGAGTTGTGTCTTGTAAATGGTGAACAAGCTTTTGGAAGTCAGGAGCCAAGTCATCTGCTGCGGAATTCCAAGCTTCTAACATGCTTTTGTAGGTGCAGCATTTATATAGCTGGTCCAGTTCAGATTCTACTCAATGGTAAGCTGGAGATGTTGGTGGTGGAGTTCTAGCATTGATAATGCCATGTTTGAACCAAGGCTGTAATGAGGTCAGGAACTGCCTGGTCCTGGCCTAATCTAAGGTTAAATGTCAGTGTGCATGTCATAGTTGAATATGTGTCACTCGATAGCAGTGTTAATGACACCTCCCATCACTTTGCTGATGGCTGGGAGTAGGCTGTTGGGTAGTAATTGGCCTGATTGGATTTTTTCCAGCATTTTGTAGATAGAACATACTTGCGCACATTTCCATGATGCTGGGTAGATGCCAATGTTGTATACATGGAAAACTTAGAACTAGGGGCATGATTGGTTTTCGAACATAAGCCCTCAGTACTATTGCCAGAATATTGTCCGTCTTTGCAGTATCCAATGCCTTCAGCCAGTCCTCGATATCATGTGGAGTGAATCAAATTGACTGAAGACTGGCATAAAAACAAAAACAGAAATTGCTGGAAAATCTTGGCAAGTCTGGCAGCATCTATGGTGAAAAAGCAGAGTTACCGTTTTGAGTCCATGGGCCAGCTTCAAAACTGATTATAGCTTAGAACAAGTTGGTATTTATGCTTAAGATGGTGGGGGGAGGGGTTGAGGAGTAAATGATAGGTGGTAATGGAACCCAGAGAGAACAACAGTTGGACAGACAAAGGAATAGTTAATGGTCGACCTGGGATAATCTATAGTTGCTTATGGAGACCATTATCGTTTACTCTCACCCCTCCCCTCCAACCCATCTTTAGTATATATACGAGTCTTTACCTTGCTACAATCAATTCAAGAAGGCTGAAAAATGTTAACTCTGCTTTCTCTCCACAAATGCTGCCAGACCTGCTCATTTTTTCCAGCAATTTCTGTTTTTGTGTTTGGTTTTGATTTCCATCATCTGCAGTTCTGTGTTTTGTTTATTTAGCTGAAGACTGGTGTCTGGGATGCCATGGTTCTCAGGAAGAGGCTGAGATTGATCATTCACTTTGTTAGTTCATAACTTTCTTTGGAATGATCTTTCCCTAAAAGTTATCTTCTTACATAAATCTGAAAATAAATGCCACTTTAATGCCACAAAATTTCATTCAAACATTCATACTGTATATAGTAAGGTAAAATCAATGTTAGGCTGAAGCATTAAACGTGTGACGGAACTGGAAATTGTATTGACTTCAATAGATGACCAAATCAGCCTTGTGTAAAGTGGGATACAGATTTGCTGTGTCCGATTTTGTTTTACTGTCCAAGTATACTATCACTCATCTTGATCTTCTCTTTCAGGTGGCTAACAGATTAGTAGGATTGAGAAAGAGGCAAAGACGTAAAGAATTTGAACTGGATGTTCTATATTTGTCCTTAAACCTGCACTCACACATGAAAGGGGCCTTGGTAACTGAATCCATAGCTTGAAAACCAGATGTAGCTGCTCATAAACAAACTATTTATATATCGAGATTGTCATTAATTAAAGAAAAAGGAAATCTGCAGTTGAGTTGGCCAACACTTGCGTTTCAAGTTCTTTTCCATTGACATGAGAGGCAAAGCAAAGTGCAACATTAATTCAAAATTGAGCCTTACTTCTCTGTAGGAATCTGTGATCATACATATTGGACAGTAATGTCTGGAGTAAATATAGTCATGCAACCTTTTGCAGTACATCTGTTCCATAGACTAGGGATTACTATTTGCCTTGCATGCAGACAAGAGCTGACTGAGCCTATTAGCATTTCCACCAAGCTTGCTAAAAATTGCTTTAGACATGAAAACAATTAACAAATCAGTATTGATCTCACTAAGAATTGAAAACAGAGCTTCAGAATTTCCTGAAAAAGTTCATCTTAGTACAGTAACAGAGTGGTTTTGCATCAATTTTGTAGACAGTATTTACTCAGATTTTCTGATGTAATATTGCTATGAATTAGTTCCCTCAATTGTTTATGTTGCTTCAAAGATGCTGCTCACCAGCAAAGGGAAGTTTGTGAATTTAGATTCAAGATATTTTTCCCTTATTAACCTATTCAGAGATGGTATTGCTCAACACATCTCTAGAGCAGGTAGGACATAAAATACAGGCCTCCTGGCTCAGAGGTAGAGACACTTCTACCATGACATAAGAGCCCTCAGTCCAGCTTCCAAGTATTTTGAATTAACGTGTTTGGCCATGTTGTGGCATATTTCCAGCACAAGTGGGAATTGAACTTTCTGGCCCAGAGGCAGGGACACAACTACAGTACCAAGAGTCCCCAGCCCAGCTTCCAGGTTAGGGATAGAAATGCAAATCAGCTGGCTTGCTCCTGGTTTTTATCAATTAACCCTGCTTTAGAGCTTTAGGAAACTACAGGCATTGGAAAGAACAGAATTATGATATTCCCTGATGCCTAGATCTCCATACACTATTGAATACTCTGCAAGCAATCACTTTTAATGAATAATGACTATATTGATAGGAATTATTGATGCTCTAGAAATCATAGATCACTATAGTTATTTACTTTAAACATTGAAAGGAAAATCGGGCAAAAAAAGTGTTGAATACAGAACATCAATGAATTGAGGATAGTAAAACATTAGTCTCAAAATGACTATTCATGCTACCATAGCAACCTCCATCTCTCGGCTTTAAATCTGAGTTGTAAACCTGTAACTCAAATGAGTTCCATCATCTGATAGCAATACTGTGCTGGACCAAATGTAGCTGAAGTTGAAATTTTGCTCTCTTGTAGATTTACCCCTCCCCGTCTTTGTCACAATCTAATATAAAAACACAATGACCTCTTAGCAAATGTGAAATGATTGAGAGGGATGATTGTATTACAATGTTGCTGGATTTGACAATTACCTAGTTGGTGTGGCTGAGTTGGGCCAAAGGGTCTGTTTCCATGCTGTATGACTCAATGACTCAAACTATTGTGTTGTTCAAGAAGGTTCATATTGAGAATGAAAAATGTTAACTATCTGACAAGATGTTGACATTTTTTTTACTTCATGTGATGTGGGCATCACTGGCAAGGCCAGTATTTATTGCCCATCCCTAATTGCCCTTGCACTGAATGGCATGCTGGGCTATTTCATAGAACAGTTAACAGTGAATAATATTGCAGTGGGTCTGTTGTCAAATGTTAGCCAGAAATGTTACATTTAAAGCAAAATTCTACAAATGCTGGAAATCAGAAATGAAAACAGAAAGTGCTGGAGAAACTCCGTAGGCCTGGCAGTATCTATGGTGAGACAGAGTCTTGTATGAAAAAAAAAACAAAGAACTGCGGATGCTGGAAATCTGAAACAACAACTGAAATTTCAGAACTCAGGATTCTAAAGAAAGTTCACTGGGCCCAAAATATTAACTCTACTTTCTCTCCACAAATGCTTCCAGACCTGCTAAGTTTCTCCAGCAATTCCTGGTTTCATTTCAGAGTCTCGTACGAGTTCCTCAGAATTCCAAAGAAAAATCATACTGGACTTGAGCCATTAAGGATAGCATATTTCCTTTCCTATAGAGCATTAGTGAAGTAAATGGATATTACAACGATTGATGGCATTTGTCATCACCAAGATACACTTAAGATTTGGAATCTGTTAATTAAATTTAAATCTTACTTAATAGTATGGTGGGATTAATACCCACATCTCCATAGCATTGGGTCGAATTCCAGGATTTTGCCACTATACCACCATCTCCTCCATATATTGCACACCTCAGTAGCAGCAGAAGCAACCATAAGGCCAACCACAAGTGGCTCATTAATGCCATTGCTGGCTTAGTGGCAAGAATTGAAATGAGGACTAACAGCTTATCCTTGAGTTCACGCAGATTTGATTACACTTTTCTAGTGCCCTACTGGAAATCCTCTGAGGTACCACCATAATAATCCTTTACCATTAGTAATTGTTACTGATTTCTTCATTATTTCTGAACAATCCATAGGTTTAAAATCAAAGAAGTTACTTTTTACTATCAGTCCTAATACAGGAGAACAGATGATAAGCAAGTACTGACAGGATGAGAAAAGATACATGGTTCAAATAGGAGTCAACCATATATATAAACACTAAACAGATATTTTACTCCTGTAATGAATTCAATCAAATTGTTTATTTTACCACTCTTTTTCTCCTCTATTGAACCCTGGGCATTAGCCAAGTAATATGCCATGGCAGATTCCAGATGTCCTTTTGTGGTCAGAATGGAAAATCTTGCTCCCACTGCATTCTGACCAAGAAATAAGAAAAAAAACTGAGAAACCTTCACAGGGATTAATAGCGAAGAAAGTGAGCGATGAAATGAAAGGGTTTCTCATGGGATTTTGTTTTCCTTTAAATGTACCAAAAGGTTTAATGTGCATTGACGCTCATGATAATGTGTGATTATTGTGTAACTACCACCCAGTGTATTTGAAAGGCCTGAATAAATCAATGACTGTTGCTTGCTGTAGACTTCACTCAATGACAGCCACACAGACAATGCTCTATTAGTTTCACAGGTCAGTAATTTACTACCGCTGATACCACTTTGTCTTTGACACCCTTAGGATCTATTTGAAACCAGGTGTTGTGGCTACTACCCTTATTAGTCCTTATATTTTGTTAGAAATGGAGACAAATTATATTTTCAATTTGGGGTGGACTATAACAAAAATCAGAATTTTTAAAAAAATATTCATTTTGGGAATTTATGCTTTGCTGCCTAGGCCAGCAATTATTGCCAAACCCTAATTGCCCTTGAGGAATGGCTGCGAACAGCCTTCCTGATGTGCTGCAGTTTATTTAGTGTAGATCACCCAAAATAGTGACAGGGAGAGAGTTCGAGGACTTTGAGCCAGTGATGGTGAGAGAACAGTAATATATTTCTCAGTCACATTCATGAGTAGATTGGAGGGGAACTTGGAGGTGGTGGCATTTCCATGCTTCTGCTGCCCTTCTGGATGGTAATGGTCGCTTGGTTTAGAAGATGCTGTCAAAGTAGCCTTGGAAAATTCCTGCAGTGCATTTTGTAGATAGTTTACACTGCTGCAATTGAGCATAGGTAGTGGTGGGAGTGAATGTTGAAGGCGTTGGATGGCATGCCAGTGAAGTGGAAAGCTTTGACCTGAATGGTGTCAAGATTATTGAGTGCTGGAACTGCAATCATTCAATTCTGCAAAACAATTTTTAAAAATCCAAAAGAAAAACTGTGCATTATGCAAAATGTCTGCCCTTGGCACTGATGTTTAACATTCAGATCTCAAACTCCTTTTGTTATCTTTTTATTTGATATCCCAATCTATGCTCCATTGTAATTTGTTTAAGGAACAAAATGGGAATGCATGAACAAGTTCTCTTGGATCCTTTTGACAATTTTGAAAGTAAGTCACACATTAATTTTGAAACAAATACAATCATCAGAATATAAGTGAATTTGAGATTTCTATTTTGTGTGGGACAATATTAAAATGTAAAATAGAATAGATGTTCAAAAATTTGAAATAAAATGGACCATGCTGAGGATCCTCATCAAGTCTGACAGCGTCCATAGAGAGAGAAACAATTAGAATATCGAGTTAATGAATAGGATTCTGACATATGATTACTTACCTAAAATGTGAAGCTAAATTTTGCTAGCCCATTGGAAATAGGTTGAGAGGTGGGAGAAGTGATAAAATACCGCATAAAGTATCTGTAAGAAAGCCTGTTGTCTCCAAGTTGCAATTGGACAATACTGAAAGTGACCAGACTGGTGAGAGGAGGTTGCACTGGAGTCGTGTAGAAGGAGATTTAATTCTGTTAAACAGACAATTAACATCAATTTTACCAGTTTTTAAGTATCTTTCCATATGTGCATGAGACAATGGTGCTTCAGAGTGTAGCCAGTTATAATCAGACAGATCTGTTGGGACATATAGTAGGAACTGCCGATACTGGAGAATCTGAGATAACAAGGTGTAGAGCTGGATGAACACAGCAGGCCAAGGAGCATCAGAGGAGCAGGAAAGCTGATGTTTCAGGTCTGGACCCTTCTTCAGAAATGGGGGAGGGGAAGGGGATTCTGAAATAAACAGGGAGAGGGGGGAAGGCGGATGGAAGATGGATAAAGAAGCAGATAGGTAGAGAGGAGACGGACAGGTCAAGGAGGCGGGGATGGAACCAGTAAAGGTGAGTGTAGGTGGGGAGTTAGGGTGGGGGTTGGTCAGTCAAGGGAAGATGGACAGGTCAAGGAGGCGGGGATGAGGCTGATAGGTCAGAGGTGAGGGTGGGGGTTGAGGTGGGAGGAGTGGATAGGTGGGAGAAAGGACGGACAGCTTGGGGAGGCGGGGACAAGCTGGGCTGGTTTTGGGATGTGGTCGGGGGCGGGGAGATTTTGAAGCTTGTGAAGTCCACATTGATACCATTGGGCTGCAGGGTTCCCAAGCGAAATATGAGGAGCTGTTCCTGCAACCTTCAGGTGGCATTGTTGTGGCATTGGGGGAGGTCCAGGATGGACTTGTCGTCCAAGGAGTGGGAAGGCATGCTGAAGTGGCTCACGACTGGGAGGTGCAGTCATTTGTCGCAAACTGAGCGGAGGTGTTCCACAAAGCAGTCTCCAAGCCTCTGCTTGGTTTCCCTGATGTAGAGGAGGCCACATCAGGAACAGTGGATACAGTATACCACATTAGCAGATGTGCAGGTGCACATCTGCTTGATGTGGAAAGTTTCCTTGGGGCATGGGATGGGGGTGAGGGGGGAGGTGTAGGGGCAGGTTTAGCACTTCCTGCGGTTGCAGGGAAGAGTGCCGGGGATGGTGGGGCTGGTGGGGAGTGTGGAGCAGACAAGGGAGTCACGGAGAGAGTGGTCCCTCCGGAAGGCAAATAAGGGTGGGGAGGGAAAAATGTCCTTGGTAGTGGGGTCAGATTGCAGGTGGCAGAATGATGTGTTGGATCCGGAGGTTGGTGGGGTGGTATGTGAGGACGTGGGGGATTCTGTTTTTGTTGAACAACAGTTCAACAGAGGTCAGGTTTCATTGCAGTCAGCAGTCATTGCATGTTATAGTGTGGTTTGACAGGAATGGTGAAGTCACCTGGGAGGCTGTAGCCAGCCTGGAAAGACAACATTTAGCTGCTTTGACCCTACAAGGCACACTTTGGATGGCACTGCCTCAGCACGCTGGTGGCAGTCTGAGCTAGTTGGCTAAGAGATGACACAAGGGATAATTGCTACAGTTTCAATGATGGGAAATGGGTGTTGTCATCCTGCAAGACGAGACTGGCTTTTATTTCCCCATGAAGTCACTGTCACTTCCAGCAGAAGACTGCACACTTTCAATAGCAGAGACACCTCAAAACTTTTAGCATTGTGTTGGAGGACAGGTTGCTGGGGTTGAGTTTCCAGTGAAGCTCTCAGACAATAGATGGTTTATTTCTGTATTACTTTGGAAGCTGAGACATTGACAATCAGACACTGCCTGTAGTTTCATCCTCAAGGTGGAGCTGGCCACCACATCCACTCTGGCAAAATGGACTTCAGGTACTCACAAAGGTTGTGCAAGATTGGTGCAGGAATTCTCTGTACACTTTACGCAGCCACGTTATACTTTCTGGCAAGCCTGTCAATGCACCATATGCTTAACTGTGTATAACTATCAGATTTCTGAGTCCACTGTGTCACAAATTATGTGAGACAACATCTTCTGTCAATTGATCACCTTTTCTCCCATTTTGCCAAGTCGAAGCTCTAGGCCACCCAAATCCATTCTCTCACCATGTGCAGATTGCCGTTGAACTCCCTTCCGAAGTAATTCGTCTTTATCATCCAAGCTGATGAATGTGAGATGGAGTGATTGTATCTTCATCATCAAAATCATTTTTCTTCTTCAATGTCTTCTTCTGTATTGATGCCTGATCAATTTAGAGTTCTTCATTATTTGGGAGGAAAAAGGTTTGAAATTAGGAGAAAGGGGGAGAAACAAATAGTGTATATTTATACAATTTGCAGCTTATATGTCAGAAGAAATTTTTGGATATAAGGATGATTAGTCAGAAAAATAAACTCATCCTCAGAAGGTTCTGACCTGCTGCTGACCACAGTCTCATTCAAAGTTGCTCCAATATGACAAGCATCATTACAACCATGGGGTAAGGACATGCAGTCATGCGTGATTCCCACTAATGACGTGTAGTGCTGCTTGTGAATGTGCATCACCTTCTCCTGCATGAGAGTGGGAATTGTTGGGTGAGTGTGGTGCAATAGGTGTGGCTGATTTGCCTGTCACCTTTGAAAAGCTAGTAGTATGTGCAAGTTAGAAAATTTGTGTGTAAGTCTTGCTATACTGTAAAATAAGTGTACACGAGATGAAGACATGAATCATAGGTAAAAATCATTGTTGATTGGGATTATTAGTGGTAGCGTGGGGCTGTGATATCCTTAGCAATGTGTAAGGCTTCTAAGTATTGTTGTTGGATTTTGACATTGAAGACATGTTCATTGACTTTGACTACTACTGTGATGTCATTGACTTTCTTGCAGCATTGCTTGCAGACCTTTGAGACTATGCTGCTCACCCCGATAGTAGTCTCTGCCAAGAGAACTTCGCCTGTTCATGTTCTGCACTAAAGCGGCTAATTCTCTGTGGAAGATTTTTGCAGCATGTTTTTACATTTGTTGCATTATTATTGTGTTCTTCCAGTTTAGAACCTCTTCCTTAACCACTTCCAGAACCTGCTTCAGCTCTACTCTAAGGAGCGCACACTGACTTTCAGTGGTACAAGCTTGCATTAAGTAGTGTTAGCGTTGCATGAACTTGGACCTCTGCTCAGGTGTGTACTCACAGGACTCCGTGCTTAGCACTAGTTGCACACTATATTGATGGCATTGAATAGGCTGAAGATTGTGTGCTGCTTGCATGGAAAGAAATGAGCATAGATTAATCATGCATCACAATCTCCATGCTGATTTTCGACTTTATTCGATTTTGTGGCCTGAGAATTCCAATTTTATAGACTGCAGGATTCTCATAAGTGCTAGATGATTTCTTTTTCAAGGGAAAGATCAGAATCGGTGTTATAAATTGAACATGTGATGGGCAGCAATGACACATAATAAATTTTCATCTATGAAGTGACCATAACTCACTGCTTAATCACTCACAAATCATCCAGTCAGTATAACTCATAAAAGATGTTGTATCTCAAAATTGCTCAGGATATATTCTCATTGTATTATGACTCAAAGCTTTCCTCTAATAGATATAAAAATAGTTTAAAAATTGATGTGAAAAAATCATTTTGAGGAAAATCTTAAAATATCTCAGTGATATATGAGGTTAAATATCATATGCACTCTGGCATCTCTGTTTAATATCAATATTTATTAAATTAAATTTGCTTGAATTAATGATAGTTTTCTGAAGTATTTCTTTTTAGTATCTGAAGAATTATAGAGGTGCTTGTAGATAACATTTTGTCTGTTTTTAATGGCCAATGTGTAACTGAATGTGATAGAAATTTATTCACAAGTGCCTCCCAATTCATTTTTTCTATGACTATAATTTGAGTTAGCCTCGAATATAATCTTTTTCCCTATTACATATGCAAGAAAATGCATTTACTTTAAAAGTCAATTGTTTAATTGGAATGAAAATCTAGAATGCAAATTAATATTTCAGAAATATTTTATAATGTCTTTGAAAGAAAGGCTTGCAGTGTACCACCTTTCAGTTTGCCTTCTTTCCTGAGTCATATGCATTTTTTAAAATCAAGCTTGTATGTGTTCAAAATCTCTTGAGCGTGCAATACCTAATTCCACCTGATCCATGTTTTGCAGAAATCTATTATAAATATACAGGAGCAGCATTTGTTTCTGTTCCTCTTTTCCTCAATAAAGCATGGTTATGTTTGATACTTGTGACTCTCACAGGCTGCCTTGGGTACTGCATGACAACACACAATAAGGAGAGATGCGTTTTAATTCCTGGCTGCAACCCACTATCACCCCTCCCCCTGTGGAACTCAGCTCATTTCAAAGCTTATTTGATTGCTGCTCTGTCACAGTTTATTGTCAATTGATCTCAACAAATTATTTCAGATAGATGCCATGTTACTGCTATTGTTTCTAGGAATACAAAAAGGGCAGCTTCATCTCTGACCTTCGATACTCACCCACACTAGAACACAGGGATGTTATTGTTGGCTTGAGCCATTGAATATAATTGTCTAAACTTAATCTTTCTTTCTCACTCATCTCTACCAAGTGAACTGCAAACACATACTGTACCTTTACTGATATATACATTTCTTTTGGCAGACTGGACCTTGTAAAAGTCTGCAGTGTTTTGAACTAAAACATTGTGAAAGAGCAATTTCTTCCAGCTGTTAATGGTTACCTCTAGGTGAGGTCATGAAAAGTGTATGTAAAACATGCTTATGATCATACTCTATATAATGGAACGAGCACAAGTGGCAGGAATAATTGAATGGGTATAGATTCTGATGCTTAATACTGTGTACATATTGCACCGTTGTATTTCGTGAGAATGTGGCTTGGTCCTTTGAAAATGAGCTAGTTATATTTCCTACAGAATAAAAGCTTTTACATGTGGTATGTTAACCATCTGGAAGAATGATGGCCAAAAATATAACAATGTATTTCTGTAGATCCAGTGCTCTCATTCAGAAGTGATGGACAAAACCAATCCCTTTTATGTTTTAGTGACTGCTAAGTAAATTGGCTGCTGTGCTGTCCAAATTTCATGTTTGTTTTAGTCTGTAAATGAAAGAATTATATTGAGAGCTTGATCTCTATTTCATGCATTTTCACTTCTTTTTTATATGTTTACTCTCAGTTTTCTTTCCTTCCTTCCAGCTGTTAAAAAAATCTGCCTTGCAGTAAATACCCCCTTCCCTAAAATAAGGGTGTTTATTTCAATATTTCTGGATATTTAATGGCAAGAAAGATCATTGAGTCCATTTTACACTTTCTGGCCTAGCTTAAGCCATTTAATTTACTTAGGGTGCAATCAACCCCTTCTGAGAAGCAGTGGGGAAGGTGGTGGTAAGGGCTGGGAAGGTGCAGATAATTGGATGGATTGGCAATGGGAAGATGCCTGCCAATTAATACCAATTAAGTGCTGGGCAGGAACACCCAAGCTCAATGTTTCTGCCCTACCACCAACTGATTCTCTTAAGTAATCAATTAAAGAATATTTAAGGGCCTCATCCTGCCTAATCAGCAATTGCTCTATCTAATTCTGGTAAAAATCCCACTTTGAGGTTCCCGTGGTGCAGTGATAGTGTCAATATCTCTGAACAGATTGATTAGAAAATATATTATTGATACAAAGGTGTTGAGTGAACGTAGAAGCAGAATGTTGGTGCAATGGAAGAGTTTCTACCTCTGAGCCAGGACACCTTGTTTTCAGTCCTATCTGTTCTGGAGGTATACAATGACATGTTTGAAGAGATTGATTAGAAAATATTTAGAAATTCCACTGGCCATCAATTAGCTGCTTAGTTGTTGGAAGATTTGGTGGGCTTTCTTAATTTGGTAGGCCGTGGATTTGCCACAAACAAAGTCTCCCACTTTCAGACGTGGTTCATTTTGGTTTGATCTCTGCCTAGAATTCATTCCAAATGTTGACCCAATGGCTAAAAACGGATTCCTTATATAATTTACAAATTTATCTTTCATTAAGCTTAACCTGTAAATATATTGCTACTCCCATAATTTAGGTTAAATTAGTACTCTACCATTAAGATTTTCAAAGCCATTGACTATCATAATTTAGGAGATCACCTATCTGACAGGCCAATTCAGTTCACTCTGTATTTGTACCTCAAATGGCTAATATCAGGGATTCACATCATTGCTTTTTCTCTGCAATGTATCAGCTTAGAATTTTATTTGACAGTAAGCTGCCAGAAGATGCTGGCCATCTTCTACAGCTCACTGGCTCAATGAAAATGAGGCTCGAATTTCAGTATTGTGTGCCTTTTCTTGGCTCATTCTTCCTCATGTAGTGCTGGCCCCGTGGCTGGTGGAAGACTAGTTACTCTCAATGGGGAAGATATAGAAGACTTTGTAAGATGTCCTTGAGTAGTTCTGAGTCTAGAAGACTCAGCATTGGACTATCCCATCTCAACCACAGGAAGCAGTAGTCTGGGCAGCTTGAGTGACAAACCACAGAAAGGCACCAGTGGAGTAACAGCAGTAGAAACACACATGCTGTCAACCTGAGAGAATGTAATAGGTTTGTGTTCTCTGGTGTCACTGTCAGACTCCTGTGATGATCAGCAATCATTGCAATCTACAGATTGCTGGGTTACAGAGATACCCTCAAAATCCTTTGAGTGCTAGTATCTGCTATGATCATGGTAGCATATTGAGCTTTCACTGCAATTCTCAGGAGTTGGTTGGCTTCCCCTTGTGTTGCAAAGGAAGTTGGTAAATTGGATACCTTGGGTTTGTAAGAATTCCATGCTGGAAAGACTGGAGTTCAAACGCTATGCCAAGTCTTGAGCCAAATTGGAGTTGGACTCCTTCTTACTCCCTAATGGTGACAAATGTCTTTCTGGCATACTTGCCAATACACCATTTAGCATTCTCTTGTAGTCCATCCTGAACCACATATTCTACATCACGTTTCCTAAGTGATTTTGTCCTCCTGGAAACTGGCACCTACGCTCCCCAAGCCTCATGCACAAGTTGCAGGTCAGATTTTATCATTGTCTTACCCCCACCACCGCACCCCGCTACTCCCCCCCACTTTTGATTTCATGCGTTAGTGTTTAACAAGGTAGATGTTCTTGAGTATCTGAAAGGAAAAAGGCACAAGAGTATGCTTTGGAGGGGGATAAAGCACTATTGTACTGAATATGACTTACCTGCATTTTGCATTATCTCAGACATATTTGACATGAACTAAATAAGAGATATCGGAAAGATGAGCATTGGTTTTACCACTAAGAATGCCACCTTACATGTAAATTCTGTTGGAAGGAAAGAAAAATGACAGATAGTTTGTAGTAAAGGAAAACCAAATGAATTGAGCAGCATCACAGGAAAGTCTGGTGAAGGGGAAGTATTCAGATGCTTAGATGTAGTTACCTAGATGAAGATTCCAGAGCTTTTAAATAAGCTGATCTCAGGAGAGTATATTTTACTTAGGAAGCATTTGGAGAATTAGGTCTTTGCATTTCCAGATATATCACAAACATTTGCCGCATAGACAGCTCTGGCTGTGATAAACAGAATGATAGTTCAGAACTTTTACACTAATAAGTTGATCTCAGCCAGGTCCCAGTGAAGGCCATCCCAATGGAACAGCACTCTCTTTCTTCAGTATTGTTTCAATGAATTAAAATCCATATCTCTCTCACCAATATTTGAGCCGAGCGTGGAGCTTTTTGATTTTATTTACCCTATTCCAATTTGCTTGTGCTTCAGGCAGTAATCTGGAGATTATTACTTTGGTGGTCTGCTTTTTAACATTTAGCCCCTAGATACTCCCTCAGCACAGCCCCTTACTCAGTTCTTGCCATGTTGTTGACACCCAGGTATATGATGACATTTGGATCCTTGTACTCTGACTGCAAATTTCTATCAAGTCTGGAGGAGATATGCTGAAGTCTTGTATTGGATCAGCAGTATAGCTTTGAAACTCACATTCTTCACAGTAGAGAACAATAATTATCCCTCTAACTACACTGCCCCCTACTACAAATACATTTCTTATTTCATCTTCGACTTGAATGGACTGCTGCACCAAGGTGCCATGGTCAGTTTCTCATTCACCGTGTATTTCCTGCACTTCTCTGCACAAGCTGCAGGAACCTCAAGCCTGTTGGTCAATTACAAATGCCGGTTGCTACATTGCGAATCTCTGCACCTGTCTCACATACAATCACATCCTTCTGTCCCTGGCCATGGACTAAATCAGAAATCCCTAGTCTAAGGGGCACGACTATCTTCTGAAAGAATGTGTCTAGCTAAGTTTCCTCTTCCCTGACGCATCACAATGTTTAAAGATCAGACCCCAGCTCATCAACTTGAGCTAATATGCTACAGCTGTAACACAACATCTTCCTGCTATCATTATTATGGCTTTTTAAGTAATTAGGTTTCAGGTTTAGAAATATCACTCAACTGCTGTATGCAATTCTTTTGAGTTGTTTAACTAGTTCAGATATAATGCAATGTATAGATCTCAGCGTCTGTTTAAACTATTATGCCCTTTTAGAGAATAGAACCTGCCCCACAGCATGAGGGACCTGGATTCAATTCCACCCTCAGGCGACTGTCTGTGTGGAGTTTGCACAATCTCCCCATGTCGGTGTGGATTTCCTTCAAGTGCTTTGGTTTCCTCCCTCAGTCGAATGATGTGAAGGTTAGTGGATTGGCCGTGCTAAATTGCCCATAGTGTCTATGGGTGTACAGGCTAGGTGGATTAATCATGGTAATTGCAGGGTTACAGAAAAGGATAGGGGTGTGGTCTGGGTGGGATACTCTTTGGAGGGTTAATGTAGACTCAATGTGGTGAATGGCCTGCTTCCACACTGTAGGGATTCTATGAAGCTTTATGCCCTGAATCAATCCCTAATAGTTAATGCTTTTGAACACTCACTGACTACTGAAGCCTATAAAATGATATAAAAGCAGTATCCTTTTCCCCCTCTGTAGCATATTTCCTATTGGCCAAATTACCAATGTAGGACTCATATTTTGAAACACAATAGGTTCAGCTTTCTCTGTACTCCCACACACTCAGGACAGATTCATTGGCAAGTGAGTGCACCTTTTTCTCTGTAAAAAGGAAATCAGACATGACTCCATATTTCCTCCTTTATGATAAAATCCAAACTAATTGCAAGCCAACTAGTCTTCGCTAAAAAGTTTCTAACACTGTGTGGGTTCATGTGTCTTCCTAACACATAGCCCTCATTATCCAAAAAAATGTTCACAATTTTACATAACCTAATACTATAAAAGGAATAGGTGCTAAAGGGATTGAATGGGAGAATCAGATTTGCTAGTAGAAGGATTAGTGTAGTAAGTATCAATTGATAATTGCTTCCTGTAATTTCCAGATGCAGCTCCTGTACCAATATTGAAGATGACTTAATCATTATGATCTTAAAATAACATATGGACTCAATTTGAATTTACTGTACTTAATTGTTGTAACACATATCATCAGTTTTCATCTTGACATTCCTCTTCCCAGCTAAAACTTTCTTCACTAAAAAGAAAACAAAATACTCTAAATATATTTGATGAAAGTTTTGAAATTCACTACAGCTATTGCCTGTTTCCATTCTTATCTTTGGAAACAGGGTAAGGCATATGTCTCTAACTGATCAGCCTACACCTAGCTTCATATGTGCCTTGAGTGGGAGGGGAACTGTGAGCTGGTTGGTGTATGTCTAGTGGGTGTGATGTTTGCACTTGTCGCCACAGCGATAAAGAGGACCCTATTGACCAAAACTTTCCTAAGTAGTAGCATTGCTTCAATTATTTCAGAAGACAGACTAGGTTGAATGGCTGTGTGATTATACAGAGAAGAAGCTACCATATTCTATGCATCTCAAGTAATAAGCTGCCTAGTATTTCCAGTGTTTAATTATAACACATCCAAAAATGTATGTTTTATTAATCTTGTCAATTAACAATGAATCTCCTTGCAAATTGCAATCACCTGGTTGAATAAGTTAACACAAAATAAATCTCTCTCTTCCAATCAGTCTATAATGCCCATGAAGAACTCAATAAAACATAAATGATCATTAGTGATTATAGAGTGATTTACTCTTTCAATGTCTAAACAAGTTTTTTGATTCTCCTTTTTCAGTGCTTCTCTCAAATCCAACCTGAAGACTAACATCCAGAAGCTCATCCTGTGTTACAAACAGGCTGATCAGGCTGAGGTGATTTTCCTTTCATGGCAGCATGATCCTGGGACAATTTTGCTTCTATCTGAGAAAGGCAGCTCATGCACTTTCCTTAAATCATCATGATTCTATTGAACATAGGATTCGTGTCATGGCTTTGCAGGCTGGTTGGACAAATGGCATTTATCATATCCTGAAAACATTGATAGATGCAGCCTGCAGCATTCTGAAAACCAAATGGAGTATGCTGTTCTGTCCTTATTGCCAAACGGGCAGTGATCTATCCTGTCTGGAAGAGGTAACATCAATTCATCTTGGGCGTCTACTGAAGTGAGAACCTTCAACAGAATACAGTTAGTTTAATGTGCAGTTGTAAAACCCTGCTACAATCAAATGGTTCGTGCAAAAGATGGTGTAGACTTAAATAGTATGACTGTAAGTTTACCAGTCATCTGTCAAAGCCTAGCTCACAGATTGCAGGCTACTTTGTAATTAACCTTGTATATCATTTGTTTCAGGTGATTGTCAATGAAGTGTGAAGCCCTCAACTCTGAACGACTGGGGACCCTTCTGGTTCACCAATCACTGGGAAGAAGATGATTTCTCATATATTCCCCACTCCCCCAGCACCCTTGTAATCTATGAACCAAATGAAGCAACATCCTTACCAACACAATCTGATATTCTTCTATTGAACTGGTACATAGGATTCAGAGATTATATCACAAAGAAGACGAAATAGAGTAGTTTGGAGTGAAGGATCGTGGACTGGTTTCACTTCTAAGAAACAATAGCTCTCTCAGAACTGCTTGAGAATATCTGTTCCTTTCTTTACATTTAGCATTACCATCATAGTCCACCATTTAGTTACGTTTAGAAATTATCAGCCAAAGTGATAATTTAGTGATCCACGAAAATATTGGCATATATACAACAGAATCATAACAATTGAGCTAATTACTAGTTATTGCATTATTTCTATTGGATGATTGATTTTCAATTATACTGTCACATATAATGGTTTTACTTTTGTAATTCCTGTATATGAAAAAATTGCAAAAATGGAAGTCTCTGAGAGGTGATGGAATTGAAGTAATTAAATTATCTAATTCTCAAGAACAGCAAGAATTCTATCAGCTAATTTTCAAAACTTACTATAGCAGCAATTGCTTCAAGAAATATCTTATTTCTCATGAAATTATTCTCATAAATATTTGTATGAATGAATTACTGCTTTTGGGTGAAATCAGAAAATTTAGTATAACTTATACTTGATATTGTGTGGGTGAGGTTACATTTCAAGTTTTCACAAAAATTATTTGCATAATCGCATAAAATATTCCATGATCCAGTACATTAGATTACTAATGCAGTCAGTCAGAATAATTGTTTTTTTTCTTTCTCTTTGCATTAAAATAAATCATTAATATATTTAAGAGTGGTGGCCTGGTGTAGTTTTATTTAGATAGCTGGGTTTATTACAAACATAAGGATTTGAATAGTCCTCCACCTGTGAGTAACCTGATTTCAAGTTGCCGAAAATTACCTAAAAGCTATACTGAACAATATGCACATATCTTTGCAGTATATTACCTAGTTTCTTGATAATTTTAATATACAAAAATATAAAGATGTTCCTCAAATCCCTATGCAATTAGCAGATATTTGTCATTTAATTTATTCTCTTAGTGGAAAGTAGGGGTGGTATTTGGAATTAATGGTGGAAAAGGTGGGATAAGATTTCAACATCAAGAAACATTTTTCTAATTTTTCCTTCAAGCCTAAAATGACAACGCCAGAATCTCACCATTGAGCAATGAATATTTCCATGCATTTGCATTTCAGTAAAACACCAACTCCGTACGCCACTTTCCAATACTCCTCTCCTCCACTGAGAAACTAAATGGCACAAATTCCCAATGTGTAAATCATATCAGTCATCTGTTACCACCACCTCAATGAAAACTTGTCCCTGCTGTCATGAAGCTGCTTATAAACAATGTCCCTGCATGCTCTGTGACAAATCATAGAATCCCTACAGTGTGGAAGCAGGCCATTCATCATATCAAGTCCACTCTGTCCCTCTGAACAGCATCCCACCCAGATTCAACACCCTAATCTATCCCTGTAACCCTGCATTTCCCATGGCAAATCCACCTAGCCTGCACATCCCTGGACGTTTAACATAGCCAATCCACCTAACCTGCACATCCTTGGCCGTGGGAGGAAACTGGAGCATACAGAGGAAACCCACGGGGAGAATGTACAAATCCCACATAGACAGTCACCCGAGGCTGGAATCGAACCTAGGTCCCTGGTGCTCTGAAGCAGCAGTGCTATTCACTGAGCCACCGTGCTGCCCCTCCTAAACTTTTCAAGCGTATGATTCGGCATCAGCAAGCTACCAGCCTCAGTATGCTGTCATGCCTGCTTTCAGATCAGCTCAGAAGCAGTTTAACCTTTTGACACTTTACCTTGGATGTCAAGTATACCTGTAACGTGCATGATTCTGCAAGGCCATTTTGCGCACAGGGGCAGACATGCATTTCACACACCTACATAGGTTTATTTTGCACTGATATTGACACATACTCCATAAGTCTCTTAGCTTTTTTTCCTAGCGCACACTCAAATTAGGACTTACTTGGAGGCTGCCAGTCTCCATCCACTTCACATTCATTCTTGGCACATTCTGTTTTCAGCACTGACTTAGAGGATGTGTGGCTTGCTATTGCTTTCTTAGTGCAGAAGGTAAGTGCTCATTTACATGCTGCAAGTCTCTGTGACTTGCATTGTAAAGAACACTGAAACATCAATCTCTCAGTCAAACAGGGAGTGAACATATTGCCCGACTGTGTCAGCATCACACCTGCAGCATGTGTCAGCATTTATGCAACAAACACATTGCATTGAGCTCTAAGCAGATAGCCATATCTGAAGTCAAAGGGAAGCAATCCTTCATGGGGTGAAGACGGACAACTGTCACTAGGTGGGTACCACCACAGTCAGTGAAGAGCCATATCCAATTATACTATAAGTGGTTGATTATGGTCAGGCGTGCATTTGATCCTATTCAAGTCTGTGGATCGATGTCCTTGCAGTCAGGGAGTTAAGGTCAGTCAGTCCTGCCAGTCAATTCTAGCAGTCCAGGGGGTTACAGGTAAGTCAGTCAAGGTGCTGAGACACCAGTCCAGGGAGGGCTATCAGTTACCAGTTGGAGATCAAATGTCAAGTGATCCAGGGTGTGGGCCGCAATCAGTGATAGTGGTTTGTTCATTAATATCAGCAAGTTTATCAGGGCGCAGTTCAGATAATCCTGGGAAAAGCAGGCAGCTCAAGTCTGAGGAGAGGTTTCATTTTAGTGGGTCACTGAGTGCATGGTCATTGTGATAGGGAGCAATTGTAGATAGTAGGATTGGACCGCACAGTGAATGGTGCAGGGTCTGTGAGCTGTGGAGCCAGGGGTAGGTGGTAGAGGAAGAATTCAAACAGTTTACGCTAACTCTGGCTTTGACATGAGGACGATATCGGGTCAACAAAAGCATGGAATTTTCCAAAGCAATAGCCTCTGGGTATTAGGTGAACAGGTGGCATTGGTGAGACCACATTTGGAGTACTGCAGACAATTTTGGTCCCCTTTCTTGAGGAAGGACGTAATTGCATTGCTGGCAGTTCAGAGAATGTGCACTAGATTAATTTCAGAGATGAAAGGCTTGTCTTATGAGAAGAGATTGAGCAGTTTAGGGCTATACATGATTGAGTTTATGAATTGAGCTATAATTGTGAAAGTGGATTGGCAAAGAAGATGTAGAAAGAATGGTTCCTCTTGTGGAGTAATCTAGAATGAGAGTTTATAGTTTTAGGATAATGGGTAGCAGGGTTAAAACAAAGATAAGAAGAAATTACTTTTCTCAAAGGGTCATGAATCTGTGGAATTCACTTCCCCAGAGTGCAGTGAATGCCAGAATATTGAATAAACTTAAGGGAGAGATAGATAGATTTTTAGTTAGTAACAGATTAGAGAATTATAGGGGGAATGCCTAAGTAGAGTTGAGGCTGAGTTAAGGTCAGCTATAATCATATTAAATGGAGGAGCAGTGTCGATGGGCTGAATGGGCTATTCCTGCTCCTAGTTCTTATGTTCTTCTCAATAGCTTTGCAAAGTTGCTGAACTGAAGCAGGGATCAAGAAATGTCATCAGATCCACAGGGCCAGTGACAGAAAAGGCAAAATGAAGGAGGTGGATAAAGTTTTGTGTCATAGGCAGAGTCTGCAACTCCCTCACATAACCAAGATGTCAGAAGATAATCGTATCAGGTTGAAGTTCAATTTACATAGAAACATAGAATATAGGAGCAGGAGCAGGAGCAGGCCATTTGACCCCCCCAGCATTCAATATGATCATGGCTGATCATTGAGCTCAATTCGCTAATCCCGCCCTCCCCCCATTTCTTAATACATTTAACCAAAAAAGCTAAATTTGCCTCCTTCTTGAAAGCACATAATGTTTTGTCCTCAACTACTTTATGTGGCAGTGAATTCCACAGCCTCAACACTCTTTAGGTGAAGAAATTTCTCCTCATTTCAGCCCTAAAACGTTTAGGCCTATCCGTAAACTGTGACTCCTAGTTCTGGACATCCCCACCATCAGGAATACCCTTTCTGCATCTAAACTGTCTAGTCCTGTTAGAATTTTATAGGTTTTTTTGAGATACCCCTCATTCTCCTACTAAACTCCAGTGAATACAATCTTAATTGACTAAATCACTTCCTATTTGTCAGTTTTGCCATCTCAGGAATCAATTCGGTAAACCTTCACTACCCTCCCTCTGTAACAAGAACACTTTTCCTTAGGAGACCAAAACTACTCAGGCCTCACCAGTGCCCTGCTTAATTGCAGCCAAATGTCCTTGTTTCTGTACTTGAATCCTCTTGTTGTGAAGGCCAAGATACAAAATGTCTTCTTGACTGCCTGTTGCACTTGCAGTAAATAGTGCACAAGGATACCCAGGACTCGTTGAACTTTCCTCTCTCTCAATTTACAGCCGTTGAATTAATAATATGCCTTCCAATTTTTACTACCAAAGTGGATAAGCTCACATCCATCCACATCATACTGCATCTGTCATCCATTTGCCCAGTCACTCAGTACAGTATATCTAAATGATACTGCAACATCTCTGCGTCCTCGTCATAGCTCACCCATCACCCAGCTTTGTGTCATTCCAAAATTTTGAGATATTACAATTTTCTATCCATATGCAATAACTTCACAAAATGGCTGTGATCACATGCAAAGTGGACAGAGTAAGTTGCTGCTTGCTTCTTCAGTGGCAGAATAAAAATATTGGAATTAGAGGCCTGACTAGGAGCAAATGAAGTAATCACATCTTCACAGAAGCCACTCTTCTGGCTTCAATTTGCGCTTCATTAATAGTTTGCTTATTATCCAAGAATTCAGAATAAAAAAATTGGCCTCAAGCACTTATGTCTATCACATTGTGCACACCAGTGACCTCCTTGTCATGGTAGCTAAGTACATGTCACAAGAACAAGGCACTTAAAAGTGGAACCTGGGGGTTCTCATTTCACAGCCACATTCCATAACAAGTACTGAAAGACAACACTTAACATTTGCCAAATTCTCACACTAAAATGGAAGTGTACAAGGGTATGACTGATGTATTGTTAGCCTTTTCTTTGTGAGGAAGGGTGGAATTAACAAATTGGTCTGTGCCAGATAATGGGGTAGGTGCCATGACTCTGACAAAATAGAGAACTCACAGGTTCCTGACCGGTTCTGAGGTTCTCAGTCCATACAGATTTGGGAGACAACGGAACCCTACAGGCATGCCTCTCGAATCCTTTATGAAACCCTCTGATTTACAGTGGTTTATAAACTTGCCATTGTTCATCACCCAGCATTGAATGCTGGTATGGTCCCTTGGAAAGCTCACTCAAAGGTGTGCTATTCTCTGCAGAGTTGTGTAGAATCATCTCTGACCTCATCCAGAAACTGACCATTGCAGATGTGAAATAATGTGTGCAGACACATTCCCTGTACATTGTATTTACCATCAATGTTGACAAATTAAATTTCAACACCCTATGTGATGATATCTGTAGTTAAGGAACCAGTTATTTGTGCCAGCCCTGGAGTTAACAATTTTTTTTTATCCTTGAGATGTTTGAAAAGGCTGTTTATTTCTTTCTTGGGCATGACCTGTCTAGGCCAACAGTGAAATTTGCTCTAAAGCAATCATTTTAGCAGTGTAAGTAATAATATATTTACAAAAGTAAAAGTAGTAATCTTCCAAGAATCCTTAGATTCTGGAGTAGTCTTTAAAGAATGAAAAAGTGCCAATGTAACACTCTTATTCAAAAAGGGTAGAAGACAAGAAATAAAATAGGTAACTGATGGCTAGTTGTTGGGAAAATGTTAGCATCTCCAATAAAGGATGTAACAGAAGTTGAATTAGAAACACATAATATAATCAAGCAGACAGTCAAAACTTCAGAAATGGAATATAATGTGGGGAACTGTGAAGTTAAACACATTGGCAAAAAGAATAGAAGAGCTGAATATTACTTAAGTGGGAACAGACTGCAGAAAACTGCAGCAGAGAGGGTTTAGGCATCCTAGTGTATGAAAAATAAAAAAAAAGCTTTCGAGTTCATCAGGTAACAGGAAAGGTAAATGGAATGCTGGCCTTTATTTCAAAGGGAATGCAGCATAAAAGTAGTAGGGTCTTGATAACACCATGCACGGCAATAGTGAGATGACAACTGGAAGGCTATGAACAGACCGGACCCCTTACCTAACGAAAAATATACTGACATTGAAGGAAGTCCAGAGAAGGTTCACTAGATTGATTCAGGGTGTGAAAGGATTTTCTTATGAGGGGAGGTTAATTATGTTGAGCTTGTACCTATTTGGAGGAATGCCCAGCACTGTAGGAAGAAGGTCAATGACTTTCTCCACTCCACCAGTCTAAGTGCCACAATTTTCTCCCTGATAACTTACACTCATTCTATCTCTGCTGCCGTATTCACCTCCGACCAAGGCTCATTCCCTACCATTCTCATGATTGACTGCATCATCTTTTCTCACTCGCTGTCACCCAGAGTTCCCTCTAAGATGTGCACTTGTTGCCATGTGACACATTTACTTCCGGTTTCGAACGTTGTTGCCATCCATGGACCCCAGAGGTCCACACACCAAAAAGATATATGGAGAGAATAGTGTCCATCCCAACCATCAAAACACCACTAACCTTTCAAGGTCTTTGTGTTGCCTACTCGCTCGCTCAAGACACTTTCCATCCTGCACAGAAAATAATAGCTGTTCCATTTACAAGCAATCCACAATAGGGCAGAAAGTGTCAAGGTGGGTAGTGGGATGCCCAACATTCAGCTTCCCATCCCTCACAAAGGAGACATTCTGAATTTGATTGTAACGAGTGGCTGACTGACAGTTACCAAGTCCTTGGACTGATATCAGAGGCTGGTCTTGATTTATTTTACCCTGTGCCCTACTGAGCGAAAGTTATCACCCTTGCCCTGACTAGTGAACTTGGACTGAGGGCTGCTGACAACCCTGAAAAGCTTCCTGGCTTTGTGTCTGTGTTAAATGGCATAACAATACAATAATGCTGTTGGCCTGATATTTCTTGATGAGGGGCAAGATGGGGCAAGGCAGAGATACTGTGAGCATCCAAGTAGCCTCAGAGCGAGTGAGCACTAAGAGAACAAGCAATCAGGCTGAAGATGTAATCTAGTTCAGTTTGTGAGTTGGCTGTGTGTCCCTGAGTGCAAAGTATCCTTGCTGCAGTATTGCAATGATAGTTGCTATTGCACCCTGAGGTGCAGCATTGAAGTGCAGAAGTTTACTGTAGGTGAATAGGAGATATACCATGAGGGCTCTTAGACACTGGTACAGTGGATGCCAATGTCTGTTGTCATGGGCTGCATGTGGCTATTGCCCATGGGATGTGCTCTGAAATGTCGGTGTCTGGCATCCAACATGAACATCCTGAGGGGCAAATGATGATCTGCAGTCATTCGGCAATCACTCTGAATTCTAAATTGAGAATTGTTGACAACTGTTGCTTGGTTGTATGGTAAAAAGCTGCATGTTAATGAGGTAAGTTGTGCAGTCCATAAATTAATTTAAAAGAAACCCCCCTTATAGGCAATGTGCTGCTGTCGAAAGAGAATATCATGTCGAAGCCTGGAGCTTGGTTAAAAGATACAGTGAGTCATTCCTGATACCAAGATAGTCTTCACTGGACTTCTCAGACAATTTTGCCACACAACTCATCACAGCCAATGTGATTCAGACCCCTGTATGGCTCTATCAATACTGTCTTATGGAGAACCTCATCAAGTATCTCATAGAACTCTACATAAATAGAATCCATACACATTCTTCTAACCACTATTTCTGCCATCCCTTCAAAGAAATCCAATCAGGTATAACAGACAGGAGAAGTCATCAGGTCGTGCCAGGATGAGGCAGATGTGGCTGCAATCCAGCCTGAGATCTCCTGGCCAGCGACGAGCAGGTCCGAGGCTTGGCTGGACCAAGGCTCCAGGTCCACAGCTAGGTCCAGAAAACATGGCAATGGCAGCAAGTTTAGTCCCAGTGCAGGACCCTGCAACACTGGTGGCAGCTGCATTTGTGAGGCTAGCCCAACATGAACTCATGGTGGAGGCAAGATAGTGCCAGAGAGTAGTGATTTTTTCTTCCAGTGGCTACACAGCAAAGTGCAGGTGCAAGCAGAGTAGTCGGTTTAGCAGCAGGGATTCGAGGCATTGGGATGGAGGAGCCCAGATCCAGGCCCTTGGCTGACCAAGAAGTTGAAGCTGTTCCAATGACCACTGAACTTTATTGATACAAGATTATAACGTGAATTTTATTGTTTATTTTTCTGGTTTTGTGTTCTGTGTTTTGGTTTATTTTCTGTGTTTTAAGATGGCAACGAAGAGTGGTGAAAAAAAAAACACTTATCACTGTAGTTGTAATAAATACGTGTGACAATAAATCAAATCAAATTTTTATACATGACCTACCTTTTCGATATTATTGTTAGATCTATCTGATCTAAAATTTTCATTATGTTCCGTCACCTATACTTAATTATAGACATATAATTTCTCAATATCTAGTAATTTCCCAAAAACAGATGCTAGTCTACAATTAGCCAGTCTATATTTCTCCAAAATAAGATAAATTTGGAAGATTATAGTTAAGATTATAGTGAACTTCTTCCCCTAAAATGCTGGGATGGAAATTATCTGGACCTTGGGGAGTTGTCACTCATTAGTGCCATTATTTTCTTAATTACCATAAAGATATATGAATTAATTATATTGCCTCCCTACTTCAATGTTCATTTCTGGTGACGCCCAGCAAAGTAATCCAACTTGTCTGGTATTTCCTTATTTATATTATCTATTGTCTGTTAGATCTTATCTGTTTCCGAGGGACTCACTGGTCCTGAAAACCCTGTGTTCCGAAAGTAATTATATTTTTGTGTTGATAATTTAATTCAATTTGTACTGATTTTTGTATATTTTTGCTTTTCTTAGCATTTCTTCAATTCACCAGGATTTGTCCTTTTTTGCTTGCATTTGATATTATTTTTCTTTTAGTTTTATTTTGCTTCCTTAATCATCCACTATGCACTGAAATGGTGTGAGCTAGTTCAGTATCACATTAAATTATTTAATTATCATTTCTAGCTGCTTTGCTTTTCCTCCCATGAGCGACATGCCCTTGTTTACTGTGAAACTGTATCGTATTCCGTCAAAATCAGTCTTATTCTAAACCTAGGAATTCGATGGTTGTTTTGTGGTATTCCCTTTCAAGTATTGTAATGAATTTGATCATTGCATGACCCCCGTTAGATAGATGTTCATCCAGAGCTGGGCTGTTAACCAAATTGGACTCACTTCTCATTGCCAAACATAACAATACTGCCTGTTTGTTGGGTAGAGGTCATACTGGGTTGAAATTAGTTTGGCAGAAATGTTTCTAATGACAGCCTGGAAAGCTACATGCAAACCCCACCTTGGCTGTCTTCTGAAGATCCAACTCAATGTCCAAATTTTACCGAGTATTGGTGGAGAGTTTGGACAGTTGTACAAGTAGTGGTTGGATAATACTGTTAAGTGTCTCCTAATTGGCTAGTTAAGGGCCTCACATGCTTTTGTTGGAAAACCATCCTCAAACCTCCCCATCACTGAGTGAAGCACATTCTGTCAGGAAGATGATGGATATTGCAACCCCTGCTTTCCCTCTCCACTCACCCACTCTCACAGATGATTAAATTAAATTAGATTAAATTATGCTCATTGTTACAAAAATCTATCTTGAACACACTTGCAAAATAAACTCTCATTCTGTTATGTGCTTTTGTTGTCTGTTTTTCCAATTAATATGGAAGTTAGAAATCCACATTAAGATTATACCACCTTTGTTACATGCTTCTGCATTTATAAAATCTACCACATCACACTGGTGATCCAACAGGTCTTTATAAACTGCTACTTCCTCCCATAAAGGCTCTCTCCACATTGTGCTTACCTCTTATTGTATTCATTCTTATTGTTGAAGTGTTTTCATCTTTAATGATTGATGTTATACCTCTCCCACTACGATTTTACCTGTCATTCCTTCCGATCTTATAACTTGGTCCAATTTTTTCCCAGTCCTGACCATCATGCAGTCATGTCTGAGTAGTGGTGATCATGCCATTCCATTCAAATTCAAATTGGGACTGCATTTAATTCAATTTATTTCTTGTACTTATTGCATTTAAATTAAAAAATAAAATTAGTACACACCCCTCAATTCATCATTCTGCTATTATATTTTGACACATATTTCATCTTTCATTTTCCTGTTTATTTCATATATTTTAATTTTTCATTTATCCCCAAGGCATAAAGCCTGACTATAACTTTCTTTATTTCCAGCTATTTAATTTCTTCATTCAGCCAGTTTTAGAATTTACTGTTCCTGACAGCGAGCTGTGTAAAACGAGTATATTTAAAACTTTATTAGGTACTAAGGGAATCATGGAAAGTAGGAACAGGGCAAGAAAGCGGATTTGATGTGAAAGGTCAGTCATGATCCCATTAAGGTAGAACAAATCCAATCTACTCTTGATCCTATATCTTATGTTTCTTAATGTTCATGTACTTGTTTCAAGCTGAAGCTTGTCCAGTTTTTTGGGTGTGACTTGCTTCTGGAAAATTGTTATAAGGCACATCTAAAGATGTCTGATGTAACTTATTTTTGAGTTTCAACTGAATTGCCCTGATAGAACTTGTGCAAACTCGTGAGAAACACTATTCCAGTATTTCTTAATTGCATGCCTGAGGAAAGCAGTTCCACAGGCACTGGACCTTATTACAACAGAGTTCTGTTATCATCATTTATCATTGTTAGTCCTTACTTTGACATATTAAAAGTTATAATAAAAATATCCTTATTGCACAATACGACAAAGGGACATAGTTTGCTTTAGATTACTCCAAATGTGCAGCTTTATTGACCCAATCCACCCATTTTTATTAAATATGATGTCTATGAGAGGTTGCTTCAACCCAAAGCCTATTTATCCAACTTTGAAGGAGAATCCGGTAAAATAATAATGAAGTGAAACTATGCAGTGTATGATTTCATGTGCTACATGATGGTGGGTGGGCTGCTTCAGTAATGCAAAGGTGCAAGGCCTTAAGAAACACGTGACCTCATTACCTCCTTATAAAATTTTGTAGAGAATAGGTATGCTGCAGACATCAGTGACCTTGTGCAGAGAAAAATATCTAATCGGAATAGTGAATAGTTTGAATAATAAGGACAGCAATATAAAAATATTTTCCAAGTTCTGCTTCTCTATATTTTAAAATGGGCTATTTTTGTAGTACTTTAAACGGATGCCCATATACAAAACAGTATGCTTCAGGAACATTGTTTATCTGTCAAAATTTTGCTTTGCGTTGATGCTGTAATTAGAAAGATCTTAATTAAGACTCACACTCCCTTGACATGTTGAGAACCTTGCCTCGAATTTGAAAGTGATTAAGTGCATGTAACACAGGGCACAGTGGGAAGGAGAGCAGAGGTAGAAATTGTGTGTGTGTACATTATGCACAAAAAATCCTAATCTCAAACTTGCCACAATTTTAGAAAAACAACAACAAAAACAATTTTGCATTTCGCAAATGCCGTTATAAAATTACTAGTTTAATAGAGAGCTAAAAAATTGATTTTCAATTAATTATCAGGTTTTTTAAAATTCTCATTTTGTGATTTTGCTGGCCAACCATTGATACTCGAATAAATAAATGCACTAAAGATGACCCTATTACATTTACATTTCCTTTATTTTATAATGGTCCTTGTTTTGAAAGTATGTGACAACCTTTCATATCAGTAAAGCAATACAGACAGAATATTTTCAATTTGGAAAATTCTTAAATTTTTGTGTGCAAAAGTAGAAATAAATAGTTCCTTTTTTTCATGTTCTGTAATCTATTACTGAGACCAAATGGAAATATTAAGATGAAGGCATTTTGTGGAATCCAGTTCTCATTTTCATATTCAAGGATAAAAGGATTACCTTCATCAATTTATATACTTTTTCATACCTGTCGAAAATGCATTCATGTTGCAACAAACATTTAAGTGAAGTATTTATGATACTTAGCATCCAAATTGATGTGGACCATAAGAATTGACATTTATGGCATTTCAAAACGAGAATAAAAATAATCTTACTGTTGTTAATATGTTGTTATTCAGAGCAGAATACACAGTAGAAATGAACTTAAAAATTCAGTGTTGTTCCCTTCATATAACCTTTGTGCATCTAGCTGTTCAAAAATCATGAGCAGCACATCTAAACAAATTTAGACAGAAAAAATGCCAATTCAAAGAGCTTTTGAAACCAAAACTCAACTTAAAAGCCTGAGAAATCAAGGTACCTGAAGAAAGGATCTTCATCATATCCTGCTGCCACATCAGCTTTTGACATAACAGACTGTAATGATTTATCCAGCTGTTTGAATTTTACACTGTAACATACAAAACTACTATTGATTTTGGCAAATCCATCCAAGCTCATTTGTTTTTGATTCTTTCCTCTGTGTTGTGACAAACCTCTTCCATGTCTATACAAAGCTATAAATAACCTCAGGCTAATACAGGAAAAGTCTAACGATGAGCAAAAAAGCAATAGCAATTGTGTAAGAAAGCAATGTGGATTGAATAATCAGGCTGCATTACTGAGTGAAAACAGACATCAATCTTACTTTTTCAAGGAAATGCAAACTACCTGTCTAATAATGTATTGTTTTTTGTCCCATCTGATATCTGATTTTCTTTCTCTCCAAATCATTGTTCCCTTCAAAGACAGGCTTGCGTATATGGACTGAGAAACCTGTAAGAATTAACCCACCAGAAACCTGACTGCTGCTGAACAGCTTCATTTGACTTCTAAAGACAAATTGGGAGAAATAAATTATTTTATATGGAATATTTTAGTCAAATTAATAAGGCATATAATAAATATAGCAGCCAGAAGATGTAAATGAAAGAAACAAATCAGTTCTGATGAAGTGAGGGGTCATAACAACAATTGCAATCTAATTAATACTATGAGGTCAGTGCCATTTAAAAGTAATATTTTGCCACCTTAATTACTTCAGAATTGTATAGATTTATTAATTTTGTAAATGTAAGAAACGTAGACAATACTGAAAGTATCAATTCAAAAATAATTGAATAAATAAATTAATTACTAAACATTTGTTTTATGAGAAATCTATGGTTCTCACATACGAGATAAAGATAACTAGGGTATTCACAAAGATCATATTTAAATTGAGAACAAATGCCGATTGTTGTCATTAATGAAGTAGTTTATTTAAGCTAATAAGTAGTGAGTAGGGTAAAAACGGGCATTATAATATAGCAATGTAAGCAGTGTAAGCAAAGAGAGCTGGTCAGGAAAGGTGGTTTAAAGGAACATTAAATTCTGTACCTGGATATTTTTATTTCAGCTAGATTTGCTGCCTCTATTTGGTAGTCACAAATCACCATTTTTAAAATTATTACTATTTTGTAAGAGCTATTGCACAGAAAGGCCTATCGGGAGCAATCACCTTGCTGTCATCAATAATTGTGAAGTTTGTGAATAGTTTGGTGAAATCCCCAAAAGTTCTACTCTAAGGATTAATTGGTCATTATTTTCATTGATGTTTATTGGACTTTGCTGCATACAAGGCCACTCTTGTGTTTGCTTACCTGACAAAAATTGCTAAATGTCAAAACAATTAATTGCACGTGAAGCATACTAATATATTTCAGAGATGTGATGAGACTGCACATTTAAATTTGAATCTTGCTTTATTACTCTATGTAAGAAATCATCATGATAATTGCTGTTAATTATATCTCAGAACATCCAATAACAAATCTCACTAGTCTTTATTTAGCATTTTGAAAAAAAAAATCTTTTAAGATTATATATTTTCTGATACCAAATATGTAAATGTGACAATCCCTCTGCAAGGCACAATTTAGCAAGTTTCAACAGTGTTGAGCTTCAAATGTTTTCAAACTCCTTCTCATGCATATTGGTGTGAATTTTGATTAATTCACAATTAAAGAAAGAAAAGTCAGCTGCTTTTCCTAATAAAAACAACATTTAACATTTTCCAACAAATTCCATCACACTCTTCCCCTTCATTGGGTATTAGTAATATTGTACAAGAAGTTGTTTTCAGGAATGGTCCAGCTGAAAAGCAACTTCTCCTGAGCTTTTCATAAGTGTGTTTGAACTTAGTGGAAACCCATTAAACATAAAGTAAAATATTTATTTCAATGATATGTTCTGTGTTGCTGAAGACAAGGCCATAGTAATATGATACAGATAATTGGCTCCTTCCTTTACAATCTGGTTTCCCTCGATTAAACCTATATCATGATGATACTTGGGTTAATTGGAAAAAAAATCTGCAAATGATATTAATAAAAACAAGATCTGAAATAAATATATAAGATATACCAGACATTTTGCTAATAATAAACTGATGGCTTGTACACATTTATAAGAGGTCATTTTGACTAAAGTGATTCTGTAAAACAGGTGATATCCATTCAGCTGTACATTTTACAATTATTCTGATTTTTCATTCTATTGAAACTAATGGAACTGAAAATTGGGAAAGAAACATAAAGGGAAGCTGAATTTAGATCACAGTGTACAAATCTAAATAATCATATTATATATTGAGTTATCACTTTGTACAGTTAATCTAATATTCAATTGAAAAAAACTAACTGTATAAAATTAGCATAGTGTGTGATGCTATAATACTGGATATTGGCATACTAATATATTATGAAAAAATACTATAGAGACAAATTGCAATTTATTTTAATATCTTTTGTTAATGCTCCCATAATATAACATTGTAGCACCCTCTTTTCAAATAGAAAATCTCTCTTTATAAAATGTCAATATATTTCATTCTATCTGAGTGGATTAAGTGTGTTGGACATTTGGAGTTCAAATTTGAAAGCTCTGCTTGATAGTTACATCAGTGGTAGCAACATGGCCTAACCTAATCAGGCATCAAATTCAAAGCAAAATGCCAAAAGAGGAGGACTTTTAACCCTCAACAAGAAGAATTTGCAACAGTTTCTATTAGACTATCGAAGAATTTGCCTCGAAGCTCAGTTTGAAAGATCTGTTCATCTGCAGTCAGAATGTTGAGATGGTGAAACAAGATCCACTTATTTGAGGTACGTAATACAATAACGGATAAATTCACTGAGGCTGGAAAGTGATACTTTGATGAAAGTGAGTGAGCTGCTCCACCTTTCATGCTTTCATATTTCTAAATACACGAATTTGCTTCCACTAATTCAGTGAACCAAAGGATTGGACATTTTGATAGCTCATGGAAGCAAACATAAAATATGTTCCATCATAAAAACAATATCAACAGATCTTGCGCATTGTTTTGCGATTCAAAGAATGAGAATGACTGTATACCATAATCCTTTCTGTAGCAATAAGACATCATCTAACTTAAAAAAAGTCTTTCCAGCTCTAAACAAAGTTTTAGAAGTAAAGTGCCAAAAGAAAATATGGATAAGATGTTCTTTACTAAAGCTCAATGTAAAGCTATCTTATAAGGAAGTGTTCGCTGATGTTTAAAAATGCCCTTTAAATAAAATAATAAGCTATTATTCTTTTATGATATAAGCTACAGCACAAAGGAAATAGCTGAGTGTTATTTAAGTAAATGTGTCAATTTTAATCCCAGACAATAAATAAACAAAAACTTACCTTACTTCTTATAAATGGGTGAATTGTATACATTAATTTAATAAGGCATCCAAAAGGAAATTGCATAGAATTATGGGAGAAATAAACATAAAAATGATACCCTGTATGTGTCTACATTTTCTCAAATTTGGTCTAGTTGTCCCAATAATGTGCATTAACGTACTGTTTATCAATCTATTAGTAATATGCTGCAGCAAGTACAATGAGGTTTAGTTGTATAATTTATTTTTCTTGATTGGATTGCAATATGTAGTTAAAATTACATCTGAGAGTGTGTTTTAAGAAGAACTCACAGTGATTCCAGATACTCTGGATTATGGTGATAAGCAGGTTTATTGTAGAATATAAACATCATTGTATTCATTATATGTGATACATGGTCAAATCTCTGTGACAGTTTGTAAACTGACCATTAAATATCAATAATTAAAAGCGGCTGTCATATTACCTTCCATTTGTCATTTGGTAAAAAGGATTAAAATAATGATAGGATAAGAAATCACAAGTCTGTCATTATTTCAGAATGTGATTAAGCATTTAGGAACATATTTGTTATCTTGCATTCAATGAATTTTACTCATTGGCTCTTGTGCGTTCCTTTACTGATGATTGTTTAACACAGAGGTAGCGCTCACACATTTACTTTCTCAGTCAGTCCCATGTTGATTATACAGCCTTTGTGTCTGAAATTTTTGTACTGGTTTGCATAAAATAACTCACTTAGTTTTGGTTATCTAATATTCTAGGTCAGTTGATGGACATTTTGCTTGGCGAATAACCCATAAAAGGTTACGGTTATTCTTAAAATAAGTTTTCCCCCAAAATTGCAAAATTTATTATAGGGGCTGCATGGAGTCACTAAGTCTGCAGGATGTAATCTGACATCCTAGTTATTCTGGAGCCAATCTATGGCCAACACAAAGCCCTATTTAATGCCCTGCCAATCACTGCAGTACAGTAGCTCAAAAGGAGGGCAGATCAAGGCTTTTCTTTGATTTTTATAAAAGGAAAAATGTTCCTTTTCTTTTACAACTTTCATAGATATTATAAGGTTAGTTTGATCTGTTATTTTTATGTTTGCTAAACATTCCTTCCAAAATCTTCAGCGCATGTGTCTACCCATTGAAATAAGTGATTGAAAGAATTTAAGATTCAGTTTGCAACAAATGGGATGAACTGGATCATATTTCAACTGTAGTGCCACATAGATTATCATCTTGCTAAAAATGGTCAAATATATCTTCACATTTGAACAAACTGTTTTAGTTTTATTTTCTGGGTGAGTGTTTATAAATTATCTGTACTGAAGGCATGAAAATTTCACTGACGTGCTGAAAGTAAAAGTTAGTTGGATCAGTGTAATTCAAATCAGACTTGCTTCCTCAAAACCACTATTTATACAGTGGACCTGTTTATAGGAAAACTCTGTTTCTCCAATCTGCTTTAGAAATATTTTAGTCATTTGAAAAATAAGATGCATAATAACACCCTCAAGCCAACAAAAAAAAAGGGATAATTGGAACAAATGTACTCTTATGGTGGAATGTTATTTGTTATCTTCATGTGAATTTTAACTGGATTGTTGAACTCTCTAAAGAATATTTCACATGGATTTCTTATAACTATTGCTTTTTCATACATTATTATGGCACAGTAACGGAGAAAACAATTTGGAAATATGTCGGTAGATTATCAATTAACTTAGCTACAGATTATTTCATGAACCAAGTAATGAGGTTAGATGAACAAAATGCAGGGCAAGACAAATTCTTCGGCTGATATTCAACAACAGTGTGCAATCTGATTACACAATAAATGTTATAAACCAAACAGCTTAATTTTGGCTTTCTGAAGAAGGGTCTAGGCCTGAAACGTCAGCCTTCCTGCTCCTCTGATGCTGCTTGGCCTGCTGTGTTCATCCAGCTCTACACCTTGGTATCCCAGCTTAATTTTGGCTCCTGTTTTAAATTTTGATAAAGTAATAATGACACATTATTGCAATAATGTTAAACAATTTTCCCTCTGGTCTAATTCCATACAGCAGGGGCAAATAAGACCATAAGACATAGGAGCAGAAATTAGGCCATTTGGCCCATCGAGTCATCCCTGCCATTCAATCATGGCTGATAAATTTCTCAACTAACAGACCATGCTCTGAACAATACAAAAGTCTTTAATAAATTACATTTCAACATCACACAAAGTACTTTTAAATGATACCACTTTACTGGTTTCATCATTGGATACAACACAGGTTTCGAGTGACTAAAAGGACAAACATCTAAGAGTGGATATCCATTGGTTGTAATGAGACACAAATATTAATAGAATTTGTTGAAGTTAAAGACTGAATTTTGCCAAAAATTGGTCAAGTGTTAACTTTCATGTTTCATGTTTCATTAAGTTTCATGACAGGTTTCTTTCTATAAGCTATGGTGAGTTATCTCATATAATTCGCCACTGCACACCTTATGTATGCATCATGTCTATATGGTGACTGCTCAAACTATTGTGCACTAGCCAGTGGCACAAGTGCTCACCATTGTTGGAACGTCCTGGAATTCTCACTGCTAGTGCCATATTTAAAGTTCAACTGTGCACCACGGCCAATACTGCCAGTCAGGAATAGCATTTCACAGTGGATATAGATGAGGGCAAAGAACAGCAACAAGTTTACAATCAATCAATAATGGTCTTCACCAAACTCAGGCCTGTTGGAAGTGGGTCTCATTGAAGTCCTAACTGGCTTGTTTGCTGGATGCTAGACCACTCCATCATGGTAAAGCTGATGTTCCTCCTGCTCAAAGTCCTTATCTCCCTCTTCAGAACACTTCTGCCTCTTTATCACCTCTTCAGAGTCCATCACATTCCCTCTTTGACTGTTCAGAGCACAACATGCAAGAATCATGTGGTCCACTTTGCCTGGAGTTTTTTTTCTATTCATTTGTGGTATGTGGGCGTCACTGCCTGGCCAGCATTTATTGCCCATCCCTAGTTGCCCTTGAGAAGGTAGTGGTGAGCTGCCTTCTTGAACTGCTGCAGTGCACCAGTGTACTTCAAGGACTCCCCAGGCTGATCCAAGGATCTGAACCTTGTCTTCAGAAAGCATATCATCTAATATGTAACTTAGCCATGGTTACCAAGTTTCCCTTGTCTCCGAGCAGCCACCCCAGTTCCTGAAAAAGCAGGAATATAAAGGTTATAGAGTCATAGCCATATAGCATGAAATTCTCAAGGGTATAGGCATCCAGGCAGCTTCAAGGGTGCAGGATACAGGCATTTAAGATGTAATACCAATGATTACGGATCACTTGCATATTGACCAAATGGAACTGATGTACTGGTGAAGTTCATTCCTTTTTGATATGACATTCTCAATGCAACACTTGTACAGGCTATAGCACCCTGCATGCAGGGGAAGCCAGTGATGTTGGCAAAGTCTACAGCCTGAGCTGCATCATGGGGAAATGAGAAAAAATAGTGCGATCTGTCACAGATTACATTGGTAACTTGATACATTTGTGGGTTGAGAACAACATTTCATTAATTTTAATACACTTAAAAATCTACTATATTTGCAAGGCATAGCTTCTGCTGCACACGATCCAGATGCATCACAGCATGGTATGGCAACTGCTCTGCCTAAGACCGCAAGAAATCACAGAGAGTTGTGAACAAGGCTAGTCCATCATGAAACCCAGCTTTGCTTCTGTTGATACTTCCCATTTGCTTGGGAAAGCAGTCAAAGTAATCAATGATCCCTCCCAAACTTGTTATACTCTCTTCCATCCTCTTCCATCAGGCAGAAGATACAAAAGCTTGAAAGTATGTACCAACAGATTTGAAAACAGCTTCTTCTCTGTTGTTATCAGACTTGCGAATGGATCTCTCATACATTAGAATTGATCTTTCTCTGCACCTTCTCTGTAGCTGTAACACTATATTCTGCATTCTGTTCTATTATCTTAATGCACTTAAGGTAAGATTTGTCTGGTTAGCACACAAAACAATGCTTTTCACTGTGTCTCGGTACATGTGACAATAATAAATCAAATCAAATTGAGCTATGTCAAGCATCCATGTATAGGCATCCCATAGCCCTCCTTGGCAGAGTTCTCCTATTCTCACCGTAGCGAGGACATCTGCCCACTTTATCCCTAGCACTGGCCCTGCAGTTTCACTGTTTACAACCATTACAAGCTGACTGGATTTGTCACACTAAAAGCCAAGTCAAGACAGTAGTAGAGTAAGCCTTGAAGTTCTGAATGATGTGATAATGCACAAAAATGCAAGGAAAAGTTTGACGAAGCAAAAATGCTTTGAACACCCAAGTAGGTGCAGAGTCAAAAAGAGCCCTACAATGCAACTAAAGAGCCATGAGATGCAACCTACTCTGATGCATGAGATGGATCACATGTTGTCACATGAAAAGCACCCTGTCAGCTGCATTGCAATGAACAGTGTCGCTGAGCTCCCAAATGCGGTAATGACGTAGTGAACTCTATTCTACATGAGTCAGAGATGTGCCACGATGATGTGGTGAGAATGGTGCAAGTCCGATATCAAACTTTGTGGATTAAGAATGCAGGCGATTGCTGCTCATGGGTTGTACCCTGAAATGTCAGGGAATGCTGGCTAAGTTGGAGCCCAGAAGAGTAAGTGGCTAGCTGGAGCAGCCAGGTATCCATTTACAATGTCACGTTGGGAATTGTCAATGTTCAATTTAAATTCATTGGAAATGCATTCAAATGAGGCAAGAACAGCTGAACATTAGATGTTAATGCACACAAATGGACCCTCACTACTCACCAATACAATTGTCATCTTGCCGTTAAAACCTTGGAAAATTGGGCTTTTTATCGTGACATCGAGAAATTAATTTTACCAATCTCACCATATTTTCCCAACTGACTCGCCATTGCACACATTGTTTAGGGATAGGGGTGACTCTGTTGAGTCCTTCAGCTTCAAATACAGTATTTGTGAATTGTACTGGGGTGTAAGGAGGAGCTGGATAGGCTGGGACTTTTTACCCTAGAGCATAGGAGGTTGAGGGGTGACCTTATAAAGGTTTATAAAATCATGAAGGGCATAGATAAAGTGAATAGCAAAGACCTTTTCCCTTGAGTGGGGAGTTCAAAAGAATGGGGCATATTTTTAAGGTGAGAGGAAAAAAATTTAAAAGGCACCTGAGGGGCAAATTTTAAAAACAGAAGGTGGTTTGTATGTGGAATGGACTGCCAGAGGAAGTGGTAGGTGCAGGTACAGTTACAACATTTAAACAACATTTGGACAGGTACATGAATGGGAAAGGTTTGCAGGGATATGGGCCAAATGCAGACATGTGGGACTAAGTTAGCTTGGGAAACTTGGTTGGCATGAATGAGTTGGACCAAAGGGTCTGTTTGAGCTGTACAACTCTATGATTCTATCAATAAATAGCTAGAAGGTTATTACTAAATATGAGGCAGTATTCTGAGATGGATTGAAAAGTGACCAAACCACAAGAAGCAAAATATGATCATGTGTAAAACTGTGTCAATATGGCACAGCATCTCTAATAGCTGCCTCAAGGAGCAATGGTAGATGTTGTACAAACAGCACATAAATAGTTTGCAGTTGAGGACAGAACAAAATAAGGCTATTTACATTCATAGGACTAAGCAGTGATGAGACATAGGTGAAATACAGCAACCAGACTACAGAGGTGATTCAATAGGTTTAGAATGCAGGCTGGGTTTTGGAAATATCACTCTATGTGGGAAAATGTAAGGGTATAGGTATTATACTAATAAAGGGATATAAATAGAGGGAATATGAACAATTTGACTTTCATCTACAAGAACAAAAACCAATGCAATAGAAGAATCTGGCAATGTTAATAATTCACTTACTAAATCTAGCAGCACAATTTGCAATCACAATAAGAAAAACAAGTTATGTCTTCAGATACTAACCAGAAGAAGTCATAAATTCACAAGGGTGACAATAGGTCATTATCATGGTGCTGATATAGTTGCAGCTATAATATAAAATACAGCTCTAGACACTGCACTACAACAAGGATATTCAGGCATTAAAGTACAGAAATGGGAAAATGCACAGATAAATATTTTAAAGTATTTGTGATAAAGAGAAAATGAAAACTCTGGGGCTGAAGGGAATCATGCATGCATTCAAAATATGGGAGGGAATAAATGTTTGACGTTGCCATGTACTCCTGCACCACGTAGGCTGAAGCTTAGAAGAGAAAAGGTGTGTAGCAGTTCAGATTTGCCCAGCCAGTGAAAAATGTATCAAATGGATTGCAAAGAAGACATTAGGGACAGTTGGAGGTTCATATTAATCTTAACCTTATGGGTGATAATCTAAAGGAGACCATCAATTTCAGTGAAATGACAATTGGGCAGGTCCTATCACGAATGGTCAATAGACCTTAGAATGACTCTTGCAATGCAGATTTAATCCAAAGTGTGAAAAATACAAGGGAGAATTGGACAGATAGTTGAGGAAGACAGTATAATTGGACAGATCGGCTAAGGAATTGTATTTAATTTGTTACGTTTTTATAATCTGATTAACTCTAATTTCTGCATTTATAGTGGAAGATACTTGATGAGTCATCCTGTAATTACACCCTCCAGCTTGTAAAGACATTTATAGCAAATACCAGAAATTATAATGTAAAAGAAAAAATGACCATATAGATGATTTTAAAATTGAGCTGAATTAAATGTGTTTGTTTTGCTCGAGTTTGTCTTCACCTTCGGTCAAAATTTTTCGTTCCGTTGAGCCGTGTTGACAATGGCAAGAAATATGGGAAAAAACATTGAGAATGAAAAGAAAATTAGAATTTTGACACAGAAAAATATTTGATTTTTTTCTGAAGATTTAAATCTCAGAATGTTGTTAATGTCTGCAATCTACCTAATTTCCATGCAATTCTGTTTTATTCCACCACTTACTTCATTTCTATGCAATTTCCAATTCTCCTCTACTTCCCGAGAAGTTAGATAGATTAAATTCCTGACATGAAGGTCAGAATGGCTAACTGGCCAATCTTCATCTTGCACTATCTTCATCACAAAGTTCCTGTATGCTCTTTGGACATCGTTCTTCTTTGTCCAAACAAGTCAGCATTGGGAAACCACAAACTCATTACACCATCATGCCTGCTCTTGGGCAAGTCGGATCAAAATACTGGAACAGCCTTCTCAACAGCATTGTGGGGGCTACAACACTTAGTGGACTGCAATGATTCAAAAAGACAGCTCACCACTGCCTTCTCAAGGGCAACTAGGGAGAAGCAATAAATGCTGGCCCAGCCAACACTGGTCACATTCAAAAGTGATTTTTAAAAAAAATCTCACACCACTTAAACCCTTAACGAATTCACTTTGGCATTCAGCTATACTGATGATTTGTAAGCTTCTTCCAGGTCACTTTGTGCAGATAGACTCACGTACATTTCATGTGTTTATATAGGATACATAGTATCACTTAGCATTTCTTAGCTTCAATTTTTAGTGCTTACTCATTTTGAAGGTGGTGGTGTTCTGGGAAGGACAATTTTCACAATTCAAAATCACTATTACATCCACGTAGGATAAAGATAAAGGAGGGAACTTGTGCTGAAAGCAGAGGATGTGGGCGAGATCCTAAATGAATACTTTGCATTGGTACTTCCAGAAGAAGGATATGGATGATAGTGAGACAACAAGGTGCAGGGCTGGATGAACACAGCAGGCCAAGCAGCATCATAGGAGCAGAGAGGCTGACGATAGGATCGTGAGGTTTGCGTGGAGCATGCTAATATGCTACAGCATTTTGAGATCAAGAAAGAAGTGCATTAAGGTGGATAAGTCCCAGGATTTGATGGTATCTATCTCAGGTTATTGACAAGGCAAGAAAGGAGATTGACGGTCCTTGACCAAGATCTTTGTAAACTTGACAGCCACTGGAGAAGTCCCGTGGAACAGGCGAATAGCTAATGTTGTTCCTCTGTTCAAGGAGGGAAATAGGGATAATCCAGGAAACTAAAGATGGTTGAGTCTCACATCTGTAGTTGGGAAGTTATTGGAGAGAATTCTTAGGGATAGGATTTACGCACATTTGGAAAAACTATGCCTAATTAGGGACAGTCAGCATGGCTTTGTGCAGGGCAGGTCATGTTTTACTAACTAGTTTGAATTTTTTGAGGAGGTGACGAAGGTGATCGATGAGGGTAGAGCAGTTGATGTTGTTTACATGGATTTTAGTAAGGCTTTCGACAAGGTCCCTCATGGCAAGCTCATCCAGAAAATTAAAATACGTGTGATCCACGGTGAATTGACGGTGTGGATTCAGGATTGGCTTGTCCATAGGAGACAGAGGGTAGTGGTGGAAGGGTGTTTTTCAGGCTAGAGGTCCATGACTAGGGGTGTTCCACAGGGATCCGTACTGGGACCTCTGCTGCTTGTAATATGTATAAATGAATTTGATGAAGATATAGATGTGTGGGTTAGTAAGTTTGCAAACAATACAAGATTGGTGGAGTTGTGGATAGTGCAGAAGGTTGTCAAAGGATACAGCAGGAATATAGATAAATTGCATATATGGGCAGAGAAATGGCAGATGGAGTTTAATTTGTGTAAGAATGAGGTGCTGCACTTTGGGAGATCAAATGTTAAGGAAAAATATACAGTTAATAGCAGGACTCTGAACAGTATTGATGCATAGAAGGATCTTGGGGTTCAAGTCCATAGCTCCCTGAAAGTAGCTATGCAAATAGACAAGTTAGAAAAGAAGGCACATGGCATGTTTGCCCTTGTTGGTCAGGAATTGTGTATAAGAGTCAGGATGTCATGTTGCAGCTTTATAAGACTTTGGTTAGGCCACATTTGCAGTATTTCATCCAATTCTGGTCATCGCATTACAGGGGATGTGGAACCTTTGGAAAGGTTGCAGAAGAGGTTTATTAGGATATTACCTGGATTAAAGGGCTATATGGACAGGCTAGAAAAATTTGGGTTGTTTTCTCTTTAGTGGCGGAGGCTGAAGGGAGACTGAAAGAAGTCTATAAAATTATGCATAGATATGGCTGACGAACAGAATTTTCTTCCCAGAGTTGAATTGTCTAAAACTAGGGGGCATGCATTTAAGGTGAGGGGGGAAAGTTCATAGGAGACATGAGGGGCAAGTTGTTTACACAGAGAGTGGTAGGAGTCTGGAACATACTGCCAGGAGTGGTTGTGGAGGCAGATATGATAAGGGCATTGAAGGAACTTTTAGATAAGCACATGAATATGCAAGGAATGGAGGGGTATGGGCCAAGGGCAGCCAAAAAGGATTGCTCTCATTTGGCGTAATATTCGCCACAACATCGTGGGCTAAAGAGCCCACTCCTATGCTGTACAGTTCTATGTTCTATATGAAGGTAGTATCTTGGCTACAAGGGCATGGCAAATTGTAAAGTCATGGGCTGTGGGGTTAAATTGAGGACATTAACAGTTCTGTAAAGAGGCAGAATTGAAATGGTGACGAGATATGATCTGCTGAAGGGTCATCAGGTAGACAGGGGAAGGAGTACAAAAGGGAGCATGATGGATGGAGGATATTCCAATATCTGAGGCAGAGCCTGCATTTCACTCACAAGAACACAAAGTTGAAATTGTGCCATCTTTAATCAAAAGTCATATGCCTAATAATAAGATAAAATGGCACTGCATTTAGAATGGACAGAGTATGTTACTGATATTTTGTGAGTACGTAGTTGAATGTGAGATCCTTCTAGAGGTAATTGCCTTAATCATACATCGACTGACTCAATAGTGCCACCCACCGGGCATCAAAGTGTACTTTATCAACATTTTATGCATTATCCCAGGATGAACACAGTAAATAGTAGACAAAAGATGGGGAATTATAGGCTGGTTAGCTTAACTTATGTAGGATGGAAAATGCTTGAATCTATCATCAAGGAAGAAATAGCGAGACATCTAGATAGATATTGTCCCATTGGGCAGATGCAGCATGGGTTCATGAAAAGCAGGACATGCTTGACTAATTTGCTGGAATTCTATGAAGGCATTACGAGTGTGATGGACAATGGGGACCCAGTAGATGTGATGTATCTAGATTTTCAAAAGTCATTCGACAAGGTGCTGCACAAAAAACTGCTGTATAAGATAAAGGTGCACAGCATTACAGGCAATGTATTGGCATGGATTAAGGATTGGTTAACTAACAAGAAACAAACAGTGGGAAAAAATGAGTGCTTTTCTGGTTGGCGAACAGTGACTAGTGGTGTGCCTCAGGGATCAGTGTTGGGACTGCAATTGTTTTCAATTTACATAGATGATTTGAAGTTGGGGAACCACATATAGTGTGTCAAAGTTTGCGGATGACACTAAGATGAGTGATAGAGCAAATGTGCAGAGAATGCTGAAAGTTTGCAGAGGGATAAAGATAGTTTAAGTGAGTGGGCGGAGGTCTGGCAGATGGAATTCAATGTTGATAAATGTGAAGTCATCCATTTTGGTGGGACTAACAGTAAAAGGGACTATTACTTGAATGGTAAGAAATTGCAGCATGATGCTGTGCAGAAGGACCTGGGTGTCCTTGTGCATGAATCACAGAAAGCTGGTTTGCAGGTGCAACAGGTAATTAAATGGAATGTTGTCCTTCATTGTTAGGGGGATTGAGTTTAAATGCAGGGAGGTTATGTTACAGCTGTATATGGTGCTGGTGAGGCCACACCTAAAATGCTGCCTGCAGTTTTGATCTCTTTACTTGAGAAAGGATGTACTGACACTGGAGAGAGTACAGAGGAGATTCCCTAGGCTGACTCCAGAGATGAGAGGATTGGCTTACGTGGAAAGGCTGAATAGACTGGGATTATATTCATTAGAATTTAGAAGAATAAGGGGGGATCTTATAGAAATATAAAATTATGAAGGGAATAGATAAGATAGAAGCAGCAAGGATGTTTCCATTGGTGGGTGAAACTAAAATAAAAGGGCATAGACTCAAAATTAGCAGGAGCAGATTTAGGACTAAATTGAGGAGGAACATCTTCACCCAAAAGGTTGTGAATTGGTGGAATTCCCTGCCCAGTGAAGTAGTTGAGGCTTCCTTTTTGAATGTTTTTAAAGCTAAGATAGATAATTTTTGAATAGTAAGGGAATTAAGGGTTATGGCAAGAGGATGGATAAGTGGAACTGAGGCCATGAAAAGATCAGCCATGATCTTATTGAATGGCGGAGCAGGATTGAAGAGCCAATGGCCTACTCCTGCTTCTGGTTCTTATGTTTTTATGACTCAAGCAATAACGACTAGGACATTATTCACACTAACCGCCTTCTTGCCACGTCAACTAAGCAAATGAAATCAGATGCTAACTTGTAAGTGTCAATTGAGCTTAGAATTTCTTAAATGCATTTCATAGCCAATGGAAGATAATGCTTCAGAGCTGCCACATTTGTACACTGCACTGTAAATACGCAAGGACATGATCTGAGCTATCCAATGTGACCTTTTATTTAGGGAGAGTATGAGGTTATCACAATGACTCACTGCTGAATTCCACTATCCAAATGTAGCATGAACACTTTTGTTGGGCAACGTATGTTTGGATAACATTACATACATCAGAGCTCTATCTTGAGGCATTACATTGATTTCCTTACAAAATGTCCACGGCACACCATGTCAGGTCTTAACATGATGCTTCATTGTGATTGATGTGAGGGATCAGGAGTAAAGTTTTTCAAATGTTCTCCTTCTGATATTCACGACAGATTATCTGCTCATGCATCAGATTTGGAGACTGCTGTGGCTGGAGTCCTTGTCACTTTGCTTCAAATGCAAAGAGATTAACAAAGGAGAGAGTAATTATTATAACATCATCGGCAAGTCCAGCAAGGACAGTAACTATCAGTGACCGCTGAACAGCCTCTAGAGGGAGAAACACTACTAGGGAGGTGGAGAAGAATGATATGACCCTGTATTTGTAGGCTTCATTGTCATTTTCTATAGCTCTGAGAAAGTCAGTGCAGGTACTCTTAAAGATGTCCATGAGCTATATCCTCTGCTGAAGCAGGAGTTGAGCTCAGAAGGGTTGATTGGCCATCCCATCCTGTTGTCAGTCAAGGTTACAACTGTCCTGAAGTTTTGTCTCAGTCACTTGTTTCAAAGAGCATCTTGTGACATCTGCCAATCCTCAACCCACAAATGCATCCAGAATGTCGCAGGTGCCATTTTCTCCAAAGACTCTGCGGCAGATATTTTAAGAGTACAAGTGCATATATATTTACAAAAGTACAAGATAATTCAAAACAATTTGTCACAATGTTAGGGTGGAGGATCCTGCTTTTTAGCTGGTCCTGTTGGCTTGGATGGCTAACCAAGGACATTTGCGTTGAGAAAGCATAGGCCTATACACACTGTCCTGTCCAAATGCAGGCTCACCATCCTTAGCTTGGAATTCTGCAAGCTACAGCATCACACATGGGATTTGGATGGGTGGGTGGGGTGAGGTCGGATTTGCAGGAGAATAGCAAAGGAATGTGCAACATGACCCAGCCAGTATACCATGTAGAGGTTATTTACTAGAGGTTATAGAGGTCAACAAGGAAATACCGTTCATGTTCATATTAATTCCATATACACTGAATCTTCATACCACTTGATTCTGCGGGTTGAATTAAATACTGCACATGGTATGTAAAATATTACATGCAAAGTGCCTTTCCCCTATATGACACAGCTAAGAAATTTAAGTGACTCTTGCATGAAGAGAAATAATAGAACTAAAATGGTTTAATGAATAAACTGTCAGCAACGGTACAGAGATAGCACATTTAGTAAAATGTTTTTTTCCTTTATTCATCCATGGGATGTGGGAATGTTTGAAATGCCAGCATAGATTGCTCATTTTGAGTTACCATCTTCTTAAGCCATGTGGATCACACGGTGAAGGTAGACCAACAATGCTATTAGGGAGGGATTTGTAGGAGTTAGTTCCAAAGGTGATGATGGAATGGTGATATATTTCCAAGTCATTAATGTACTTTACTGGAAAGTATTGTAACTATAACTGTATGGAGGTGTAAGATATTGAAGGACTTGCATTGGGCTGCTGCCCCAGGTTGTCAATTTTCCAAAATAATAACTTACATTGACATTTTTAAAGAAATGTTCTTGATGTACGGTTGCCACTGATCAAGAACATTTTAGTACCTTTTGGTGATTGTTAGAAAGCCTAATATGTCACAATATAACTGAAACAAAAAAAGAACTGAGGCAAGCCTTTCAAGTAGCCTGCCTTGACATGTGGCTGCCCCTGTAGTGGCCAAGATGCCACTTTGGGTGAGGCAGACATGCTTGCAACCTGGAGCAAAGTTTGGGTGCATTTCTAGTTTGGGAGGTCCAACAATTCTGGAAATATTCTGGCTCAAGCCAACTACCCTAATGTCAAAAATCTGGACTGGAGTATTTGTTTCAGTTTAATTCACATGGGTCTGCTCACATTAGTTAGTTCAAATCTGGAAGTTCCTTCAATCATTGAAAAAAGAAGCAATTTATTGGGATACCTCTACTTCTTCCTTTACATATATATACATCCTTTGTGGAATTTGAAGACACTTCTGTTTGCTATCTTTAATCCAATGTCACCCATTTTAGACATCCAAAAGGAGCATTTTGTTTTCTTAACTTCTTCTTGGAATGTGGGCATCACTGGCAAGTCCAGTATTTATTTCCCATGTTTAAAAGCCCTGGGGAAAATGGTGGTGAACTGCCTTCTTAAACGATTGCAGCCCTTGATGTGTAGGGACACACAGTGTTGACAGGAAGGGAGATCCTGGTTTTGAACAACAACAGTAACAAAATGGCATTTGGTTCCAAGTCAGGATGGTGTGTGACTTGGAGGGGAACTTGCAGGTGGCTGTGTTTTCATGCATCTGCCGCCTTTGTGCTTCTAGGTGGTAGAAGTCACTGGTTCTAAGTTGCTGTCAGAGCAGCCTTGGTGAGTTAGAGCAATGCATCATGTAGATGGTACACACTGTTGTCACTAGGCATTAGTGATGAAGGACTGAATGTTGAATGTGATGGATTGGGTGCCAATTAAGCAGGTTGTTTTGTCTTGGATGGTGTCAAGTTTCTTGAGTGTTGTTAGAGCTGAACTCAATCAGGGAAGTGCAGTGTCCATCACACTCCTAGCTTGTCCCTTGTAGATGGTTTATAGGCTTTGAAGAGACAGGAGGTGAGTTACTTGCTGCAGAATCCTTAACCTTTGACTGACTGCTGTAGCTTTAATATTTACTGGTCTGCTTAGGTTTCTGATCAATACTAACCTCTTTGGTGTTGATAATATGAATTACAGTGATGGTAATTGGATTGAACATCAGGTCCCAATGGCGAGGTTCCTTCTTGCTAGAGAAGTTCATTGTTCTGCAGTTGTAATCTAAAGCCTGGATGGCGTCCAGGTCTTGCTAGATTTACCTGAGGTGGAGCATAGGAGGTTGAGAGGTCACCTTACAGAGGATTAGAGAATCATAAGTGGCATAGATAAAGTGAACAGCAAGGACCTTTTCCCTAGGGTGGGGGATTTCAAAACTAGGGGGCATATTTTTAAAGTGAGAGGAGAAAGTTTTAAAAAGGATATGAGGGGCAATCGTTTTATACAGAGTGGTTCATGTGTGGAACGAACTGCCAGAGGAAGTGGTGGATGCAGATCAAGTTACAACATTTAAAAGACATTTGGATAGGTACATGAATAGGCAATGTTTAGAGGGATATGGGCCAAACACAGGCAAGTGGGACTAGTTTAGTTTGGAAACATGGTCAGCACAGATTAGTTGGTTTGAAGGGTCTGTTTCCATGCTGTATAACTCTATGACTCTATGTCGTGAATGGTGTGGAACGTTGTGCAATTATCAGTGAGCATCCCTTTTCTGACCTTGTAATGGATGGAAAGTCATTGATGGGGCATCTAAAGATGGTTAGGGCTGAGAATATCCTTTTTAAAACTTTCTCCTCTCACTTTAAAAATATGCCCCCTAGTTTTGAAATCCCCCACCCTAGGGAAAAGGTCCTTGCTGTTCACTTTATCTATGCCACTTATGATTCTCTAATCCTCTGTAAGGTGACCTCTCAACCTCCTATGCTCCACCTCAGGTAAATCTAGCAAGACCTGGACACCATCCAGGCTTTAGATTACAACTGCAGAACAATGAACTTCTCTAGCAAGAAGGAACCTCGCCATTGGGACCTGATGTTCAATCCTATTACCATCACTGTAATTCATATTATCAACACCACAGAGGTTAGTATTGATCAGAAACCTAAGCAGACCAGTAAATATTAAAGCTACAGCAATCAGTCAAAGGTTAAGGATTCTGCAGCAAGTAACTCACCTCCTGTCTCTTCAAAGCCTATACACCATCTACAAGGGACAAGCTAGGAGTGTGATGGACACTGCACTTCCCTGATTGAGTTCAGCTCTAACAACACTCAAAAAACTTGACACCATCCAAGACAAAACAACCTGCTTATTTGGCACCCAATCCACCACATTCACTAAGGAACTTCTGCAGAAATATTGTCAGGATGAGATAATTGAGCTGTAATAACTACAACCATGTGCTAGGTATGGCTCCAACTAATAGAGAGCTTTCCCCCTAGATAAGGGGACCAAATCTATTTACAGTATTCTAGTTGTGGTTTAATTGGTGCCTTGTATAGTTTTATCAAGACTTCTCTATTTTTTTATTTTATTTCATTTGTCTTCCCTATTACCCACTAAACGTCTATGCATGCTTTATTGTGATTCATGCACAAGGATCCCCAAATGTCTCTGGTCTGCAGCTTCTGCTGTCTTTCTGTATTTAAGTAATACTCAGCTACTCTATTCTTCCTCTCAAAGTGCACCACTCACTTTCTCCTATATTATACTCCATGCACCAAGTTTTTGCCCATTCACTTAAACTGGTTGTAGACTCTTTGCATCAACTTCACCATTTGTGTTTGTACATATTTTTATGTCATTCACAAACTTGGTGATTGAACATTCACTTCTCTTGTCCAAATTATCAATATATATTGTAAGTAATTGTGGTCTTAGCATGAATCCATGTGGAAGTTCACCAACTACACTTTGCGATAATGAAAACTCTCCCTTTGTTTTCTATCAGTTATCCAATCCTCTATCCATGATAATAATCTGCCTCAGACACCATGTGTTCTTCTCTTACTCACATAGAAATTCAGAAAATAAGCACAGAAGTACACCATTCAGCCTTTGAGCCTGCTCTGCCATTCAATGTGATCATGGTTGATCGTCCAACTCAGTAACCTGTTCCTGCTTTCTTCCCATAAGCTTTGATCCCTTCAGCCCTAAGAAATTCCTCCTCTGTTGAAAACATTTAATGTTTTGGCCTCAACCACTTTCTGTGGCAGAGAATTCCACAAGTTTACCAGGTAAATAAATTTCTCCTTATCTCAGTCCTAAATGCACTTCCCTGTATCTTAGACTATGACCCGGTTGTGGACTTCCCATCATTGGGAACATCCTTCCTGTGTTAACCCCAACTAGTCCTGTTAGACTTTTATAGATTTCTATGAGATTACCTACAATCCTTTGAATGTCCAGAACATATAGTCCAAGCTGATCCAATTACTCTTCATATATCAGTCCTACCATCCAAGGAATCCAGTGTAAGTCTTCATTGCACTTCCTCCAAGCCAGATAAGAAGACCAAAACTGCATGCAATACTCCAGGGGTGGCCTCACCAAGGCTCTGTACATTTGCAGCAAGACAGCCTTGCCCCTGTCCTTGAATCCTCTCTCTCTGAAGGCCAACATGCCATTTGCTTTCTTCCCCATATGCTGCACCTTTAACCTTACTCTTCAGTGACTGGTGTGCAAAGACACTGAGGTCTAATCACACTTTCTCCTTTCCCAATCTATCACCATTCAAGTAATAATCAGCCTTCCTGTTTCTGATAATAAAGTGGATAAACTCACATTTATCCACATTACATGTCATCTGCCATGCATTTGACCACTCACTCAACATGTCCAAATCACACTGAAAAATCTCTGCATCATTCTCACAGTTCAGCAAACCCCAGACCCCAACCCCTGCCCCACCCACCCAACTTTGTGTCATCTGCAAGCTTGGAGATGACATTTAGTTCCCTTGTCTAAATCATTAATACATATTGTGAATATTTGGATCCATGCATTGAATTCTTCAGTATTCCATATAAAATAGCCTTATATATAATACCTTGTTGAAAACCTTTTGAAACTCCAAATATTTTACATCCCATTTACCTATCCTAATTTGTACAGTCTCAAAGAATTTGTCAGGCACAATTTCCTTTTCATACTGATTGTTTGATTATATTGTGCATTTCTAAATTGTCTCCTTCGCATAGTTCATATTGAGCTCTAACGTTTTTTCCTATGACAGATGTTAAGCTAACTGTCCTATAGTTACCTGTACTTTTTTTTTATCTCTGATGAATATCAATATTATATTGGTAGTTTTCCAGTCCTCTGGGACTTTTTCTGAATCTATTGATTCTGGCGAGATTACTAACAGAGCATCCAATACCTCTGTAGTTACTTCCTTTAAGATCCAAAGATATATCACAATAGGTTCAAGCAACTTATTTGTCTTTAACCCCAATAGTGATTTTTTTTTGTTGTTTTTGTTTCCTTTCCACATTTTGCTCATTGATTTAGTAGTTTTGGAATGCCATTAGTGTCCTTTACCGTGAAAAAAATAAATGCAAAATAGTTATTTAAATTCTCAGCCATTTGTTGATTCCTTATTATTATTTCTCCAACTTTTATTCTTCAAGGGGCCTATGTTCAAGGGCCTTTAGCATTTCTTTTCCTTTATATGTATTTAAAGAAGGTCTGACTGTCCATTTTTACATTACTTGTTCATTGTTTATTTCCTCCTTTTTTATTGGCCGTCTATCATTGTAATTTAAAACTTTTCCAATCCTTTGGCTTGCCATTTTTCTTTGCCATATTGTGTATTTTTTTTCCTTATATTTGATAATATCCTTAATTTCTTTGGTTAACCATAATTAATTTAATGACAGATCAAGCTCTTGGAATTGAATTGTCTTTCCCTGCTGTTATGTTCTTGTAACCAATATTAATACCTATTCATACATCATCTTTGTTCTTGCTGATTCACCTTGTTCCTGGTCAAGTAATACATTGATTTTTAACATTGTTTTTAAGTCCCTCTTTTACTTGCAGTGGAGCAACATACCAGGAAGAAAACGTATTTGTGGATGTAAATTTAGTAGTGTGAACTGTGATGAAAATTGACAGCACTACTATAATATTAAAGTGAATTGTAGATTCTATCAATGCCCTGGGATAATCTATTTCATGAATCTACCTCCATGTAGTTTGTGGAGCTGCATTCAATTTTATTTTGGCCGTTTTAGAAAATGAAGATAGAAAAATCTGCTTCTGTACCACTTCTGCTTACATAGGCTATAAAGGGTCTGAGATGTTAATACTGAGGAGTTCCATAAACTCCATCCACTATAATGATGTCATATCAATGAAGATCTAACAGCCAGGTCCTCCTCATAGTTTCTGTAATAATGTCTATTACATGAATGAAACCTATACCATAATGCTGACATGAAATTAACTGTTTCTTGTTCCATGCTGATCCACTTCTATTTAGACCAGTAAGTAGTTTTCTTCTACCATACTAAACCAAGCTGGATTTGTAGATCACTACAGATAAAGAGGATATGGCAGAAAACCTACCACAGATTGAAGTGCAGGCTCAGTTTAGTTGCAGATACAACACAGACACATTTGGGGCCCACTTGCACTTTGGGGAATTGACACTGGATGTGCAATGCTGCCAGAATCCATGCTACATGAAGGAATTTTTTCTCCTTGTTTACTGTATATAGCTGTAGTATGATGGCATGAACACTGAAGATCTGATGACTGCTATTTTTCGAAAGATATTCAATAGTTGCGTAACACAATCTGCAAACACTAAATTATCTGAATATCTTTTCTACTTATTTTACTGTTAACAATTTTTCAACTGAGCTTGAGGGTTAAATTACTCTACGTGTCAAGGTATTAAGCAAGGGCCAGATAAGCATTTTGTCACCTTTTCCTGCTAACACACAGCTGGATTGAGAGACTGAGTGGTTGGAGATTGTGTCAGGTTTCAGCATCTGGCTGCCAAGGAACAGAGAAGAAGGATCAAGAGAGGGACTGGCTATCTCAGGGGAAGTTTGGAAGCATTGTGGAGATCAGAAGGTTTGGCAGGAAATGTGGGGGTCAGAGGTGTCAGAAGAAATCAGAGGCCTCAGCAGGAGATCAGATAGGTTGGAGTGGTTTTGATCATGGGCAGTGGCGATCGTTGTTAGTGGTCAAGTAGATATAGATTCTTTCTTACAGGTAATTGGAAAGCCATTTACCTCATTGATCCAGCAGAACCAATCTCTCTTTAAACATGGATTGGAAAACTTGGTTGGCCAAGATTCCATTCATAATGGTGGCTGACAGTGAGGAGCATAGCCGCACCATCATATTTAAGTTGGCGATCATCACCACCTGCTCCTGCTCCTGAAAGTATAGTTTTTCTCTCCTATTCAATCTAGAAGTGGGTGAGTTGGAGGCAGGTTTGTGCAAGCATTTTGATTTTTAAAATCTTAACATCCCAACTGGCCCAAAACCAATCAATTTTTGGTGTTATAATCCTTCACTTCGCGACATATAAATGCAAATCCTTTTTTAAATAAATATGGAAAAAATTATGAAAGATATGACAGATGCAAGCAAATTAGGAACAGTATGTGCTCAAGTGACTCAGGTAAACCTCTTAGTTTCATATTAATTCTGAATAATATCTGTACCATATGAGTGTTTATATGTAAATTATACAAGATCACATGGATGTGCCTGTTTTGAAAAGACTTTTTATTTTCTCAACATTGTTATGTGTAGTTTAACCTCCTTGAGTTATTTCTTCTACTCTCTTTTGCTGTCACATTTTATCCGGGCACAGTAATTTGTGGAAACAAATGAGCGAGAACGCCTATAGGCAACCTACTCATGTGTATCTGTGTCTAAACTTGCCTGCATGCTGCCTTGGGGCACTCATCTCTCCACACCTTGAGGTGCCTGGGCAAATTCTAAATTGTAAAACTACTGGAACAAAAGACATTTCTGCTCACAAAGCCAAGTTAAAAAAGACTCTATTATCAAAGATTATTTTTACGGAGCATTATGACCCCTTAATACCAAGGCTATTAATGCATAAATGAGGTTTCAGTAATTAGCAAAGTAATACATGGCCTTGAACAATGGTTTATTTTATATGAATGGGCTATGTTTCAAGATGTTGTTGCATTAAACAGCAGAATGAAAATCTCAAAATATTCCTTTGTTGCAGAACAATTATGCACAAATTCAGTTTTGTTTATTCCTCTCAGAGACCATGAAGAATTGTTTTACATCCAAAAATGCATTTTTATTAAAACAAATACATAGAACTTTATGACAGACATAATATACTTTAACTTTTTAACCCATTTAAGTGCATTTACATATTTACCACTGGGAATTTCTTTAATAGCTATGGATTATTCAGTGTCTTTTCGCTATCAGGACATTCAGAAATGTATTGGCATTTCAAAACAGACACATCCAAATGATCTTGTATAATTTACATATAGACACTCATAGGCATCAAGAGAAAAGGACTGAATGAAAGGTTTAGGTCCTATTTATACTAAGTTATGGATTGGAAGTGCTGAGAATTTATAAGTAATCCACACATAGACTTCAAATGTAAAAATTCTCCAAATATTTTAGTTGGATCATATAGCCCTGGATAAAATTTTTCTAGAATGTTTCATTAATCTGGGAAAGAGGAAAATTGTGACACATGGGTGTAAATACCTATTAAGTTTATACAGGTATGTTTTAGATCATTCATCAGAGGTGATCCAATAGTCTGACAGAAATTTGTATATTTTAATTTGAATTACTCAAATGATTGAAGTATTTTTGTTAGTAGCATGAGTTATCATCTCTGAGAATCAGATTTGTGTCCTAGTCAGGTGATTAGGATCCTGGCCATGAATATTAAAGCCATGAAGTCTGGTACTGTAACATCCATGACTTTAATGTTATAACGGTCCTTATCCTACAAAGTTGCTTCTATAGCCAGGGTATCTCTTCTTCTGCTGCATCTACTAGATGTCATCTTGTTGAGATCTGGTGGTGATATGAGTGTGATCGTCCAGTTTGTTGTATCCAGGAGATGACTAATACTCTCTTCAAGAGGGCTAATCACCACATGTGCTGCCATATTGATCTGGACAGGCAGGCAGAGAGCTACATCACCTTCTGGATCATGATTGGATTCCCCAGGTGTAGGGCGTCAATGACTCCATGGATGTAGCCATCAAAGGTGACACAGACCAGGCAACAGGTTTCCAACAAACAGGGCATCCACTTGTTCATTGTTCAACTATGTCCCCCAACAGTCAAGAGACCCGTCAGCTCTGTGCAAAGTTACCAGGAATCAGCTGCGATGCCTACATACTAGAGCATCTCAAGTGCCCAATCTATTCTGGTTTCCCACATAACTTCAGAGTTTGGTTCTTAGAGACAGAGCTGCATGTTGAAGACTCATCTGGGGGAAACCCTTTCACTGCGGAAGGAGAGAGTTTGAATATCTGCCATGGATCCACTTGAGGCAGCATTGAACATGTCATCAGGCTACTAATGTTGAGATTATGTTGAGGGCAGCATGGTGGCTCAGTGGTTAGCACTGCTGCCTCACAGCGCTAGGGACCCAGGTTCAATTCCACCCTCGGCTGACTGCCTGTGTAGAGTTTCACATTCTCCCTGTGTCTGCATTTGGGTTTCCTCCTACAGTCCGAGGATGTACAGGTTAGGTGGATTGGCCATGCTAAATTGCCCTAGTGTTCAGGGATGCGTAGATTAGGTGGGTTATAGGGGGATGGGTTGGTGTGGACTTGTTGGGCCGAAGGACCTGTTTCCACACTAGGAAGTCTATGATTCCTGATTCACTGCTTAGATCAAGCTGGTAGAGCCCTTCAGTACGCCCTAGCAAGGGACTCACATGTTCTGGGGCCCTGTTGTGTCTTCACAATTTTGCATTGCAAAGGGGTGGGGGAAGGAAAGGGTCTTGCATAACCAGGACATCATCTGTTGACACTCCTCATCTGCTGATAAGGATGTAGAATAGGATGCTGAGGTGGTGATGCAGGATGAGGAACCCTCGGGACAAGAGGACAGGGAAAATGAGATGTGCAAGCAATGCTTGGGACAGTCTCCTCCATATATGTTCCTTGTGATCTTGATGCCCTTTCACCATTAGTGTAATAAAGATTTATTGTCGTATTGACTTGTGGTCACCTCCATCATCTCACAATCCAACTTCTAGTTTCACAATGCACACTGACAATGTTAAAGAACTGATTAGACATGGTCAACTCCAAAACTGGCTCCCATCGAGGATGTAGATCGAATCTAACCTGCAAGGGAAAATTGAAGCAATTAACCAACAGCAGTGTGCCAAACAACAATTAATAGTACAACACAATCAAGTTTTTACACATGTGAAACCTTAAGTACTCACAACTGACAAACACAACTGGGTGATCATATGAACTCACTTAGACGGTCTGCTAAGGTTCTAACCCTTAGCTGTCCTCTGGCTGCCTGCAGACTGGGACTGAGATGCTGAGATTTTCCCACATGGGTTCTGGGAACCCCTTTGGCCAATGTAACTGCTGGAGGTGGCTCACTGGCTGAGAGGCTGAAGAACCACTGTCCACACTCAGAACATCTGAGAGGAACCCAAAATGCAGGACCCTTCTGCTCCTCCTTTGCTGCAAGCCATGATCTTACTGCCTTGGGAACCGGAGACACAAGATCGCATTGGGGAGAAGTTCTGGTGCCTCTTCCTCTTTTCACCTGACCTGATTGAAGTTCATGGCCAAGGCGATGGCATGTTGGTCTGTACACTTCAATGTCACCCACTGAGTAGTCTGCTGAATCTGTCTCTCGAAGACAAGATGCACTGCTGCAATTCACCAAAGCTGCTTTGACTGCACCTTCAAAACACTCAACCACTAGCAGATAGAAGGACAAGGGAAGCAGATGTATTTGGAAACATGCCACCTACATGTCCTTCCCCATGGCACACACCATCCTCACTTGGAACAATGTCGCCATTGCTTCACTGTTATGGGGTCAAAATTCTGGAGCTCTCTTCTTAGTAGCATTCTACTTCTTCTACCCCACAAGGACTGCAGCAGTTCAAAAGGCACCTCAGCACCACTTTTTCAAGCACAATTAGTGATTCACAACAAATGTTGGTCTAGCATGTGATGCCCACATCCTGGGGGAAAATAAATTAAAATCTCCAAAATGGTACCACTGTTGTCAAATCATTCTTACACATAATTATTGTCCTGATATACCAATTCTTAAATTGGTCTCTTAAGAGACTGGATCACCAGTCATTTGCAATATTGTGAGCAGCTTTGAGCCCTCATAGCCTGAATGGGTTTCTTTTTTATCTACACATGACACCGATCTGCCAGATGTTCTCTCACCTGTTCCTGGAACTGTAGGTTCTGCATGGCCAAAAATCTGCAAGAAAGTGGATGAATTAGTTGCACAAATTGGTATAATATGGTTGGAATTATAGAAATGTGGCTGAAAGGTGACCAGGGTGAATAAACAAAAAACTGATTGAGCTGTGCAGTTTTAAAGAAGAGCAGAGGTAAGAAAAGATGTGGGAAGTAGGACAAGGAACAATAATAAGGAAGGTGGAAAACAGCCAATAGACCACAAAATATTGGAGCAGAATTAGATGATTCAACCCGTCAAGTCTGCCCCACACAATCAATCATGGCAGATATGTTTCTCAACCCCATTTTCCCGCCTTCTCCCCATAACCCTGATTCCCTTATTAATCAAGTACTTATCTATTCCTGACTTAAAGACACTTGATGATTTAGCCTCCACAGTCTTCTATGGCAATGAGTTTCACAGTTTCGTCATCCTCTGGCTGAAGAAATTCCACCTAATCTCAGCTCTAAAGGATTGTCCCTTCAATCTAAGGATGTTCCCTTGCATCCTAGTCTCTCCAATAGTGGAAACATCTTCTCCATGTCCACTCTATCCAGATCTCTGAGCATTCTGTAAGTTTCAATGAGATCACCCTTTTTCCTTCGAAACTCTATCAAATAGAGCCCCAGAGTCCTCAACTGCTCCTCATATGACAAGACCTTCATTTCTGGGATCATTCTTGTAAACTTCCTCTGGACCTCCTCCAATATCAACACATTCTTCCCTAGATATGTGGCCCAAAACTGCTCACAATATTCCAAATGCGGTTTGACCTGTGTGTCAGAAGTATATTTCTGTTCTTGCACTGTATTCCCCTTAAATGAATGTTAACATTGCATTTGCCTTTCTAATGCCTAACTGAACTTGTATGTTAAGCTTAAGAGAATCCTGAATTAGAACTCCTAAGACCTTTGTGCTACAGATTTCCAAAGCCTTTCCCTACTTAGAAAATAGTCTATGCCTATATTCTTCCTACTGAAAGCATGACCTCACACTGTCCCCACATTGTATTCCATCTGCCACTTCTTTGCCCACTCTGCTAGACTGTTCCAAGTCCTTTTACAGCCTCCCAACTTCCTCAACACTATCTGCCCCTCTACCCACCTTTGTTCTATTTGCAAACTTAGCAACAATATCCTAAGTTCCTTTGCCAAGATCATTAATGCAAAACATGAGTAGTTGTGGTCCCACTGGTTATCAGCTGCCATCCTGAAAAAGACCTCTTCATCCCCAATCTGCTTTCTGCCAGTCAGTCAATCCTCTATCCATGTCAGTACCTTGCCCCTAAGCAAAGATTAAGTGACAACAAAGATGATGGTGTATAACAAAATGGGGTGGTATCAACACTTGACAAAATGGATCAGATGGTATCCAGCTTCCACTGGCATACAGCACAAGTACAGGTGATGAACAGATGGAAGCACCAAGAACCTTTCTGATCTATACTAAATGTGATCTATACTGTATCTCTTACCCATGATCAGCTATATGATTGCAATGTCAATGGCACCTTCCATCACTTTTTTGGCGAACTGATGGGTTGATAGTTGCTTGAATTGAATGTCCTTCATCTTGTGGACAAGACAGACCTGTGCAATTTTTCACACTGTCAGGTAGATGCTAGCGTTGTAGCTTTACTGGAACAGCTTGGTTTGGCTCGTCATGCAGAAACACTGGACAGTAGGCTCTGAAGGATTTGGCTGAGAAATTAAAATTTCCGTTGGCATTTCTCTTCTGTCTGGACCCCCTCCAAAAGAAAGTCCTTTAAATTTGGAATGTTCTTTCTGTTCTGACTCAGTTAAATGTAATGATTATCCAGGAAAATGCTTGGGTTGAAAACCTACTCTAACTCCTCAAACTATTAAACTAGTCAATTGATTCACCATTGATATATTTGACAACATTTCCCTTAGCCCTGACAATGCCTAACACTGCCTAATCTTGCTCGAAGCTAACATAACCCACTGACCCCATCTGAACAAATCACCTCCTTCCCGAGCTGAGACCACCACATTCCTTTAGCCAACATTACCACACCCCCACCCCTGACCTGGCATCTTCCCCCGCCTGGCCTGATGTACTCTTCCCATGTGCTGATCCCACCAGACTGACACCGCACTCCTCTAACCAACTTGACATCACCGACCTATCGTAAGTGCTCATCATCTTAACTGGCACCTGACCCCAACCCACTTGAAGCATGCCCCCTAACCTTTCTTTTGCCCAAACTCTTCTTATCACCAAGGAACCTGGCACCCTACAATACATGTAGCACCTTACGCACCTCATGTACCTGCCACCTTATTAACCATATGGCAGCCTGCAGTCTCCTAAACCCTGCATCAATCTCACCCACCTTTCGCCCTAATCCCTTATCCACTGTCATCCTAACCCCTCACTGACATGGCAGCCTAGAGCACCCAAACCATCTGACAGTCGTACCCACCTATCTATATTTTCAGATTTTGTTAAATATTGCGGGCAGCACGGTGCCTCAGTGGTTAGTACTGGTTAACACTGCTGCCTCACAGCGCCAGGGAGCCAGGCTCGATTCCACACTCGGGTGACTGTCTGTGTGGAGTTTGCACATTCTCTCTGTGTCTGCTTGGGTTTCCTCCAGGTGCTCCGGGTTCCTCCCACAGTCCAAAGATGTGCAGGCTAGGTGGACTGGCCATGCTAAGTTGCCTGTCATGTTCAGGGATGTGTGGGCTATAGGAGGATGGGTCTGTGTAGGATGCTCTGAGGGTCGGTGTGGATTTGTTGGGGCAATGGGCCTGTTTCCACACTGTAGGGATTCTATGATTCAATGCTAAAGTGTATGCTGTGCTACAGTTGGATGTTCCTACATTTTCCTGCATGTGCAGGAAAAATATGTACCATCTCTAAAGACAGCATTAATAAAAAGGCCAAATGGTCTCTTTTTTGTGCTGTATGTTTCCCTGAATCTATCCATCTGAATATTTTATATACTATATTTTATAGATGAATGTGTGTACAAGAAATTGTGGTTTTCTAAGACGGAAGGACTTCTAAAGGTCAAATGGTTGTGTGGTTTTCATAGTTTACACACACTATATTTTTGACATAATTAAAGCTCTTTAGATTTGCAGTTAAAATCTGTTGGAAATGTAAAGTTTTGCCAACATTAAAGTCAACACTGGCTCTCTGGTTTCCCTTCAATGGACTGGGAAAAAGAAACGAATATTCTTTCCAGAGAGATGTCAGTGATAAAGAAAATGTCAGTAAAAATACTAAAACAGCATGTTGCAGCAGCTTTCTGTCAGATAGGGGGAAAGGTAAAAATGTTCTATCATGTCCAACAAGGTGTTCTTTTTGAGATTTAAAGATCACTGCGCAACTTTAAACATGTTTGTCACTTTCCCCTGACTGTAACTATCTGTAGCTTCACAAGAACTTTATCAGCTTGGTAAAAGAAGTCCATTCCCATTTATCTCAGGCAAGTTCCCTTCAAAGCCAACAAATAAATTACAGTGTACATTTGATACAAATTGATTTCTTAACTCAAATAACAATGTTGTCCTCCCGGTCAGGCCATGTGTCACTCATTCGCAGGTCTGAGTGAAAGGCTCAATCTGTCTCTCTGACAGAAATAGTCCTGACACATCTTGCCAAGGAATGTTAATAATCCCAACCCAGCCTATGCCTTTGTGGACAAGCTATGATAAGAAAAATCAGTCTCTCCTGTCAGACGTTGTGAAGGCCTGATCTGTGTTCGCTCGAACAAACCATTGGGCTAGGAGCTACTGTCCCATTTCATGTAGTAAATGAGAGAAAATAAGATCCAGTACTGTGGTAAAGAAACGATCACTGTGATGAAGCTGAAGTGAAACCATTGAATATCTCAAGCTGATCTTATCTACTGCCACAGAAATGAGATATTGGCAGGAGCCGTTGAGTTTGTTACAGCTCAGGAGGTTAAAAAGGTTGGGAGGCAGGCCACAAGCTAATTGGATTTGCCTGGGCTTGATAAACAGTGGTAACACAATTGCCAGAAAAATGCATACAATGTGAGGATTTTTTTTGGGAGGGGAAATGCTTACATTAGAAAACAATGCAGTTTACTGTTGGTAGTTTTTGTCTTTCCAAGCTTCTTACCATAGCATCCTCAAATAATACTTTTGTCAGCCATTTTAATCAAACCATGTTTTAATCCCTTTGACCTTTAAAAGTCTTTCCATCTTAGCAACCAATTCCATGACTAATCATTGAAAAATTTGGAGAAATTGTAGAGAGATGCAATACACGACTGAATCTTTCAAGTCAGTAATTTTAAAAATCGTCTGTAATGACAAATAGTAGGTGAATGTTCTCAGTATACTTACATAAAAATATATAAACAGTAAGCACTAAAAATCTGAAATGAAACTTCTGGAAAAAGATTGCAAATGTAAATAAAAAGCAGTGGCTTATGCTTTCAGTAGAGACGCTTCATCAGCATTCTGTGAATGTACTGATGAAAAGTTCGCACCTGAAAGACTAACCTTGAATTTCTTTTTTGATGAATTCCTATTTATTTCCAGAAGATTTTGCTTTGATTTGTGTTATCAATAAATATTTGTTGCTAAGACAGATATAAGCAGATAGAGTTGCATCAGAATAACCTTGCATAGAGAGTACACTTCTGGAAATATCACTTTCTTTTCTCTGTTAAATGAAAATCAAAGTTTCAGACTGTAATGAAATGTTTATAAATTGGGATTTTTTTGTTTTCAATTGGGTAGTAGAACTCAAGTAGTTTGAAGAATACACATTTTCCATAAATTAGTTTCAAGATTGGATACACTCGTGCTAGTTTTCAGTTTAATTTATTAGGTTTCTGGTTTTGATTAATTTTAACCCTCAACTCAGGCTGGAGAGGTGCGAGAAGGACTATAGAACCAACCTCCAACTTGCCCAGATCTAGCTTTAACAGAGACAAGCATTGGAATGGGAATTAACTTGCTCTTGAGAGGTGGATTCACTGTTAAAACTTTTGAATGAGGCTGTTCGCCTCAAACATAATTTTTAATGGCTGACAGCAGATTTTTCAGTGATCCCCCCACACACCTGCTCATTTGGTGGAAGATGGAACTTTTGAATAAAGTACAACATTTATGATTAGTGTGCATTAGTCACAATTGTTTTTTTAGAAATAAGATGACAAATTGTACTGTATCTGTTAGAGGGTGTGCATCATATTTTCAAGGTAAAAAGGGGTAGGTTTAAGGAGATGCGAGAAGCAAGTCTTTTTACATAGACGATGATGAGTGCCTGAAATGCATTGCCAGAGGAGGTGGTGCAATGTTTAAGAGGTACCTTGGCAGATATTTGAGTAGGCAAGGAATAGAAGAATATGGACTACATAGTGGAGAAAGGTTTTTAGTTTAAAAAGGCATGTTCCTATGCTGTACTGTTCTTTGTTCTTTGTTCAAAGATTCTGATTCTAGCAGATAAGGGACAAGTAATATTTGCGCCACACATAAACAGAGCAGCACCCAAGGGAAAAGATGGAATCTAACTATCTCCCCTTTACATTCAATGGCATTACTGCTGCAGAATCTCTAATCATCAGCAACTTCACATCTGTATGTTGGAATGCGCTTCATTGCCTGCATAAGTACAATTTCACATCACTGAAGAAGCTCTTTTCAGGACAAACCAGTCTGTTTGATTGGTACCCCATCCATCACACCTATAAACATTTTCCCTTCTATCATTGCACTGTCCTCTTGAAGCCACATGCCGATTTGGAACTATATCACTATTGTTGCTGAAACAAAATTCAAGAAATTCTCCATTGAATTGCATATCGTGACTCAAAAGCGGCAACTCAGGAAGGCAGCTCACCACTACCTTCCCAAAGACTGTTAAAAATGGAAAAGAAATGCTGATTTTTCCAGTGACACCCACATTCTTGACCTTATATCTGAAAAAGAATCAGCGATAACATTTACTGACTGTTGGCTAAATTAGTAATTAAATATAATGGAGAATCATTGAAGATGCTTAAAAAAGTTGTCATATGGAGGAAATATAATTAAATGAGGCCTCTTGTGGTGCAGCAGTAGTGCGCCTACCTCTGGACCAGGAGGCCTGGATTCAAGTCCCATGTGCTTCAGAAGTGTGTCATAACAATTAATTCAAAAATGTCAGTAATGTAATTAATGAACTTAATAGGGATTAACACTTGTTAAACTCCATGTTGATGGCTAAACTCACTTCGTTAAAATTGAACCTCTCCCCCTTTATGAAACTCACCCAACAAACTAACCATTGCAAAAGCCCGACATGGATACCTGAGTGGGTACCAGGTGAAATCAGCCGACTGCTTGTTCTGAACAAGCTCTATGTTGGAAACTGGGCACCAACATCCCAGGGCATGCTCCATGGGCACTGGCCACATGGGCCCATCCAGACATTGGCATTCGCTATGTGCCAAGCTGTATGAACCCTCATGGTACATCTTGAATTGACTTTAAAAATTCTGATGCAATTCAATGCTGCACCTCAGGCTTTACTGGCAACTATCATGTAATGCTGCAGCAAGGATTCTGTACCCTCAGGGATATTCACCCAGCTCATGAACTGGACCAGGCTGTATCTCCAATCTCTTTGTTTGCTCACATACCACTCACTCCATGTCTATGTGGATACTCACAGCATTCCTGCCTTACATTGCCTTGTCTTGCCTCTTTCTCTCCTCAGTCAGAGAAACCTTGGTTATATTGCTACTTTCTTGTCATGCCATCCAGTACAGACTTAAGCCAGGAATGCCTGGCTCCCACAGAGACTGGCACTCCTCTGGATGGCTGAGAATACTTCAACCCAGTTGGCAACTTTGGACCAGGTTGGTAATGTCATGGTCTCCACTGCTGGTTCTGGAGGAGGAGGGAGTCCTACCCAGCAGGATCTCCAGGATCCTGACTGTAAAGCAAGGTGCCAATTTTCCCCTGTCTGCCATGTCCTGGGCAAATGTCATGAATTGTGGGGGGCCGCTCCATACTGACAGGGTGGAAATCTGATGTAAGAAATACCATAGAGGCATGGTAGATAATTAATAAAGCAAATGTGGTAAGATGCAGCAAGAAAACTTGTTAGGCCTCACAGCTAGAATTCCTTGATACAAATTGATGTTACTTGCACTTCACCAAAAAAAATCATCCCAATATGTTTATCTAAACAGTGTTCAATTTTTATTACTAATGCAGAGATATGTGCATCGGCAACACGTTATGAATATTTGAATAGAAGTTAATATAAAGAAGTGAGCAAAGGACACAGAAAATGCCAGGGTGTTAAATAGTGAGGAGGATAACTATAAGCTGTTGAGCTGGGCAGAACATTGACAAATTGACTTCAACTGAAAAGTGAGGTAATGCTCTTGGCGAGGGCTAACGAGACCAGGGTTTACACTTTAAATAATAGGACCTTACAAATTGCTGAAGATTAGAGGGACCTTGGTGCACATATCCACAGATCCCTTTAGGTAACGAGGCTGGTTGATAAAGTAGTTGAGAAGGCATATGGGATGTTTGCTTTTATTGGACAAAGTATAGAATACAAGAACAGGGAGGCTATACTGGAATTGTATTAAAATTCTGGTTAGGCCACAACTGGAGCACTGCAGAAGTTCTGATTACCGCATTCTTGGAAGAATGTGATTTCATTAGAGAAAGTGCATAGGAGATTTACCGGGATGCTGCACGGGCTGGGAAATCTGAGCTATGAAGCAAAATTGGATAGACTGCTATTGTTTTCCTTAGAAGAGCAAAGGCTGACAGGTTCCAGTTTGAGGTGTAAAAGATTATGAAAGACATAGATAGGGAGTATGGGAAGGCACTTTCTTTCCATTAGTAGAGGGGTCAATGTCTGAGACCGTCAATTTAAGGTAAGAGGTAGAAGGCTAAGAGGAGAGTTGAGGAGAAAGTGTGTTTGAGGCAGAAACTCTCATAATGTTTAATAAGTATTTAGATATTCACTTGCATTGCCAAAACCTCAAGGGCCATGGGCCAAGAGCTAGAAAATGGCATTAATGTTGTTAGATCTTTGTTGACTACTACAGACAAGATGGACCGAATGGCCTTCTATGTTGTAAATGTCTATGAGTCTGTGGTGTATGTCATCAGCATTTAGAGGAGTTTTAAAATTAATAAGATTGTCAATATATTTGTTCAACTTCCGAATGATGTTAATACTATTACATTTCAAAGTTGAGTTAATGATGATGAGGTAGTTGAGTATTTGGGAACCAGATGAGAACTTACTTTATGCTTGATGCCATAAGTATCTTCCATCTGAGTGGGATTTCAGATAACTAGATTATATATTCGCTAGTCACCAATAATAAATACTATCTGTACAATACAATGAACTATTTGCAATAAACAAAACAGATTTTTTTCTAATGTATAATTTAATGTTTTTATAATGCTGTGACACTTGAGTACTACCATGTAATTATAATGACTGATCAAGAAAAGATTTTTCCTTTAGAAACCACTTTTCAAAAATGAAGCTTTGTAAAGTAATGGTCAGAATTTCACAAATTCCAGCTCGGAGTAACTAAATAAATGCATTTTAGTTGTGGAATGGACAAATTCAGCTCCATATTCTTTCAGTGTAGAATTAGCTATATTTTTTGTAATAAATGGAAACATTTTGCTCCATAAAATTAATGAACTGAACATGAAAAATTTGAGTATAATCGGGAAAACTGAAAATGACATAAACTGTTAGGGTGATATTTACAGAACGAACATCCAGAGCATGTGCAGTAGAAGCAACAACACTGAAACAAATTGAAACACAGAATGATAAAAAAAACTAACAAGCTTTAATCATGGGGAAGAAAATGAAAAAGAATAGGGTGGAGAGAAACAAATCTGTTAATTGCAGACTTTTTTTAATTTTTAAAATAAGCATTATATTGTGTGTGTGTATGCACGATTAAAAAATGAAGGTGAGAACATGCAGTCAAAACTGATCATTTGATGGTTGGTGTCAGCAGGCACTCTCTTTGTACAAAGGTGTGCACAACTCTATTTAAAATGTTAATAACAGTGTGTCATATAGTAATGGCAAATTATGCAATGATATTGGTGAGAGAAGTCCTGCACGCGCAAGTGCAGTTTGCAAATCCATCTGAATTTCTTTCTGAAATTTTGTGTAGTGCATAAGTCAAGATCATTAATATATCAAGAAAACCAATCGTCTTGGAACCTGATGTGCTCTTATATTGATTGTAGAAGTGCCGAGCATGTGACGAAATCAGCAAAATAATAATGTGCATTCATTATTAGAAGATAAGATTAAAAGATGCAATGTTAACTGGGAGGCTGGTAGGCACATCTTGCCGTTGTATTCTGAGCACCGTGTCATAGGAATATTACCTCACTTCCTGCCTACAGAGAAGTTATGATTGACAACAGGTTATTGTTACTAAAAGATTTTTAACCACTGAAGTTTTTTTTAAACAAGGGCTAACATTCATAGTTCTTTAGTCTTCTGGCACTACTCCTGTGTTTACAGAAGGTCAGAAAATTATGTCCACTACCTCTGCAATTTCCATCCTTACTCCTCTCAGTATTCTCAAACACTTTCCTCAATTCTGATTGACAGGTCAACTTTAATAGTCATTTAAATTTGATTAATAGTCAGTCTAACCAATATCTCCTCATTATCAATTTTTAGTCCATCCAGTATTTCACTTATCTCATTTTTCACTACAACTTTGGTAGTATTTTCTTCCTTGGCAAAGGCAGATAAAAATTATTCAATTAATACATTAATCATGCTCTCTATTTCCTAGCATAGATTTATTCTGCCCCATAATCTTGTTGCTACCTTTTTGCTATTTATTTGCCCATAGAATACATTCAGAATTTTGACTTTAAGACACTATGGTTAAATCTATCCCAACAAGTCAACTCATTAAGTATGTAGCTTTATTAGTGTCATCAGGTATGTTTATCATTTCAATGGATTTTCAAAAACTAAATCTTTCTTCATTACAAAATAAAGGCCGTAATAGTAAAACAAAATCCTCTGATGCTTCTGGATCATATTTCAATGCACAAATAAAAATGTAGAGCTGCTCGGTGTAGATTGTGTTGAAAAGTAATCCTGATAACCTTGTCTCAAGTTTAACATTTTGTGTGGGAAAATTGGTCTTTCTAGAGGTTGAACTTTGAGTCATCAACTTGTAATTCAAATGGTGAGTGATGGGCAACATATATGAATGTCATGGAAAAGTACTTCCCTGGATTGATAACCCTGCCATTATGTGATGTGACACTGATAGTAAGCAGCTTACAACATTCTGTAGTTAGAAATAGAGAGGGAGCTGATATACCTCCCTTAGTATCACAGAAAAGGAAAAAAAACTTGACATCCTACAACAGTAATATTTTTTCAAATTGTTAACTTACATATTAAAGATATAATGCTGTGTATCTGTTATAAATCCATTTTTTTTTGTCTTTGCTTGAGGATTATTACCAGGATTATTGAGGTTGTTACCAGGCAGATTCTACCAACAAAATGATGCTGACCATTCCACTGGTCAAACCTCAATAAGGAATAAAAAGTAAAAAGGAATTTAGAACTAAGTAATTTTAATCAACCTGTTCAGACATGTTATGGTACATACCTGTGGCAAGTAAGACTAGAATCTTAGCCTTGGGCCCATAGGTAAGGATACTACTACTGCATCACAAACACCTTAGGAACTGAGCTTTAAAACGTCTTAGATGATTACAGATTGCCCACAGCCAATGAAGAAGTACAATATGGAACAAACTGATAGCCTAAAAGTAGGATCTTCTGTAATGCATTCCAAGCCTGACTTCAGGTGGGCTGGAAAGAATTAATGTTCTTTGGGGGAATGGGTCAGGTTGTCTACTTTGATCACATGCTTTTCAGGCTATTATTTTTGCATACCCGTGGAGTATGGTGAATCATATGGCATGGCTGGGACCTTCTGGGCCAAAGATCCTGTGGCATATTTAGACATCATTGGGAGTAGACCTTCATTCTTTACTCAGAGATAGTAGGAACTGCAGATGCTGGAGAATCCGAGACAACAAGGTGCAGGGCTGGATGAACACAGCAGGCCAAGCAGCATCACAGGAGCAGAGAGGCTGACGTTTCGGGCCTAGA
>NC_063333.1:103508499-103579773 GCF_021869965.1 Rhincodon typus | reverse complement strand
CCAAGCAGCATCATAGGAGCAGAGAGGCTGACGTTTCGGGCCTCTCTGCTCCTATGATGCTGCTTGGCCTGCTGTGTTCATCCAGCCCTGCACCTTGTTGTCTCTTCATTCTTTACTCAGCCAGTTTGCCCCACAAAAGCCCAGAGATGTCTCAGATAAACCAAAAAGTCTTGCAGTGCTAGGTAATGTCTCACTGGAGGTTGTCTCCAAACCATTCAGGAAAGAAGGAATGTTTGCTTTCCCAGGAATGGTAACAGGGGCCCACCCTGTCTGACTAACCCCATGTGGACAGAAGGAGCAACTGTGGACGGTAGCCATGTAAGGCACAGCCGACCCTAACTTCAGTGACATGAGAGGATGAATAGTATGCTGCACTCTGAAAGGCCTGTATTACCGTCCACTAAATGCAAACTTATGTTCATAGGTGCATGAAGCAATTGCACAGGGCTATCACACAGGGAACTGGGTGGAAGACATTGCTATCATATGCATCAAGTTAACTGATTGTGTGTGAGCTTAGAGTGTTGTACTGCATGCATGACATTGCTAGTGGGTCTTGCACATGTTTGGAATGTGCAGTAAAAAAGAATAATGCTGCAGAAGATTCACCATTGGGTCTGTGATCTTTCATTAGAATGAAAAGAAGTTGAACATGCAATAGATTTTCAACAAAGGGCTAGTCTGACCAGGACAGAACAGAAAAGATGGCTAAGGTTTTTAATAGGCCAGATATATCTTAGTAACAGAGATGACATAATGCTTGAGTATATTTTTTATGGCACATTAATCCAACTTCTGGACAAGAAAAAACAGCATTTATTCAGCAGCTTTAACTGTTCTAATGCCCCGTAGAATATTTTTCTCACTAGTAAGAGACACACTGGGACTGACAACACTTGGGTGCTGTCATCACATTCTGTCACAACAATTACAGTGAGGGTGTTCCGTACCCATGTCCACATCTTTCAATGCTGTTCTCTGGCTGCAGGAGAAGAACACGCAGATAAAGGAATGCCAGACATCAGAATCCTAACCCCTTCTGATGAAGAGGTGAACATTCTAGCATGAGAGCAAGGTGGTTTGGACCCTGTCATCGGGCAGATTGGACTTGTTTGACTATCTTGTAAGATTGTTTCCAGTCTTCTAATCCCAGTTGCACATGAAGCCGCAATTTACATACATCTTGTGTAAGGGTAGCAGCTAATGAAACTAATTAATCTTTATGTTCTATGCAGCATCCAGAGCTAGGCATAAGAGGAGAAATCCCCCACCCTCTCCTCCACCTTCAGCTCCAAAAATATCTCTAAGGAGGAAGGGTTTGTGTTCTCTATCTAGAGTAGATTTGGGGTCACAACTGACTGATAGCAGCACTGACACAAGCAGTTGATGGAAGAAGTTAAGGCCAAAGTGTCAGGCACTCAGTAGTCTGCTGAATGGCTCCTGTTGAGCCCTGTCCAAATGACAAGTCTTCAGAGTCAACCATTAATGACATGTTAGAGTTGCAGAGACAAGCAAGAGATCATCAGGCAGCGGTGCCAGAGACTTTGTAATTTCTGTGATGGCAGAGTAGTCTGCTCAAAATCTGTCTGAAGTCTTTGCTCCAGCATGTGACTACATGGGTGCACTTGGTGGCAGACACCAAAGGAGCCAAATCTAGCAGAATAATCAATATCTGCCAGATATGTGATTATTTGGTCCAGGGATACTCTCATTCAATGGCTCAGAAAGTGAAGGAGTAAAGCAGCATAATCTCTCTTAAGGCACATGCACAGGGAGCAGGTGCAACAGCCAGATATCCAAGGATTGTCACGTCAATATACTCTAAGTGTCCTCTGCCATTGCACAAGTGCCTCCATTGCCTCCATCAAGTCAGATGAGTAGAGTGCATCTTCACCAATGCAGGAAGACCCTCAGCAGACCAGAGTCTTTTTACCCCAGGACCACAAGAGAATGGCTTTCTATGTCTTCTGAAGAAAGCCAATGTAACAGTTAACAGGCTTAATGCCTTTTAGTACCAATCTCTGCCTGAAACTATTGACTGTCTAATCTTTAGCTGTATTATTGAAGCTTTCATTACACTACTCCTGCCTGCTCTGGGCATTGATCCTCCCATGAACCAGTCTCTTCTTATGTCCCTCATTAATTGGCAGGCCATGATTCAGAATGGTACTGCCAGACTGTTATTGTATGGTGAAGGTTTACACCATGTATCCCTTGTTGTTTGTTGTACTTATGACATGGACTTAAAACATGGAAGGTACAAGTGGGAGATAGTAAGAACTGCCGTTGCTGAAGTCAGAGATAATACAGAGTGGAGCTGGAGGAACGCAGCAGGCCAGGCAGCATCAGAGGATCAAGAAAGTTGACATTTTGGGTCGGGACCCTTCTTCAGAAATGGTAAAAGTGGAAATTTTGCAGAAGACACAAAAATTGACCAGATAGTTGATCATGAAGATGAAGGCTGTTAACTGCAGGACGCTATCAATTGTTTAGTTGTGTGGGTGGAAAAGTGCCAATTGGAATTCAATCTGGTAGAGTACAATGTTGTACATTTGGAAAGGACAAATGAAGAAAAGCAATGCACAATAAATGGGAGGGCACTGAGAAACATGGATGAAGTAAGAGAACTTGGAGTGCAAGCTTTGAAGGTAAAGGGGCAGGTAGATACAGTGGTAAAACTGACATTTAGAATGCTTTCATTCATTGGGTAAGATATTGAATACAAAAGTAGTGAGGTAATGCAGGAATTATATAAGACACTGATTAGGCTACGGCTGGAGTTTTATAGTTCTTGTCACCACACTATAGGCAGGACATTAATGCTCCGAACAGCGTTCAGAGGAGATTTACAAAAATGTTGCTGGGGTTTAAAAGTTGCAGCCATGAAGCAAGATTTGATATACCGGCAGTGTTTATTTAGAATATAAGACGCTGAGGGCTGAATTAATTGAGATGCCCAAAATAATAAGGGGCTTGAATAAAGTGGACAAAGAAGAACTGTTTCCCTTCATGGAGGTGTCAACTTTCAAGGGGCACAACTTTAAGATGATTGGTCAAAGGATTAGAGGGGTCATGAAGAAAGTCTTTTTTTACCCTGAGGGTGGAATTTGCTGTCCAGGTTGGCGGTAGATGCAGAAACCCTCAATTAATTCATAAGGAACCTGGATTTACACTTGAAATATCGTAACTTTCAAGGTTACAATACTGGAAAGTGGGTTTATAATGGGCAGCTAGTTTACTCAGCCAGAGCAAAGCAGACGGGATGGATGGCCTTTATCTGTTCTGTAACTTTTCTAGGGTTCTGTGTTTCCATGGTACCATTAGGAATCTGAAGTTTGACATCCTGTACAATCAGGTTTCCTCTCACAACTTTCTCTCCGCTTCAACCTGGCCCAAAAGACACATTGAGGTTTCACAATTATTAATGAACTAAATATCAAATTAAATGATATAGTATGTGTAACTGTCAGATAAGTGTTGGTCTGCACACCTGAAGAATTGTCGTGTATTTTTCTTGAAACAACCATCGAATTGTTTATGTTCAGCATCAACTGAAATATTTATTCCAGATCTGAGCATGAGACATTAGAGAGTGCCCAGGAAAGATTTATGATCGCGGTTCAAGGGAGGATGGAACACAGTTACTTGGATAGATTGCAGATGTTGGGGTTGATCTTCTTAGTGAGCTGAAAGTTGAGAAGAGATTTGATTGAAGCATCAAAAATTGAGACAGAGTAGGTAAAAGAAAATTGTTCTGATTGGTGACAGAGTTGAGAGTCAGAAGGCATAGGGTTAATACAATTGGCAAAAGAGCCAACGATGACTTGACGATTTTATAAAATTTAGAATATATGGTTTGGATCTGGAAGGTACTGCCTGAGAATGTGACGGAGGTAGATTCAATCATGGCTTTCAAAAGAAAACTGGAAAATGACAAGAAAAATGACAAAGAAATGGGACAAGTGAAGTAACAGTATCCTCAACCTCCTTTGTAACCCGTGGATGGATCTTTCTCCTTGAATTTTTCTTTTTGAATGGAATTTATTTTTGTTGAATCGATTTTATTTTTAATTGCTCTTAAATGTTTCCCACTGTTTATTTACTGCTGTACATTTAAGTCTAGTAACCTAATCAACATTAGCCAGTTCTCCCCTCATACTTTGTAATTGACTTTGTTTAACTTTAAGACTTTTGTTTGTGACTGGAGTACGTCATTTCAAACTTAATGTTGAATTCAGTCCTATTATGTTCAGTATTTTCCAAAGGATCTTTTATTATGATGTTACTAATTAAAGCTGCCTTACTGCACAATACTGAATTTGAAATAGTTAATCTCTAGTTAGCTCAAATCATAAAAAAACTATGATTAAGCATTCTGCAAGCTTATCTTCTGAACTACCTTTGCCAATTTCATTGATCAAGTCTATTGGAAGACTAAAATAGCTCTCAACTGTTTAATTGCCTTTGTAACAAACTCATTTATTTTCTTGTTTAATGCTCTGTCCGACATCTGCTCTAGTAATACACTGTTATAACTAACTGTAAACTACTTTCACCAGCATTTTATGGCTTTTGCTATTTCTAATTTCCACCCCAACTGATTCTAGTTCCTGATTTTCTGAGCTACGATCTTTTCCTCGTTAACATCCTTATGTCCTCATTTATCATCAGGCTAATATTCTTCCTTTTCCATTTTGCCTGTTTTTTGTTTGAAATGCTGTATCACCTACAATATTTATTTCCCAGCTTTGGTCATCTTGTAATCATACGTCTGTTATGGTGATTAGACTTAAACTGTTTAATTCTATTTGTGCCAGTAGTTCATCTACTTTAATACAAATGTGCCATATATTCGGATAAGGCAAGTACAATTGTATGTTTTATTATTATTCCCTGCTTGGCTTTTCCTCTCTTTTACACTATTACTTTTCAAATTCCTGGTCAGCTCAGCTTATCTTTACCTGCATTGGTATGCTATTCTATTGTCTGAAGTTTTATCTCTGAATTTCAAGTTCCCCCTTCACTCCTGCCTTTCTCCCGTTCTGTAAGTTTAAAGACATTTTCCCTACTTTTGACCACATTTGCTAATACACTCATATATTTGCATATCCTGTCCCTACTTGACACAAATCGGTTACTGTATCCCTGTCCTGTACTATTGCCTTGTCCTTTCTCTTTAATTTACCAAATTTCCTCTCACATTGACTCTGTCCATTCTTCATCTACCACCACCCACATCACCTACCCCATCACATCCTCCCCACCTCTCTGATGCATTGCAATGTTCAAAGTTTAGACTGCAGCTCCTCAACATGAAGCCAAAGTTACTTAATCTGCAGACACTTACTGCATTTGTGGTTGCCTTGGATTACATTGGTGTCCGTCAGCCCCTACAAGCTGCAACACATAACCTGCTTGCCAATTTTATTATGCTTTATTTAACTAACTAGGTTCCAAGCACAGGAACATTGCTTAACTGTTATCTTAGTTATATTAACCATGCTACAAATTATTCCAGGACATCTTGCATGGGCAAATACCAAGGGTTACCAACTTCCAGTTGCAGTATAAGATCAATGTTTTTTTAATATTCAGCAAGAGAACTGAGAACTGTTGTAAAAGCCTGGTCAAACATATAGATTTCTTGGTGATGTATTCATTTAAAATGCAAGTGGAATATCAGTAGTAGGGTCATCAGTAACCGTGATGACAAAGGTGTGAGGCAAACTTCATGTATCCATATAAATAAAATATTTATGTCCAATAGCTAGTTGTTGTAACCATGAGATAAACTGTAGAATCATGTAAAAAATCAATTATTTTATCACCATATTTTAGCTGCAGTTACTAGCACACATATTCATTTTTGCAATCCTGTGAGGAAAACTCAAAGACCTTACAAAGATGCATTCTGTGAGATCTCAGGCTAGTTGACAATGAAAGCATTAAATACATTATTACAATTCCAAACTCCATACACTGACTTTGGTTAATAGTCAAAAATCACAAGACACCAGGTTATAGTCCAACAGGTTTATTTGAAATCACAAGTGCTCCGAAAGCTTATGATTTCAAATAAACCTATTGGACTATAACCTCGTGTTGTGTGCTTTTTGACTCTTTCCACCTCAGCCCAACTCCAGCACCTCCATATTTTGGTTAATAGTATTTCAGTGAACCAAGAAATAGTCATTCTCTGGTATGGTTCTAGTAGTAGTGCTTTACATTAAACATGAAAAGTACCTTAAGTGAAATTTAGAACAGTTATACTGGCGCTGGATCGAGGCAAAAGTCTTGAACAGCATCTAGCAAACATTTACAAATCTGAGTGGCTGATCACGAAGTTCGCTAAAGGTTTATACATGTGCAAGTAGGTTGAAGCTTGGAGACATCCTAAATCTCTGAGAAGTGCCATGGAATCCCTACAGTGTGGAAAGAGAGCATTTAGCCCATCAAGTTTGCACTGACCCTCCTAAGAACATTCCACCCTATCCCTGTAACTCCTGCATTTTCCATGGCTAACCCACCTAACCTACACATGTCTGGACATTACAGGGCAATTTACCATGGCCATTATACCTGACATGCACATCACTGGACTGAGGGAGGAAACCAGAGCACCTGGTAGAAACCCACATAGTCACCCAAGTCTGGAAAATAACCTGCGGCCCTGACACAGTGAGGCAGCAGTGACAACCACACCACCCTGTGTCATGGCTTCTTCCAACATTATTTATTCCTTTCCTTATAGATAAAATGTGATATGTATGCGGAGAACATTCCAAGGACAGTGATAAAATAGCAAATAAGATAAAGGGAACATATTTAAAGATATAATGTTAGGCATTCCCTTTGAAAAAAAAATTTTTCCTGTAAGCTTTTTGCAATTGTTTGAAAAGCTGATTACCCCATTTATTTTTCTCAGTCAATGTGACAATTTCTAGGTGTTGTAAAGACAGACAAGTACTATTCAATGAATGTATTTCAATGCAAATTCAAAACCCTGTCTTATTCTCCTCTCTCCTCAGCAGTAACACAAGTAATAATCATTAATGTATAATCTTTGCTGCTTTAAAAACTGGTAGTTAAAACATTGCGTATAATATCAGCAACAAGATCCATATAAACTCCCTCAGAAGAATAATGAAATAGGTCAGTATGTGTAAGATTTGCAACTGCGATGTTATGAAGATGGATATGGTGGTGCAAACAATGGTGTTAATTAATCCTTGTCTGGAGTATATCACCTGTCTGTAGGCTATCTTCTGTGTTAGCTTTGACCCTTTGTTTAGCCAATAAGAGGAAAAAGAGCTACAAAGCAATATAAACAACATAGTGTAGGAATATATGAAGGTTACAGGCTCTGAATTGTTCTAGGATATTTCATAATGCTTTATCTTATATAACACATTGGAAAAAAAAATCAAAATTCACACAATTGACATTTTTAAAGTACAATTGTCAGCGATCAACTGCATTTTCTGCAGCAACAGAAGTATTCTTTTTTAATGTGGCCATCTGGGATTAAATTGGTAAAACTGTCAATAATGCCAAAATTAACACAGTGAAGTGTCAATAAAATACATGAATCAGTGTTAAGTTGTCAGCCATTTCTAGTTTCATTCGTGCAGCACATTAATTAGTTACATTAATTATACTCTGGACATCAGATGTAAATGAAGATTAAAGATTTCAACCTCTATTAAGCTAGTTTATAAACTACTTATAAAATGTAAATATGTGTAGTGTGTTGAAAAAAATGAGACTGGAAAAATACAGACTTCAAAAAAAATCGCACATCACCTTTCCACATGTAGGTTAGAAAAGAATGGTTAAAGCCATGTGAGTTTCATTGGATGATATGAACACTTAATTTTACTTTATTACCCACTGGCTTAAGTTTTGCCTCCCAGATGACAGACCCGCAGTATCTAGAGAAATCAGTCTTCTTATCAACGAACTCTGACAAAACCATCCTCCCTTACTATAATAAACTATGATAGAAGCTGTGTTCCATCAGGAATTGAGTTTATGAAAGTTACTCAAACGTCATCCAAAGAATTTATGGATCTTGGTTATAATCAGCTTTGGGCACTTCTTAGGAAAAGAAATCACATTTTGAAGATTCAAAGGTCTCCTAAATAGCCCAGGGGAATTGACCTTGCATCCCATTAGAGATGAAAACTCACTGCTGTAAGGATTCTGTCAGAGGTAAAACAATTCAACCTGTAATCCTTTATGTCTGCAACTCTCTCGGTATAACTCTTTTCAATCTTTTGAATGAAATCTTAATATTGCTTAAAAACCTAAATTTACCTTCATTTGCTGTTTAAAAAAAAGTGTTCAAGAACAAAATTTTGCTGTCTGACTTTTTGACAACACAATAAAGTATCAAAAATTTGTCAAATGTAAGAATGTTGGTTATGCAAGGGTTAACAAAGAGATCTGTTGTCACTGGCTTTCCTGTCTCTATGCAGCTGAATATTCTCTTTATGACAGTTTAAATCAAAGTAGTTACAGAAGAATTCCATTCTAAGCATACAGCAGAGTGCTAACATTCATCTTCAAATGACATCTGTTGAGAAATTTCTATAACTTAATGGTTATAAGACTTGTGAGGGATAATAGAGAGATTATAACATAAAAAATGCAGAACCCTCATGGGGAAATGGCTTGCATAAACTTTTGATTTTTGTAATTCAAAGTAATGCAGTTTCTGACACTCGAGAGACAGAACAGTTATGGTGTGCAATAAGCATTTAAACGCTGATGTATAACAGATTTCACTGGTGCCAAAAGTAGGCACTGTGTATTATCATTCAAAAACATTATGCTGCCTCCATCTAATGGAAGTCGCACTGGAATTTCTTTTTGGAATTTTGTTTTCTACTTCTTTTCCTTTTCCTTTTTTAAGGGTGAGAACTATGTTGTGGTATGATACAATTCCCTAGGCACAGGCAGACCCATTTTATATGATCAAAGTGGCATTTCTTGGAATGTGCAAGGGGTAATGAACTGTGGAAGGTATCATAGTGGAACCTGGATTTTCACATTTTGCTATTTTTTTGAGCAGAAGTCACTAGATAGTAAACTAAAGACTGAAATCTTTTTTGACTTTCAAGCCTCCAGCTGAGGACCACGGAGGCCCATTTTAGCACTCCTACATTTTCTACCAAAATCAGCTAACTAACAGAAACCAAATGCTCTGACTATGTACCACATTGCATATCAGTTCTTAATTATGCCATTGAGAAATCTTGGACATGAAGTATCTCTTGGAAAAAAACAGTGTATTGCGCATAGCAATTTTAGACAGAATGTCTAATTATTAGCAAGAATGTGATATGATTTTGAATTGAACTCACAATATTTTCCTTTGTATGAATATTATTATTCAGAAATTACACATGAATTTAGATTGATATAGTAATATCTATTTGAAGTTTCAGTTTACTTTTACTTTTACACATTTCTAAGGATGAATTGCTTAAATTTGATCATTTTTATTGTCAATATACTGTGGATTTAATCATTAAAGTCTACAAGTTAGTATTGTTTGCAATTCGTTAGATGCTATTACTATTCTTGTACGGTGAAAATATTAAATTCTAAAAATATTATTTATCATCATAATGTACATTTTGGCAGCCATGATTATACTTCAGATTCTGACTGAGCATTATGTTGTAATCTAGTCTATGGTGACAACTTGCAGCATTCTTTATATGTCATTCTTTTCAATTTGAGGGTGATAAAAATGAAATAATGTCAGAATAATGATCTTGTAGAGATCGAGACTACTCCATTATTCTTTCAGGAAGAATACGTTCATGTAGATTTTGAAAAGTTTTAAAACCATACTAATTACATTTCCATGACAATTGGTAGCAAGGCTTTCTTGAATACAATAGAGTAAGAGGAATTGACATTAATCCAGGTTGCAATTTAGCAATTTGAATGTTGTATCAACTTCATTCACTCATCCTGCCGAATTTAAATATCTCTCAAAGAAGTGAAAATGTATGAAAAAATATTTTTACTTCAGAATAAATATTTTTTCTAGGTGTCACGATACTGGATCTGAATTGTGCTAACAACAATATTACACTTACACCTAATTCTATTCCTGTCAAATTTAGTAATGACATTAAGCTAGGTTCCCACATGTTGTCTTTACCAGTCACTGCAAAAAACATGATTTTCAAAAATCCACAGAATTGTTCTAAGAAAAGCATTAGTTATCATGAGAAACTAGGAGCTGGGGAGGAGCAGATGGATCTAGAGTTCCATGTACATAAATAAGCAAAAACACGAGATTAAAATAACACAGCCAATAGCCCAAGAAGTCTGAATTACAATAGGGTGGGAATTATGCTGCATATTAATATAACTCCACTTGGATCTCATCTACTGACTGTGTTAACACAAGGTGGTTGCCCCAACCCTTTGCTAAATGTTGAGGACAGCTCCAACTCTGTGCGGCCAGGAGGTTCTGACCTGATGTTTTGGTTCTTGGGTTGATGATTAGCACTTCCATGGCTTTTGCCCATCTCTCCAGTCACAGAAGCACTATCAGGAGAAAAGTCCACTGTTTGAACAGTCTACCATGGGGAATCATTGTTGAAAGCAAGGTACTGAGATCAGAAGGAGCATGTATACTGAGGTCAGTCAGACATTTCCTGATAAAGTGTGGGGAGGATGGATGACCTGCATTTGTTTAGCAAGGAGTGGGCCAAAAGGCACAGGAATTAAGAAGTAAGCCCTTCGTTACCACACAGAATCCTGCAGCAAGGTATTAGAGCTTATCCTAATAAAATGGCAGCAACCTCAGGGGGAGACCCTTTTTTTTACTGCAGCAATTGTGCCAAGGTTGGATGAATTGCTCAACACCTACCTTGCCCACTTGGTAACATTTGAGTGAAAACACAAAGGTAATTGGCAAGTCACCCTTCACCATTTCAACTGATTTTAATTCTCTGACCATACTCTACCTAACTTCCAGTCTGATTGGGGCAGGTGGGTTATGGTTGGGGTCATAAATGTCTATCTACTGGCCACCAGAATGGGCTCGCGTCCCTGGCCCCAATGGATCTTTAAAAGTCCATTGTTCACCCAGACAAGCATTGTTAGTCTGAGGCTGCCCTGCATAGCTCCTGAAATTTTCCCTGATCATGGGCAGAGAAGGGATAATCGGCACCTCATTTTATCGGCAGGGACCTAGGTTATCTGGTTTACACAGTGGTGCAGAGTTGTGTTGTCCACTACCCTCAGACCTGCAGTGGAGGCCATGATATCTGACAATGTCAACCAGATCCAAGGTAGCCACCTGTGTCAGTGCAGTCTTAGCTGTTTTGAGGGATGCACAGCAGTGTGAGGAAAACAAAAAGTCAATGACCTTCTCCATTCCACAAGAGTAAGTACCATCATGCTCTCTCCAATACTTCACACTTGCTCTATCTCTGCCACTTCACACATCTCTCACCAAGGCTCATGCTCTACTGCATCTACTAATGTCTCGAACATTTTTCCCAGTCCCTGTCACCTAGCGTAAACCCAGAACCACTAATGCTCACTTGATCAGGACTCTTCCCCAACATCACCAAAAGTAACTGCAAAGGAAAACAGCCTACAACAGTCCACAGGGCAGAAAGAGTGAATTCAGATGGAGGAGAACCAAACACACAGTTCCTCACCTTTTACGTGGAGAGAATCATGACTCTGATGCCCTGAGCTCCTGACTGACTGTCCAAGCCCTTGAACTGTTATCAGAAGCTGCCCATGACCTATCGTGCCAGGAGATTTGATTGAAGGCTTTCATCCTTGACTAAACTGAGGACTGCTGATAATCATGACAAGCTTCCTGGCTTTGTGTCCGCACTAAACTGAACAGCAATACTGTGAGCCTGGCATCCCTGGCTGAGGAAAAGACCTAAATGCTAGTCAAGGCAATTCAAGGATGATGTGAGCACACAGGTAAGCTCAAAGAGTGTGAGCCTTAAGGGACCAAGTGATCAGGACAGAGATGTGACTTGATCCAATCTATGGGCTGGTTTCATGTCCCAAGAAAGCTAGTGGAATGCTGGCCTTTATATCTGGACTGGAGTACAAGGATGCAGCAGTTATGCTGCAGTTATACAAAACTTCACAATTAACCCACTAAGACTTGGGGTTAGACCCCACTTGGATAACTGTGAACAGATCTGGGCACCATACCTAAGGAAGGATATATTGCCTATGGAGGCAGTAGGTTTATGATTTAGGTTCACAAGAATAATACCTGGACTTCAGGGGCTATGTTATGAGGACAGATTATCCAAATTAGTCCCATTTTCTCTAGAATTCAGAAGGTTTAGTGGTGATCTGATTAAAGTCATAGAGTCATAGAGTCATACAGCACGGAAACAGACCCTTCGGTCCAACTCATCCATGCTGACCAGACATCCCAATCCAATCTAGTCCCATTTGCCAGCATTTGGCCCATTTACCTCGAAACCCATCCAGTTGACTTTTACATGTCCTTTCCCCTCCCACCTTAAACCAATGCCCTCAAATTTAGGACTGCCCCAGCCTAGGAAATAAAACCTTGGCTATTCACCCTATCCACACCCCTCATGATTTTATAAATTTCTATAAGGTCACCCCTCAGCCTCAGACAGTCCAAGGAAAAACCCCCAGTCTATTCAGCCTTTCTCAATAACTCAAACCCTTCAGTCCTGGCAACATCCTTGTAGATCTTTTCTGTACCCTCTCATGTTTAACAACATCCTTCCTATAGAAGGGTGACTAGATTGTACACAGTATTCTAAAAGTGGCCTCACCAATGTCCTGTACAGCTGTTACATGACATCCTAAGACCTATACTCAATGTTCTGATCAATACAGGCAAGTGTGCCTGCCAAATGCCTTCTTCACCATCCTGTTTACCTGCGACTTCACTTTCAAGGATCTATGCACCTATACTCCTCAGTCTCTTTGTGGTATTTGTTCAGCAATACTCCCTCCAGGGCTCTATAATTAATGTTATAAGTCCTGCCCTGGTTTGCTTTACCAAAATGCAACACCTCACATTTATCTAAATTAAACTCCATCTGTCATCCCGCAACCCATTGGCCCATTTGATCAAGGTCTCATTGTACTCTGAGATAATCTTCTTCATTGTCGACTACACCACCTATTTTGGTGTCACCTGCAAACTCACTAACCATACCTCTGATATTTGTATTCAAATTATTTACGTAAGTAGCGAAAATCAGTAGATCCAGCACTGATCCTTATGGCAAGTCTTCAAGACATTAAAGGAAAAGGTAGGGTAAATAAAGATAAACTATTTCCACTTCTTGGAGATTCTAGAACTGGGAGCTTAGTCTGAAAATTAGGATCAGACTGTTTAGGACTCACAAAGGGTGGTAGATATTTGTAATTCTCTGTGACAAACAGCAATGGATGCTAGATCAGTTGTTAATTTTTAATCTAAGATAGATAAATTTTTGTTAGGCAAAGCAATTAAGGGATACAGACCAAAGGCAGATAAATGGAGCCAGACCAAAGATCAGCCATGGTCTCATTGGCTGGCTGAACAGGCTGGAAGGGCTAAATGTCCTGCTGCTGTTCTTATGTTCCAATGTTTTCTGAGCACAATGCATTCTGCGGCATTACAATGACAATAGCTGGTGTGCCCGGAGGTGCCGAATTGAAATGCAGATGTGTACTGTAAGTGAATCAATAATGTGCCATGGGAATTCTTAAAGCTGTCACATGTCAGATGGCAATATCTGCAGATATTCAGTGTGTGTGGCTGGTGCCTATTAAGACTGCCTTGAGATGTTTGTGCCTTGCGTCCAACATGGAGGATCTTTGTCGTAACTGATGAGCTAAGTCACCAGATACACGCTCTGGCTTTCATGTTGAGAATTCTCAGCATCTAGTTTTCTCAGGGTAGGTACTGGGATTGAAAGCTACATATTAGATGGCAAGATCCGCAGTTAAGAAAGCCAATAATAAGTAATAATCCCCCTTAATAAGCAAATTGCCCTGCCTGGCAAGCATCTCAGCTTGATACCTGGAACTTAGTTATAGAATGTAGCAAGTTGTTCCTGACAATGTGATAGACCTCACTGGACTTCTCGTGTGATGCTGCCATGTTTCTCACAAAAACCCATCTCCTTCAGGTCCCTATAAAATTTCCCTGTAAATTTATTTTCAATTGTAACATTTATTATAATATAATATAATATTATTTATGTTCTCAATTGCAAGTTTGATATGTTGGGGACAACATTTTTAAAATATTTGAGGAAAGAAAAATGAAAGGAATTCTTTGGATTACAGGAGCTGGACAGGAAAACTAGTAAGAGAACTTAGATAAAGGATAAATAAAAATAATTTTATCAAAGATCAGAGTACAGGAGTTGGGACATCATGTTGAGGTTGTACAGGATGTTGGTGAGGCCTCTTCTGGATTAATGTGCCCAGTCTGGTTGCCCTGTTATAGGAAGGATATTATTAAACTGGAGAGGGTTCAAAAAATATTTACCAGGATGTTGCCGGAACTGGAGGGTTTGTGACATAAAAATAGACTGGAAAGACTGGGATTTTTTTTCACTGGAGCATAAGAGGTTGAGGGGTGACTTTATTGAGGTTTATAAAATCATGAGGGGCATAGACAAGGGTCTTTTCCCTAGCGCAGGGGAATCCAAACAAGGGGGTATATTTTTGAGGTTAGAGGAGAAAGATATTAAAAGGATATCAGGGACCAACTGTTTTACATAGTGAATGGTTTGTGTGTGGAGTGTGGAGTGAACTGCCAGATAGAGTGGTGAATGCAGGTACAGTTACAATGTTTAAAAGACATTTGCATACATTCATGAAAAGGAAAGTTTAGATGGATATGGGCCAAACACAGGCAGCTGATACTTGTTTAGTTTTGGAAATAGTTGATATAGACTGGTTGAACTGAAGTGTCTGTTTCCATGCTGTCTGACTGCATGTACCCATCTTGAAGCCTTTTGCTTTTCTCTGGAGGAAGCATCTGATATCATTTTTAATATATTGTGAGCAAAGGATGGAACAACCTACTGTGTGTTTGACTACTTTGGAATAAGTCCCATGTTGAAAATTGACAGCAATTGGTCATCATTCCTGTGTAAGTAAACTACTTTCACAACAGCTGCCTGTTAGGATTGCAACCTAAGTCCCAGAAATAGGATGTTTCAAAGCACACAATTTTTTTGGCAACTATGAGTTGTTCATGTAACATTTTATATCCAAATGGCATCTTTGTTTCCTGAATTTGGAGTTATGAAAATACATTTTCGAGCTGATCTTTAGGCAGCTGATTCCAGAATACAGTAACAGATGAATTGAATGGCAGAGCAGAGTCAGTGGGCTGAATGGCCTAATTTCTGCCCCTATGTTTTATGGTCTTATGATCTTATGGACATCTCACCAGTAAAACTATTAAAAATTGTGTGAATGCCAGAGGGGTGAAAGTATACAGGAATCTCCAATCACTATTTTCTTTGTGAGGGCAATTTTCAAAGAAATTCTACTTTTTATTCCAGCCAATCTTTATTCCCCAACCAATACGACTATAAAACAGGTTGTTTGGCTATTTATATTGTTAAAACACATTTGATCGAAGGGTTGCACAGATTTCGAACACAGACTGTTCTCTTTAAGGCTTTTGCAAAGATTTGTAGCTCGGGTTGTGGGTGAGGTTGTTGACTTGGTCGCTGAGCTGGCTTGTTTTCATTCAGACTTATTGTCACCATGCTAGGTAACATCACCAGTGAGGCCTCCGATGAAGCCATGTTGTTCTACTCCGCTTGGAGTTTATATTGTCCGGTCAGTTATGGTGAGTTGTGTCATTTCTGGTTTCATTCTGTACGCCACGCTGCCCTAAATCAAGAACATATCAGAAATGATGAGACTCCTGCGACCATTAGGAATCTTGGTAGCACACAAGCCCACAGCCATGCTACAACAAACACTCACAAGGATTAAAGGTCCCATACACACGACATGCAAATACAATGTAGTTTACAAAATACTGTGCAACGACTGCCACAAGCATTATTTCGGACAGACAGGAAGGAAACTCGCCATCAGAATACACAAACATCACATAACAGCAAAACGACATGGCAAACTTTCCCTAATATCAGTATACTCAGACAATGAAGGCCATCAATTTACTTGGAACACGTAACCATAGTAGCCCAAGCCAAACATAGACGCGCACGGGAATTCCTAGAAGTATGGTTCTCAGCCCATAGTGCAATCAACAAACATATAGAATTGGACCCCATATACAAACCCATACAGAACAAAACTGGTAATGACACAACTTACCATAACAGACCAGACAGTACAAATTCTAGGTGGAGTAGAACAACTTTGTTTCATTGGAGGCCTCACTGATGATATTACATAGCATGGTGATGAAACATCTGAACGAAAACAAGCCAGCTCGGCGAGCAAGTCAACAACCTCAGGCTGTTCTCTTGATAAAGTAATATGATTTGTTTCCGTTTTAGGCTTGAAAATGTGGCACAGAGAATACCAATTTTCATCTCACTGTGTGGGGATTTGATTTAATAAATAATGACGCCTCACTTTCAGATGTTTTTTATTGAATCCTTTCAAGATCTGTTCACACAGCAAGGTTAATAGATCCAACAGATTATGAGTGAAATTCTAGGATAGGAAACTAATGGGAAACTTCAGGTGTGGATGGGCAGGAGAAGAAAATGGAAATTATGATTCTGATAAGATGTTGCATTTGGAAATAAAAAGGGATTCTTTGAATGTTCAGGAGATTTGTGCAGGGAATAATGGAGTCATGCAGGCTCAGAAATCTGTATCTCTTTGTTTGCTAAGTTAGCAGATTTCAGTAAGGCCACCCATAGGGTTGTCCAATTGAATTCATGTCCTGAGGACAATCCCAATGCTGATTGTCACCCAGTGGTTTTTACTGAAACAGTGCTCACTTGGGTTTGTATACATGTACATTATATGCACATATCTGTGTGTACCTGCCTGTATTGTGTGACAACATGACAGTTAGGATTCACAAGAATCACAGGCCTAGTTATGAACAAAGATGTTCTGAGTGGAGAGAGTGGCAGTCATGAACAAAAGTGAGCGTGAAAAACTTAAATAAACCTACGTTGATATGTCTGATATCAACATGGATACCTGACTAACAAATCAGCAACAGTAGGCATGATATAGACAAGTACAACCCAACCTCAGCTCAACATTTAAAGGGTTAGAAGTTAGAACTTGGAACAGATGGAAAACTTTGAAGAGATGTTAAACTTACAGAATAGACTCAAATAATTCAAAGTCTGTTCCTCATGTTTGCAATGCCCTCACCTGAGGCTATTTAACATTACAATATAATCACAAAGAGTGACACACCTCTTTTCCTGCTTCACACATTCTAATCCATGTGTCCTCGGAAGATGTATTCTGAGCTCCATCCTATTTTGTATCCCCATGCTGCCTCTTGGTAATATCATTCATAAACAGGTTAAGTTTCTATGTGAATGTTGACGACATGCATCGTTTCTTCATCCACTATTTCTGAATTATCAGATACCCTGCCAGACATCCAGTTCTGGGTTCCCTATCAACCAATTCCATCATTGCCCCAGCAATTATCGGATGCTGAATCAAAATCACAAACTGGGAGCCATGCTTGACCTGGAGATGAGCTTCTCACTGCGTATAACCAAATACTTCCACCACTGAAACATCAGCCTCCTGTGCCTCTGGCTCAGCCCATCTTATGCTAAAAATTCTCACCCATCTCATTCTTATTTTAGGAGTTGACTAATCCAATAAACTCCAGGCTGGATTATCAAATATAACATTCCACACCTCTCCATCAATAAATTTGAGGTCATTCAAAACTGCTACCAACATTGTAACTTGTACCAAGTCCTATTCATCCATCAGTCCATTGCTTGTTGGCTTTCACAAGTTCCTGGTTAAAAGACACTTCTATTTTAAAATCCCAAAGCATGTTTTCAAAGCCTTCTATGGCACAACATCACCTCAGTTCTGCAAACTTCTGAAGCTCCCCAACCCTCCATCATCTATACTTTTCTAATTGTGGTTCTTGAGCATCCCAGATTTGCTTTCTGCCCTGTTACCCTTTTCCGGTTACAAAATTCAGCCCATTGTGATGCAGAACCTTGATAATTAGATGGATTCATAGACTCAGACATTTACAACACAGAAGAAACTCATTCAGCCCATTGTGTCCATGTCAATCAATAAAGATCTTTATACAGAAATCACATTATCCAGCTCTTAGCCCATAGCCCTGGAGGGGAATAGCAATGCAAGTATGCATCAAAGAACTGCTTAAATATTACAAGACTTTCTGACCCAATTACTCCTTCAGGCAGTGAGTTCCAGACTCCCACATGCTCTGGATGAAAAGTTTCTCCTCAACTCTCCTCTTACCTTTCTAACTCTTACCTCAATCTGTGCCCCTTGGTTATTAGCCCCTCTGCTAATGGAGCAAATGACTTCTTATCCACCCTATCTATCTCTGTCATAATATTACACACCAGTATCAGATCCTCTCTCAACCTTCGCTGCTCCAAGGAACAAAACCGCAGCCTATCAAATCTTTCTTCATAGCTCAGACCCTCCAGCCCAGGCAGTATCCCAGTAAACCTCCTATGCAAACTTTGTAGTGCAAACACAGCCTTCCTATATTCCTGTCCTTGCTTGCTTTGCAGTGGACACTGTTGGTCTGGAAAATTTGGGTGAATGACCCCGGAAGAAGTTGTGGCTAGAGGGACCTGGCATGTCAAGAATGTCCTACGCATATGCAGGCTCTTCCTCCTGGACAGCAAGTTTTACATTGTTGAGTATCTCAGGTAGGGTGAAGGTAGAGAGGCCAGGCACTTCTGGAGTTCCCAGTGAGGAAACCCCTAGGGAGACCTATGTGTGATTCTTTCTTCTTCTGAGAATCTGCTGGCACCAACCTGTCACCTTAAGATTGAGGTCCCTTGCACCCCTTTCACCTCGTTGCTAATTCTGAGCAACCATGGCTAAACCAATAGAGTGCAGGTCTTCAGGCATTTCCAGCAGCCACTGAGCATTCTGCTAGAGTTGGATTTCAAGTGTAACTACCAATCTGTCTATAGGCACAACCAGTCACACCAGTACTGGAGCTAGCACAGCACTGATTATGTGGGTGAAATCTTCCAGCATTTGATCCAGTTTACCAAGTATCTGTGACAAATCTGCTGTTCTTATCTATAAATTTTTATGAAGTTTTTAATTACCAAGAACATCTTCAGCCTAGTTAGCTTGGTTTTCACAGATACCTGTGGAGGCATACCAGTGATGAACTCACCAGGTAATGCTCCAAAATCCAATCTAGATTTACAGGCCACCAAGATGAAAGTCTCTAAGCTGGTGGAGGGTGCAGGAGAAAGCCTTGCCAGTGCTTTCTCTGAGAGGCCTGTGATTTGGTCCTCAGAGATTGAGTGTGGGCTAATTGGGTAAGGGGTTTGCCTCTTTGGGGTGAATGCTATGTCGCTGGTGCTGGGGCCCACATGAAAGAAAAGATGTCACTAGTTATGCAAAAGGGCTAGGACTTGAACATCTTAAGAATTTGCTAATCCTGGTGGTAATGGGAGAGTAGCATGGCACAGCTAAATGAAGCTTGTTGGGTTGCCCTGGCATTCCCACATAAATGGTCTCTGAGCTCTCCAAACATCTTGAGGATCGTTTCCTCAAAGAGATGAGGAAGTTGACCATGCAATGCCCATCTTTGTTGTCTCTCCCCAGTTATGTGACTCATCTGCAATGAATCAAAAGGAAGAATAGTGAGATTAAAATGGATGGAAGAGTTGTTAATGGTAGTGCAGGGACAGGAGAGATGGTGAGATGCCCTGAGTGAGTGAGTAGGAAGCATGGAGGGCAGTGAAGTTTGGTAGTTTAGGAGGACGAGGTGGATGAGAGCCATTATTTTCTTTTGCTGCCATGGTCACTCAGTGGTTGACACTGCTACTTCACAGTTCCAGGGAATGGGTTTCATTCCAGCCTTGGGTGACTATGTGAAGTTTGCATGCTCTCCCCGTGTCTGCGTGGGTTCCCTTCGGGTGCTCTGTGGTTTCCTCTCTCAGTCCAAAGATATGCAGGTTAGGTGGACTGGCCATGCTAAATTGCCCCATAGCGTCTAGGAACGTGTAGACTAAGTGGATTTACCATGGTAAATCCAGGGTAATGGGGATAGAATGGAGTGCTGGTTCTGGGTGGGATGCTCTTCGGAGGATCGGTACAGGCCCAATGAGCCAAGTGGCCTCTTTCTGCACTGTAGGGATTCTATGATTCTGTGATTAAGTAGAGATTCTGTACACAAGGCTGATAGCTTTAGATCAATAGCCTTGCTCATATTACCGTGCAGTGGCAAAGTGAGCATGAGGAATCAGAGAGAAGGTTACTTACCTTTTCCGAGTACAGAAGACCGTTAACCTTCATCATTTCCTCTTGGTGTGTGAAACTGCACTGACCTGGGTTGCTATTTGGGTCCAGATGACTGCATTTGCTGCCAAGGCCTCCTATGTCAGTTCTCAGAAAAGAGGATGGCTCACCTCTCCACTAGCCCAATCACTAGCACCTCCAGGTCCCTTTCCACTGTGTTACCCTGTTCCCAAAAATAATGGGGCAGTAGACTATAAAGTGCAGTTTCTGGCTTGCAACATTTGAAGTGGTTTAAATACAAGGCCAGTAGTGTGAATAGTGCAGGATGCTGGCAGCAAGAAGCTTTTCTGCCTCTGCTACATGATTGAATAAGAGGGGCATCATACAGCCCAAATGCATAACTAATTAGGTTAGCAGTGGCCACAGGTCATCAAGAGAAATGCTCATAAAACTCCCCAAAAATAATATGTCACCAAAAAATGGGAAAACCCAGTTTGTGAGTTATGTTTCAACTCGATAGTATTTTGTTAACTTTTTGATTTCCAGGATCTGGAGCATTTGCTTTGATGCCAGACACAAGTAATTGTCAGATATCTGTAACAGAAGACTGGTGAATGATTCTGAGTTATTTTACAATCATTTTCTTTCAAGAGCAGGCCATGGCAGAAAAAGGCAAGGAACAAAGCAAGATTTTGCAAAAAGGAATGGGACAAGGTTTAAAAAATTCTTAAAAAAGGAATAACTTGCAAATCCTCCTGGATTCAAAGCAGCCAAAAATTACAATACACCATCAGGAAATCTAAAAAGGAAGTTTTAGACTCACCATGTGGAGAATAGTAATACCACAAACATTGCATATGAAAATTGGAAGAATTGCAATTACCTGAAATGCTTAAGGAAGGTAATAGATCAGCTGCTGTACCAGATTTTTCTCGGAACTATGAGCACCAACACATTTTTCACCTTTCAAGATTAATAGCAGTACAATTAACTGTACACAATGCACTCTCATAAAGAGTCACCAACTTAGAAAATTCTAATAGGTGTCATCATCTCACCTCACAAGCAGAAATTTTAAACAAAAAAGAATCGTTTTAAAGAGATGTTTAATGCAGAAAAACACTTCAAAGTGCTGATACTTCTTTTTTCATGTTAGCAGATCTGTAACTTCAGCTGTCTGATGCCACCTAGACAACAGACATAAAATGCTGTCTGAAATCTCATAACAACTTTTTTCTATAAGCGGCATTTGTACACAGTTATACAATCCTGAGATTTAGGGCAACAGGAGGGACATTTTGACATTAAGGAGCATGTCCACATGCTGCAGGTTAATCAGTTGTTGCTCAAAATGTTGGGTTAATGGGACAATTTAATGTTTGAAAACCTCAACAACCAGCATCATTGCGACACAACAAAAAAAACACAAATTTCCCTATCACTCTGCGTCACCCTAATTTCAAGAGGAAAAAGCTCTTCATTCTGTAAACAAATCTTTTTTATCTTACAGGCCCACCATAGCAACTGGAGCTTTTCCATTCTTAGAATCAATCTTCTGATCTTTCAGATCCACCACAGCAGCTGGAGCCAAACAATTAAAGAAGAGATGAAGAATGGAAGTTGGGCAATTTATCCCCATTACTTGTGATGAAGGTAAAGTCACTATAATTCTAGAAAACTCATTAAAGAGAGAATACTGGTCGTTTAACCTGAGGGTTACTACAGCTTAGGTGAAGGGAGAAATGCAAAGGACAGTCCTTCATATTTACCTCACCTGGGGTGGGAATTAAACCCATGATGTCAGCATCACATTACATTACAATCCAGCTACCAGCCAACTGAGCTAACCAACATCCTGATGTCAATGATAATGAGAAAGATGGTAGGTACAAGACCCCCAATGGTACCTGCAACAGACAGGTTTGCCTCTGCCACAAGCCTCGCCAAATTGAGTTCTTCAATTTCAAATAACCTTCCCACCCATCCCCTGGCTCCCTTTCTAGCCCCACCTCCTCACTTCAATTCCACCTTCTGACCCTCCCTTCCAGCCTCCAAATGAGATTCATCCCTCCCATCAATCAACCAGGTCATATCCACTACCAGTGTCTACCTATCACCACCATTCCACGACCATCTCCTATCCCCTCTCTTTGTCTGCAGCTCCCCCTATCCCACATTTAATCCCGAAACATTAACTTCTACTTTCCTCCAGATGCTGCCTGGTTTGCTGTGTTCTTCCAGCATCCTGTTTGTCTACCTCGCCATATTACCTCTGGTTGAGATTACAAGTTTGAGAGAAGTTGTCAAAGAGACCTTAGTAAGTTTCTCTAGTGCAACTTGTAGATAGTAGACAGTAAAAATATGGTGCCACTTGAAAATTGTGGAATAGCTTTTTGCCAGTTTTCCTGACTTGGATTTGGATACACTTAAAGGACCCCCATAGCAACACAGCAGGAGGAACTTGGGAGGGCATAAAACATGAATAGAAATTCAGGTAGATCAATTTTGGGTTGGAAGACGAGGAAAAGGGCCTCCATTATGATACACAGGCCACTATTGTGAGGAACCACAATTTTAGGACAAGTTACCTAGAAAATAATGAGAAATGATAAGGCTGAGATTATTATCGTCAAATAAATATTTTCACTGGATAACTCTGGTTTTGGTAAGCATACTTTATATTAGCTTTGAATCTTTGCTTTAATCCACCACAGAAAGGTTGTTAAAAGTTTTTTTTTAAAAATTCTGATACTGTTCATCATCTTGCATTTGCCCCTGAGCAGAGATAGGATTGCTGTGAGCATGTTGCAGAATCCAGCATATTGCCTGAGGAGAGACTACAGGCAAAATCTTTCCAGTTAGGTTTGCAGTCAGTGCTCATGGCTAATCTTATAGAAAAGCTTAAGCTAAGAAAGAAAAGAGTCTTGGCACGTACAGCTGAAAATGACTGTCTCCCTGTCTTAAATGCAAGTTAAACTTACCACTTGCTGAAAAACTTTAGTGGTCTCAGAACCTGAAGAAATGATAGACATCCACTTTATAGAGAACTTCTTCATAATTATAATCATATTGTTTTAAAACCAGTTGGGTTGCAATTGCAGCTGTTAACATGAACACCACAGCAACCATCTTTGCAGCTCTTTTGTAGATTTTCACTTTCAACACTCCTCTATTCACTAAACTAAGTGTCCTTACTCTCAAATCCTTCTTCACAACGTCTCACCATTAATCCTTTAATCTACATTTTTGATCTTCTCTCCCAGATAATGTGCTTGACTTTAACTTACTTAAAACCCATTCAGTTACACATAGGTAAAATCAGATCCTATTTTAGACTGTAGTTCTGTGAAAGATATCATAGTGGTTAACAATTAAAATAGCATGATATCATGTTGTAAAAGGAAAATGAAAATAAATGAAAGGATAGAATGAAGCAATGCTAATTTCTGATATTTTAAAGATGTTTGGTTGATCATTTATCTTGAGTTAGGTAAAACGCTTCCGCATATTTTCACAGGCTACCAACTGCTCATGTCACTTTTCTCTTTTCATTCTGGAATGGGTTCACAGGGCAGTTTGAGTACTAGGGTGTGTGAGGACTGTGGGTACCAAAAGTGGGCGGTTGGAATATCTGCCTTAGTTCTCTAACATGGTATCCGGTTCCCAACAATGCTTAAAGGCTCCCTTAATTTCACACCTTTTCCCATTCAAATACTATTCTACTCCCTCAGATCACCCATGCGACTCATTGCTGTCTCTATTCCCCTATATATCCTTTATGTCTCTTCAGAACATCCATGTCACATTACAGCACCTCCATGCTCCCTACTTATAGTCCATGCTCCTCTGACAGCCTCCAATATGTATAGTTTTTCAATTCCATGAATGTCAGTAGAAAACATTTTATATTCCTTTTGAAGAAAAAAGCCCTTGCCATCTAATGATATATACTTAACCATGTGAAAAAAATGTAGCGCTTGTTAAGACTGAATATATTTGTACCACAACACTAGGAGAGCACCACCTGCACATCTGTGGAATTTTCCTTTTTTAGAGGCTAGTAATGGAATTTTTCAGAGCCCATTCCCAGCTTTTAGAAGAATGGACAGGGGAATGCAATCGGGTGGGAGGCAAAAATTTAGTTTTCCCATAACATGTTAAAGTTTTGCTATTAAGTTCTCACAGCTCTTCGAGTGGGTCATGTTTCCCAAAATTCATGGTTGGGAACTTGTTTTGTATTCATTAGTATGTCAGGAATACATGTTAACATCCCAGCCACGGAAATTACATTCATGAGCACAACTAGGAACGGTGTACTCACAACCCAAATATTTAAATGTATATGGTGGGGTCGATTATTACCTCTCAGATCCAGTGAGTACAAATTTAGTCCATTACTTGGTTCCATCATCAAGGGAGATTCTTTGTGCAAGAATTTATAGTGTTAGGGGTGAAACCACTCCATGGCGATCAGCTCATGAGCAGACTCAGGCATATGCAGTTAGGTTTGGTGGTATTGTTATTACAGTGGAAAGATTAAAGCCTGACCAGGCTAACAAGACTACTCAAATGAGGAGTCCATACTGACTGACTCCAGCAAACCTTACTGGAGTGGGTAAGTAGTACTGAATTCAAAAGGGGGCTCAACTCAGAATGCCATTTTTTTTTACGGTCATATCCTTATCTGATGCAAGCTTTTGGTGAAAAGATATCAGATTTATACATTTTCCTAGTTGTGATGAAAAGTCAGTGATCGGGTAGTTGCATGAACTGCTGAGTGGTATAGCTCGTTTTATGTTTTTATAATGTGAACCCTGGCAGATGTGTGAGAGGCAGTACCACTATGGTGCCAGTTTGCTACAGTGTTGGTTGTAATGAAGTGACACACATTCATTGCACATGAGGCATCTGATGGAGACGTCCAGAACCCAATCTCTTGTGTGGCAGTCCCTGGCAGTGGCACCCTTACAATGCCAACTCACATCTGTACAGTCATGAAACATTGAGTAGACTGTGGGCCACATCCTGGCAGAGTACAGCAGATCATATACCCTCTTAAATCACTGGACCCAGTTCCTCATGAGCCGGCAAGGGGCACTGATGTATACTGAAGAAGGTGTTTGGCATGCTTGCCTTCGTTGGTCAGAACATTGAGTATAGGAATTGGGATGTCACGATTTTGGCGGTATGGGACATTAGTGGGGCCACTTTTAGAGTATGGTGAAAAATTCTGGTCACATTTCTACAGGAAGGATGTTGTTAAACTTGAGAGGGTGCAGAAAAGATTTACAAGGAAGTTGCCAGGACTGAAGGGTTTGAGTTATAGGGAGAGGCTGAACAGGCTGGGGCATATTTCCCTGGAGAATCAGAGGCTGAGGGTTGAGCTTATAGAGGTGTATAAAATCATGAGGAGAATGGATAGGGTGAATAGCCAAGGTATTTTTCCTAGAATAGGGAAGTCCAAAACTAGAGGGCATAGGTTTGAGGTGAGAGGGGAAAAATTTAAAAACGACCAGAGGGGTACCTTTTTCACACAGAGGGTGGTGCATGTATTGAATGAGCTGCCAGAGGAAGTGGTGGAGACAGGTACAATTACAACATTTAACAGGCATCTGGATGGGCATATGAATAGGAAGGGTTTAGGGGTTTATGGTCCAAATGCTGACAAATGGGACTAGGTCAGATCGGGATGCCTGGTCCGCATGGACGAAATGGACCGAAGGGTCTGTTTCCATGCTGTATGACTCAATGAGTTTATTTCTGTTCAGGCTGTGCTTGTCACCTGGAATGGTCTCTTGTTACCATTCTTAGGGAAAATATTTGCCTTAGGAAAATTAGGGAATATCTTGGATGATCATCAGGAAAACCATTAAGGAGGCATTGTTGAAGTGTGACAATGCTATTTGGCAAATTGTTGATATTTCCAGAAGTGGGTGTGGTTTAATAACAGAGGTTGAATGATGCTTCTGTGATACAGTGACTGAATTGCAGTCCGGTTGCTTTTAAAGTATGGCACCTGGATACTGGAGCCTGTAAGGTGCCTGGCCAGGTGTGGATATAAACCTTTATGCCCATTAAAACAAGGTTGCATTGTGCACATAATTCTATCAGCTTGGGTGATAACAGGTATTCACGACATACTAATGAAAGCAAACATGATGACTGAGAAAGCCAACCTCTCTGAAATGTTCTAAGAAATGGATACCAAAACTTCAATACACCATCAGGAAAGTTAACTATTGTCTCCTTCCCATTTAGATTTCTGCTCCCACCTTTCTTAAACCTCCAAATGTTACCTGAAAACTCCACCTAGAGTGTCAACTTGACAAGTTGGTTTGACGCAGGCTAGCCATAACGGTAACCCTTGTTTAGGTTTATGCAGTCTTAAAAATTTACAATTTATTTTAGTCAGCTATTGTTTCTCTGTAAAATATGCTTCTGATAAGCCAGTAAATGACAAGGAGATATAATCAATAAATCTCAGTAAATGAAATTCCAATTCAAATGAACTGACACCATGCAGAATTGATTGTGATATATTTAGGGGAAAAAAATAGATAAAACTTTTAAGAAAATATCATAGCCTCATGCAGGATTCAAACAATGGCCCTGAAGTTAAGAGCCCCAAACTTCTCAGCTGAGCTACTCAGTCGTGTAAGACAACACTGCATAGAACTTAAGTGGGGATAAAAAGAAGCATTCACTATATTTTTTTCATATATACTTCGATAATCTGTTCATTTTCACATGCAATTTAGCAGGGGTTGTGGCAGATTAATTAGTAATCAATCTGCAGTTGTTTCTTTTCAAATCTCCAGGTGCTTCTTTAAACTCAGGGAGCAATTGGTGTGAGGCATGAAATGTCAAATTACTTGCTCGCCTTGGTTCCCTGCCAGTACATGATTAAATTGTTTAAAAATCAACAAAACATTCCATTCTGTCACCAAAAAAGAAACAGTTATGCATACAACAGCGACTGTGCTGTGGGCCAAGTTTACATGTGAAAATGTTCCTGATGCCTTTCCAGATAGCAGCTGGAGTTGGAGTATTATTAGCTTATTAGCTTGTATCAACAAGCCAGAAACCACAGTAAAGGAACAATCTGTTATCACAATTTTTTGAAATTACTATTCATTATCTGATGAATGGAACACCTACTGAATTGAAATATGGCACTTGAAACTCAGCCAAGCATTCAGGATTGCCATAGCTGTCCAAACAGTAGGCTACTCTATAGCAAGAAAAGAATAAAATAAAAACCATAGCAATTTCCAAGTATAATGACTCGAAAAAATGTAATTGAGGAAGTGATTAGATGGGTTACAGGTGGAATTTGTTTCCATATCAAACCCAGAATCTAAAGGAGAAGGTAGATAGAATTTCAAGCAGAATTTTTTTAACTGTCAAAGTAGATATTTTTTAATCAAGCAGAGCCATATAAATCAAAGTAGAAAAGATGGAAAAAAAATCTGTCAGGGCATTTTGTTTCGTTTTTCCTTACATTATGATGATTCCCATATGAGGGAGAAAAACACTGTAATGTAAATAAGGAAATAAGTGTCAATGTACCTTTAAAGGACAGATGCCCATGACAAATCACTGCTTTGAAAACTCATCTCCATTACACCACCATGCATAATAGTGACATTTGAAAATGTGAAACCACTTTATGTTTGCTTTTCAGACTATTCTAGACCCCTCAACTTTCTATTTTATCCATGAACTCTCAAACCTAGCATGCTTTTAACATGCATCTAAATTTCTGCACCACCACATGAAAATGGTCTGCAGAAAGAAATTCAAACTCCATCCTTCATTTAAAAGGGGGAGCCCAACCACAGCCAGGTTTGGGTTTTGTACTGATTTAGCCCACATTTTGCAAGCATTCCTGGCCTGCAAAAGGGTCAGAGGAATGTCAGACTTCCTTCAAAGAAAATCTAAGTCCAGCTAGTCATGTAATTCTGCACTCAGAAGAGATTTGACCGATTAACGTTTCGTTATTTTTTTCATTGCTGAAAATATCCAACAAAATCAAATGATATGCAGATTCAAACATGCAGGGAACACAACAAATGCTAGATTTCACATATTTATAATAAATTGTGCCAGTGCTGAAACTCACAGCACAGTTAAGGCCAGTTAACGCCTGAAAGAGGAAGAATTGAGAAATGGTGGTAGCAGTAATCCCTTCCCAGCGCTTAATTTAAAATTCAGTTCTGATGGGAAGTTGCAACTGAGATCCTACTCAACAATTTGTTTTTCTTAATATTAAATAATTTCCAGGTATTTACAATTTTTTTCTATTCCATTTCAAACAAAGGGTGATGAAATAAATATGTTCCTGGTGACTGAAGCCTCACTTTGACACTGCAATATGAAATTGAATAAAGTATTTTATGTTTTTTTTCATTGCATGCCATTCAGGGTCTTAAAATGCTGGACAATTAAATTTTGTCACTCTATTGATTCCCAGCAACATATTGCTGGGTATAACTATTAACCATGTGGTCATTAATTCAAAGTAGCAATTACTTTATCATTTAGGTTTAGTAAAATGGGAAAATAGATAAAAATGTAACAAACAAAATCATCAGGTACAGAACAATGATGACTTTAAGTTCATCTTCTACCCCTCAACTTTGCTTACAAAAGATGAGCTTGTAATTTGCTTGCTGCAATGCATTCAATTCAAAAACATTATTAACCAGTCTTTTCTTTTAAGTTAAATCATTTGCAGCAGGAAAATTATAATGCAACCTTAACAAGTTGGGACAAAAAAGCTAAATATGAGAACAATGTAGGTAGGTGGTAGTTCTTATTCCATATTGATTATGAATTAAAACGAAGATTGAATTGTTAAGCTGTGGTACTAGAGGACAAATTGTTATGCTTTATATATAATTATTTAGTATGTACGATAGTGTTGATGTAATAGAAATCTGCTGCCATTGTTTGAAATTGAACATCCTCTCCTGAGGTGTGTTTGGTGGAGTGGAACCATATAATTGGGCATAAGGATCCAGGAGGGAACCTGCTGCCTTCTTTCCCCTGACCTGATTACATCCCTGGTGGAAAGCCATCTTAACGGACTTTCTATCCCTCCACCAACTGAGGCTCATCGGTGAGCAATAATGTCCCTTTAAGAGCTTTATCTTGCCCCCTCTTGTATTCACCCATTGGCAGTGCAGGGACTCACCGTGCAGGAAACTCAATAAGCAAACCCTGTCGTGGTTGCTTCTGGTTCCTGGGATTGGGGAGGGAAGGGGGATCTTGAAAACCATCTTGAAAACCACATCGAGAACCTGATATGAACCAACACTCTTGCTTTCACCATCCTCGCCTTCAACCACAATGCCATCATTCTCCTTCTGCCATTATTCACTTTTGCCATTATTCACTTTTGCCCTGGCTTTGTCAGTGATTCTGGGCCTTGGATAAATGCAGTACAGGCAGCACCTGCTGCTTGCTGGGTAGTGCTGCAGCGTGATGAAAAGATGTTGGCCTCTGACTAGTTGGCAGCTCTCAGGGACCCGGGCCTCTGACTCTCGGGTCCGTGATCCCATGGAAAGGCTCATGGTTGTCCGGATAAATGACTGTTTGGCACCAAGATGTGGCGGGCCTTCCCAAAATGAAATGACGCAGGGCTCTCGCTGTCTCCTTAGCTGACGGACGAGAACTCCATCACTTATGTTAAACTCACCCATTGTTTATCTCGACTTCTGTCTGTTGGCATGAGATGTCTGGGAATTGTTAAACCTTAGCTGCTGCAGACCATATTAGGGCAGAGCACATTCGAATAGTATTTAATAAATGGAAGCTAAAAGAAAGACAAGATGCTGCATTTACTTGCCACATTGTGTCTAATTCTACATTGCTCCCACTTCCACTATAGAGTATCTTCATGGCTTGTGTATTTTGTGCGAACCTAAAGTTTGTTAAGGTCATAACAATGTGGTGAGATCATCATTGAGAGCAGTTTGTCGACATCAAGACGGTAGGAGGTATTTAAAATGTGTGACTGGGACAAGGATTATAGTAAAAGCTTGCAATTAAAGGGTTGCAAGCATCCTATAGGGCATGTAAAAACAACCACTGATAGATTCTTTACCAACAACATGGCTTAATGCCATCTATAAAAGAAAGAACACCTCAAATTCACCAGTGAGCTGTTTTCATATCCATGGAGTCTGGTTGACTTGAATGGAAAAAGTTATAATACCATCATTTATACTGTACAAGTTCAAATCTGTTCAGAGTGTTCTCAAGATAGACACACCTTCACAGTGCCCCCTCCTACTTCTACTGGGAGACGGCCTCCATCCAAGTCTGCAGTCTTTCTGATTCCCTCTGCCACTGACGGCAAACAATATTAGTTGTCTTCAACCCTGTTAGTCTATTTGTCTGCAAACAGTACATCTCACAAATTAATGAATCAATGTTAATGAAACATGTTACACAGACAGCCTATTTGTCTTATTTTTGATTGAAGATGCTGATCTGGAGGAATCCAAATATCAAGAAGTGCGAGACTGGGTCCTGAAAATTGGCTGCTATTAATTGTAAGGAGGTAATGATCCTAGTGTCAGAAGAGAGCAAAAGAAAAATTTCATTAAGAAATAAAGAAAGGAGACACAGGACTGAAAAGTTTAAAAAAACATTTTTTTTGTAAATTCAAAGACAAATCACTAATTGAAGGAATCAGTCTCTATGTTTACAATTACACTTTTTATGCCAGTGAGGATGATTGATAGTTGTTCACACTTCATGCCACTTTAAATGGCATTTTTTTCAATAATTACTAGACTTTACTTTCTGTGTTTAGTTCAACTAATGATTAAATCTGAAGCTATTACAACTTTTTAAAACTCAATGTGTCCTTCAGGAAATGATGCTGTTTTGATGAAGTTGACAAAGGATTACTGCAGATAGGGATGGAATGATGGCATAGTGATTAGCACTGCTGCCTCAGAGCAGCAGGGGCCTGTGTTCTATTACAGCTTCAGGCAACTGTCTGTGTGCCATTTGTACATTCTCCCACTGTCTATATGGGTTTGCTCTGGTTTCCTCCCACAGTCCAAAGATGTTCAGGTTAGGTAGATTGGCCATGCTAAATGGCCCCCACTGCGAGGGCTAGGTGCAAGCTAAGTATCAGATTGAAAAAGAACACGTACAAAAAAGCAAAGAGTAGTGGGAAACTTGTAGACTGGGGAATCCTTGAAAGCCACAAAAACAGTTATGAAGAAAAGTAAGATAGATTATGAGAGTAAACTAGCTCAGAATATAGAAACAGGCAGCAAAAGTTTCTATAAATATGTAAATCGTAAAAGAGTGGTGAAGGTAAACATTGGTCCTTTAGAGGATGAGAAGGCCAATTTAGTAACTGGGAATGAGGAAATAGCTGAGACATTAAACAATTATTTTGTGTCGGTCTTCACAGTGGAAGACACAAATAACATACCAAAAACTAATGGCAAGAAGGTTATAGCATGTGAGGACCTAGCAACTATCATTATCACTAAGGATGCAGTGCTGGACAAGCTAAAGGGGTTAAAGGTAGACAAGTCTCCTGGTCCTGTTGAAATGCATCCCAGGGTACTAAAAGAGGTGATGGGGGAAATAGCAAATGCACTAGTAATTATTTACCAAAATTCACTGGACTCTGGGGTGGTTCCTGCAGATTGGAAAACAACCAACGTGACGCCACTGTTTAAAAAAGGAAGTAGACAAAAAGCAGGTAACTATAGGCCAGTTAGCTTAACTTCGGTAGTGGGGAAAATGCTTGAATCTATCATTAAGGAAGAAATAGCCAGACATCTAGATATAAATTGTCCCATTGGGAACACCCAGCATGGGTTCATGAAGGGTAGGTCATGTTTAACTAATTTGGTGGAATTCTTTGAGGACATTACTTGCATGGTGGACAAGGGGGAACCTGTGGATGTGGTGTATTTGGATTTCCAGGAGGCATTTGACAAGGTGCCACACCAAAGGCTGCTACATAAGATAAAGTTGTACGGTATTACAGATAATGTATTGGCATGGATAGAGGATTGGTTGACCAGTAGAAAGCAAAGAGTAGGGGTAAATTGGTGTTTTTCTGGTTGGCAGTCAGTGGCTAGTAGTGTGCCTCAGCGATCAGTGTTGGGACCTCAATTGTTTACAATTTACATAGATGATTTGGAGTTGGGGACTAAGTGTTGTGTGTCAAAATTTGCAGATGACACTAAGGTGAGTGGTGGAGCAAAGTGTGCAGAAGACACTGAAAGTCTGCAGAGGGATATATATAGTCTAAGTGAGTGGGCAAAGGTCTGGCAAATGGAGTATAATGTTGATAAGTGTGAGGTCATCCATTTTAGTAGGAATAACAGCAAAATGGACTATGTTTTAAATGGTAAAAAATTGCAGCACGCTGCTGTGGAGAGGGAATTGGGTGTCCTTGTGCATGAGTCACTGAAGGTGGGATTGCAGGTGCAGCAGGTGATTAAAAAGGCAAATGGAATTTTGTCTGCCATTGCTCGAGGGATGGAGTTTAAAAACAGGGAGGCTATGCTGCAGCTGTATAGGGTCCTGGTGAGGCCACACCTGGAGTACCGTGTGCAGTTTTGGTCTCCTTACTTGTGAAGAGATATACTAGCACTGGAGGGGGTGCAGAGGAGATTCACTCGGTTGATTCCAGAGTTGAGAGGGTTGGATTATGAGGAAAGACTGAGTAGACTGGGATTAAAGTCATTGGAATTCAGAAGAATGAGGGGAGATCTTATATAAACATACAAGATTATGAAGGGAATAGATAAAGTGGAGGCAGTGAGGTTGTTTCCGTTAGCAGGTGAAACTAGGACAAGAGGGCATCACCTCAAAATAAAGGGAAGCAGATGTAGGACTGAGGTCAGGAGGAACTTCTTCACCCAAAGGGTTGTGAATCTGTGGAATTCCCTGCCCAGTGAAGTGGTTGAAGCTACCTCACTGAATGTTTTTAAAGCAAGGCTAGATAAATTTTTGAACAGTAAAGGAATTAAGGGTTATGGTGAGTGGGCGGGTAAGTGGAGCTGAGTCTCAAAAAGATCAGCCATGATCTTATTAAATGGCAGGGCAAGCTCACGGGGCCAAATGGCCTACTCCTGCTCCTAGTTCTTATGTTCTTATGTTCTTATGTAGGTGGATTAGCCATGAGAAATACAGGGTTAGGGTAAGAGGGATGAGTCTGGGTGGGATGCTCTTCAGTGAGTCAGTGTGGCCTTTTTGGGCTGAATGGCCTGTTTCCACAGTGGAGGGATTCTATGATAAATCCAGCAACTGCTGCAATGTGGAAATTCATGGGATAATTGTTCTACATCACTGCTGCTACAGAATTTGCAGCTTAATAACATTGTGCATCATTTCAATTTCTTCAGTAAATTCTACTTGATTATATTCATTGGTTTGGAACAACAAAATGTTGTATTGTATTACAATAATTGCCTGTAAACAGAATCATTTGTTCCTTTCCATGTGGAGCGTTTTTACTGAGGTTTTGATATCACTTGCAAATATAAATAAAGTTACATTTTGGGATGTCAGGCCATTTGGTCAAAGCAGAGAGTAGGTATTTTTCATATGGAAATGGCTTTGTAAAGTCAAATTTAGTTCTTAGGTGGACGTATTCAGAACGGTAAATGTGAGAGATGTGCATTCCAAATCAAAAAATTTGCTTATCTGGATTGCTTGCAAAAATGGAGGTTTTCTTTGGAATTCTTTTATGTTAGGGATGATGAATCCTTGTGATTCCCCACAGATATTTTATACAGGCAGAACCAGGGATAGTTTTGAGGGTCCCCTATCCACGGGCACAGTAGGTGGTTTAATTAAGAGCCATCCTGGCCAATCCTCAGACAGGGAATAAGTCAGATGTTGTTTTTTTGGGCTGAACTCTCCCAGTAATGAATTGGGACATGAGAGGGCTGGCAAATAGTGGAGGAAGGAACTGAGAGGAACGTCAATGCTGAACCTCCGCAATGGCATAATGTCAGCATCAGGAATCATGGTGGCACAGCTAACCATTGGAAAGCCAATGCAGCAGCAAATTGAAGGATTATTTATGCCCGACAGGCATTTTACCCACATTAGAAGAGTCCTCCACTTGATGGGAAAACTGCCAACGAAACTTGGCAGATTCTGAAGAGGTTCTTGGTTGTGGCCTTCCTTTATGAACATGAGGCTGAAACCACAGCACTAGTCAACACTAATGGTGCACAATTGGGCCTTCTAATTTGCCAGGTCTCTGATTGGCTTCATAATTAGGTGCTGCTGGCAAAGTGCTGCTCCTCGGTCCTGATAAATTGGAGTTGTATCATGCTTTTGGCCACTGTTGTTAGAACATGAAGACGAATTCAGAATTCCCTCAATTTCAGGGACAGTGTGTCACATTTTACTGTAATCTTTGTTCGGAGGAGTGCCAATGAAAATAAATTCAAGCTTTGTGGATTTTTCTCTAGATGTTAATATCTTCTTTTCTTTCTAAAGTGAAAATTGATTCATTTGCATCTTTCCAATGTGATAATTGATTCCTCTTAGTCTGGCAAAGACATTGGGTTGAAGCTTAACTCCCAAAAATTTAGTCTATTTACATTTAGGAAAGAAGTGGTCAGAATTTAAAATTCACTTGACTGAATCAGGAATCCAGCCGTCCACGTCTAGTTTTAATGAAGGAAGACATCAAATTATATTTCTTTACACCACTTTCTAATCGTTGAGCACAAAAAGAAGAAAGAAAAAAACACAATCTGTGCCTTACCAAATGAAGCAATTTACAGATTCTTAGGCCTATTAATTGACCTGTTGATGTGCCTTCCCATAGACAAATTAATTAACTTCCTGCTATCTGTAGCCGGGGGAAGAATTGAATTATAATTTTATAATGTTTGCTGAGGGAATTGTTAGCTTTTACAAATTGCAATCATCAGAGTCCCTCACAGTTCCACAACATGCAGTTAATGGATAGTATTACATTGGAAGAAAAATTGGATAAAGCCTGAAAACAAGTGCAGGGATCACGATGCATGATTAATTGTGTTCGTTCCTTCTGATGCAGGCAGTGCACAAACTTACTGTTACCTACTTATTATAATGAGTATAATGTGTGGCCAGCTTTAAGAAACACCATGTCAATTTACTGCAACCTGAACTACTTAAAGTCAACCTGAACTGTGTCCATTTATTCCACAAATGACTTGAAACTGGATAAGGCAAAGGAGTGGCACAATATGGCAGATTTTGCATTCTGTGATGTAACATTGAAAGCCTTGACAAGGAAGAATGAGGCCCTATGTATACAACGGCCAGGAGACTGTACAGGAAATCTCTCAAGAGGACAATGGGAGCAAAAACTAGTACAGGTCAATGCCAGAAGTGTAGTCCTGATGAACTTGATGGAGTGCTGAAAGTAATTTGGTTACCCTGTTTCAGTAGTCAATTTAATGAATACATCTCCAAATTTCAATTCTAACCAACTGCGTCACTGACCTCAAACACTGCTCAATGTATCACATCCCCTTCACTCACCTGCAAATAGTTTCCATCAACTGAAATTGCCCATTCATAAAAAAGCCTAGCTTCATACAATTCTGACATCTGTTAAGTCTCACACCCATACATCAAATCCTGTGTATATTGCCAGAGGTTCAACGATGAAATATTCTTCACCAAAATGTATTGCACTATACTCATTGATACATTTTTCACCCCCTTGGACATCAATATGTGCAAAATAGATGGTAGTAACTATCCAGCAGGCTAGACCGCTCCCATTGTCCTCTTGAGAGACTTCCTGGACAGTCCCCTGGCCATTGTATACATAGTTGCACTGAATTCTGAGGAAAGGTCACTGGACTTGAAACATTAACTCTGATTTGTCTCCACAAATGCTGCCAGACCTGCTGAGCTTTTCCAATAATTTCTGTATTTGTTTCTGATTTCCAGTATCTGAAAATCTTTCAGTTTATTTTTGGATGTTAGTAAGGCTGCGATCAAAGACAGAACTGAAATGATTGAAAATGGATGTATGTTCTTACCTCCTCTTCCACCTTCTCACTTCCACTTCATACGACAATCTCTTCTAATTTCAACTGAAGATGGTGTAAGCTTGTACTCTTGCATTCTCCCCAACCTCTATTGACACCCTTTCTCTTTTCCTTTAAAATACTCTAAAGCTACAATCAGGCCAGGTAGCAATACAGGAAAATGAAGTATAGAGGAAGAAGCGACTCATGATATTGAAATACCAATACATGATCTCACACACTTGGTCAGAGAGTTTAGAGGGTAGCATAGAGGTGGGATCTGTACATATTGAGTCACGACAATGAGGGTCATGCTGTCAGGACAGGGGTATAAGTTAAATAGATGTAACCTCAGTTGGCAGATAATGACATTGTTGGAACAGAGTACAGGAGAATTCTAGTAGGCACGCACAGTTAAATGATGCATTGGCTAACCCAATAGAAAGCCTGCTGCCACTGTTGAGGACATGGTGTTGGGGTATGTAACATTAATCTGTCAAAGGGTTTTGTGCAGAACTGGGGGCCTCCTTTCCTGAAGGTCTAGTGAACTCCATGACAGCATCTGCGGACACAACACAGCACAGTCATCCTCCGCCATTTCCTCCACCTACAATCCAATCCCACCACCAAAGAGATGTTTCCCTCCCCACCTGTATCTGCATTTTTAGGGACTGCTCACTCCACGATTTCTTTTTCCAATCCAAACTCTGCACCAACCCCATCACACCCGACACCTTGCCCTGCAACCGCAGGAGGTGCTACATATGCCCCTATACCTCCTCTTTCAACTCCATCCATTGCCGAAGACAAACTTTCCATATCCGACAGGGGTTCACCTGTACATCCTCCAACCTGGTCTACTGTATCCGTTGCTCCCGATGTAGTCTCCTCTACATCGGGGAGACCAAACGTACACTCGGTGACAGATTTGCAGAGCACCTGTGCTCAGTACGCTATAATCAACAACACCTTCCGGTGAAAACCATTTTAACTCCCCCTCCCACTCCCTGGATGACATGTCTATCCTGGGCCTCCGCTAGTGTCACTGTGACACCAACCGCAAACTGGAGGAGCAGCATCTCATATTCCGCCTCAGGAGCCCACGGCCTGATGGCCTAAACATAGAATTCACCATTTTTAAAATCTCCCCACCCCCGGCCTCATCCCATGTTCAACCATCCCTCTCATCCCCACCTGCATGACCTGACACTAACATCCATCTTCTTTCCAACCTATCCGCCCCACCCTTCCCACTGACCAATCCCCACTACAGCTAACTGCATCCACCTATCGCCATTCCACCTACCTTCTCCCAGCCCCACCCCTCTTTCCTCTATTTCCCAGCTCCCAGTCCTGATGAAGGGTCTAGGCCCTAAACGATGACTCTCCTATCCCTCTGATGTTGCCTGACCTGCTGTGTTCCTCCAGCTCCACACTGTATCGACTGAATCTTAAAGGTTTTTAGCTAAGTGTTCATTGGGTTTTAGAGAGGGTTTCTCTTCACAAGGCCTAGTGAGGTTGCTCGTTGAATTTTGCCAAACTTTCTTCATTAATTACTTATCCTGATCCTATGGCACCTGTCCCTCATGATTTCATCACCATTTTTCACTTGCTGCACCCAAAACAACTTGCCATTGGTGAAATATCCCAGAATGGGCCAGCATTCCTGGCACAATGCCATCTTTAAAAGGCTGTTGTGCTCTCTGGCAAATGCTGTTAGTCTGGAGTTGCCCTGCATGGTTCCTTAAGTTTACCCCAGACATGGCACCAAAGAGAAGATTGCTTCAAAGTGAGTGAGCATTAAGAGAGCAAGTAAACAGGTCAGAGGTGTAGTCGGGTTAAGTTAAAGACCTGGGTACATGTCTCGAGAGCACAGTGTCCTTTTTGCAGAATTACAATGATAATTATCATTGTGCCCTGAAGTGCAGCATTGAAGTGAAGAAGAGTCCCGTAACTTGATCGGAGATATGCCATGAGGGCTTTAAGTGGCTGGAATATGTTGGGTGTCAATGTCCATTGTCCTGGAATGTGTGTGACCAGTGCCCATGAAGTGTATGACATGAGTGTCATTTGGAATAAGTGGCAAGTTAAAAGGTATTTGCTCTGACTTCCATGTTAAGAATTCTCAGTGTCTAGTTTCCTTGTGATACCTGGTAGCGCAGTAAGCGGCATATTAATGAAGCAAGTTGTGCAGTTAATATAGTCAATAACAAGCAATAATCCATTCAAGAGGCAACTTGCCACTCACTTCAATGGGCAGAACTTAGTTAAAAATGCAATGAGTTGTTCCCAACATCAAGATAGGCCTCGTGGACTTTCCACATGATTCTGCCATATTTTTAACCAGAGCCCATGTTGTTCAGGCCATTATAAGATTTCACATGAATATCAGAGGTCTCAAGGGCAGAATAGATTTGAATAGAGCTAAGGAATAAGAAGGGTGCAATTATATTGCTTGATGTAATATACAGACAACTGGCAAATGGGAAGGCTATAAATGAACAAATCTGCAAAGAAATTATGACAGCTGTAAACATCATAAAATAGGTATAATGAAGGACTTTAATTATTTCTTTATGAATTGGGGTTATAATATTATAAGAGATAGAGAGGGGCAAGAACTCCTAGGTTGTGTTCAGGAGAATTAGTCCAATAAGAAAAGGGGCACTGTTAGATCTGGTTTTTGCAAATGAGGTGGGCCAAGTCGATCAAGTGACAGTGGGGGAACATTTAGGGGACCATGATTATTGTATCATAAGATTTAGGATGGCAATAGAAAATGACATTGGTGAATCCAGAATAATGAATTGGCAGAGAGTGAACTTCAATGGGACAAGGACAGAACTGGACCACATAGACTAGAACCAAAGGAGAGAAATAAACCAAAAGCTAAACAATGGGCTATCTTCAGAGAGGAAATGATCGAGACATGTTCAAGATATGTCCTCTCAAAATGGAAAAAGTAAGACAAACAAATCCAGAACATCCAAGATGACGAAGGAGTTAGAAATTAATTTTTTAAACATGTGCTTATGACAGGTGCAAGGTAGTAAATGCAGTTGAGAACCAAGCTTATTTTAAAAGCTTTAGATGGACGGTTAAAAAGCAAATGAGGATCATAAAAAATGACTGGCAGCTAAATTAAAGGACATCTTCTATAACCATCAATAAAAATAGAGTGGTAAAAGGGTTGATTAGGGAACAAATAGGAGGTTTGCACTTAGAAACAAGAAGCAAATTGAGGTGTTGACCTCAAAGTCAAGTCACTGGAAGGGTTTAAAACTGAGAAAGTAGTGTTATTGGTTAAGTTATTGGTAATTAAAGTTGATAAGATGCATCCAAGGATTTTGAGGAAAGTGAGCATGGAGACGAGCATTGCAGAGGTACTGGCAATTATCAATTAAGTTCACTAACATTTAGCATCCCATTTTTTCCAAGCAAAGTAGATATCAAGAATTTTTTATGTAGAGATTGGAGTGGGTACAAAGCAACTTCAGCTCACTGCTGGCTGTGAGGAATTCGCATGTTGATTCTACACCAAATAACATCACAGGGCAAGATCCACAGGCACCAACAGCATGCAACCCTCATCGACAGACATTAACATCCGATATTGCCAATACTTCATGATCCTCACAGCATCTCTCTGATCCATTTGCAGGACATTTAGGAAATGCATACCGGCAACTAGTATTGAAAGGCTGCTGCAAGGACAGTGTACACAAATTGGCAGGCACTGAACTCATGGATTGGAACAGGTTACATCTCAAGGCTGCTCTCATGATCTCTTAGCCCTCAGTTACTTAATACCCACCTGCTTGCTCATCAATTCATGCCCTGCCCTGTCTTGCCTTCCTGTGACAATTCATGCAGTCACACAAATGGGTAGCTTGCTTTGCTGGGTAGCAGTCCTCAGTCAAAGGGATGGATATCTTGTTACTACATCAATGTGCTACATCAATCAATTCATTGCTTGTGCAGCAAGTAGGCAGCAATGCCTAAACATTTGAGGCAAGAAGTCCTCATTAAAGTCCTTGGAGGCACACATCAATCAGGGTGTCCCAGTATAGGACGTCAAGGGAAGCTTTCCTTACCAGTCCCGGGGATTAGCATCTAAACATTTGAGGCAAGAAGTCCTCATTGAAGTCCATGGAGGCACACATCAATCAGGGTGTCCCAGTACAGGACGTCAAGGGAAGCTTTCCATACCAGTCCCAGGGATTGGCTATGGTCAGGCATCCGGTCAGGGTGTTTTCAGTCAGGAGATCCATGCCTCTGCCGTCCAGGTAGGGAATCACAGGCAGAGGTACTCTGACCTGTGGGCTCCCTCATCCCTTGTAATCCCTTCCCTCCCAGTGTGCTGTACATCTCCCTGCCCTGGGCACAGCTCACCACCTCACTCACATCAGCATTTTTGGACAGAGAGGCCAGGGAATGAATAGGAATATTTTAGGATGAAAAACAAAGGTGACAGCATAACACAGAGCCCTATATGTGCCTTGTTGATACTGTTTCCACATGCTACCAGCCTCTCAACACAGACATCAATCCATGGAACATCCTGTATGGACATGGACTTAAGCTTCTAACTGGGATGTATAAAAACAATCAAATTTATACAGTTGTGTTGCGTATGTTGTAACTCATGCCTTCAAAGGATTTTTTTCTTTTCTCTCTCATTACATGTTAGTGTGGTCCTAGGTTCCCCACGTGGGTGGAAGGAGCCTGCTTAGCAGTGGAGGCTGTTGGTCCTGCAGGTTTGGTAGGTGACCCAGGCATTTGTGTCTGGTTGGTCCAGACATGAAGATGGTCATTCTGCCAGAGGCCAGTTGACCCTCCTCTGTGTGAAATTCCAATTGATGGAGGAAAGCAGGTAGAGTGGAGGTGGATGGACCCAGACACCACAGGAATGTTCTGGAAGGAGGCTCTTGAGGGGCTGATGTGTTGTTCCTCCTCTGGCTGGGTGCCTTATAGCAGCGCCCTGTCTCCTTGTGAGGAAAGCATAAATGGAATATGTGCCAGATTCCCCCGTGCCCCTGTTGCCCTGCTTTCAGTTATGAGGCCCAATGGCTGGGATGATGGAGTTCAGGTGTGAGCACTGCTACAGCAGATCTTGATGATGCTAGGCCTGGCTCTGCGTGGCAGCCGCCAACATGTCCATTGAAACAGACAAGCTTGGGGCTGCTGGATGCCCAGGGTGACGCTCCACCCTTACAACCTCTGGTCAATGAGGGTCGCTGCACCCCACATAGCTGCCTACTGCTCTTGCCCCTCCCTGTGCATGTGGATGAAGTCTGTGCTAGATGACTCCACAGGATTCTGTCCTGGCTGGGCTGAGCAGGTGTCCAACATCGGGCAGTGCCCGAATGCCATTGGTCTAAGGTGTTTCTTCTTTGGCCGGCTGTGGAGCTGTTACAGTGAGATGCTCGTCAGTTACATTTTCAAACTTTGTAAGCGTGATATTTCTTTGGAAGTGTCAGTCTCTGAGCTGGTGGAGGGTGCAGGAGGCAGCCTGGCCAATGTTTCCTTTGAGGCCTCAGTCCTCTTTGTATCTCTGCAGAAGTGATCCTGGTCTTCTTTTGCAAAGTCCAGGATTCAGGATTCCCTCCTAATAGAGTCATAGAGTTACACAACACATTAACAGATCCTTCCGTCCAACTCGTCCGCGCTGACCAGATATCCTAAACTGACTTAGCCCCATTTACCATCATTTGGCCCGTACCTCTCTAAACCCTCCCTATTCATCCAAATGCATTTTAAATGCTATAATTGTACCTACCTCCACCACTTCCTCTGGCAGCTCATTTCATACACGCATCACCCTCTGTTTGAAAAAGTTGCCCTTCCCCTCTCACCTTAAACCTGTGCCCTCTAGGAGTGAGGAGAGTAATGTTGAGCACCCCTCCATTCATCTTGGCCCTCGTTGCCTCATTATGGACTGTCTCTTCCCAGAATGAGAAAAAAAGGAGGAATTGAGTCAGATGAAAATGTGTGGCATAGCTCTGAGTGCTGGTGCAGTTGGTAGAAAAGTTGTGAGGTGTCCCAGGATGAGTGAGTGGGCAGTGCAGGGGGTATGCATGGTTAGTCGCATGGGTCGTTGGAAAAGGTAGTGAGAGTGAGTGATGATAGATTTTGTAGGCATTAGTGGGAGTGGCAGAGCATGGGTAATAAACAAAGAACTGTTTTGTCTTATGAAGAGAGTTTGAGCAGTTTAGGCCAAATGCTATGAAGTTTAGAAGAATGAGAGGGGATCAAATTGAGGGATATAAGACATTAAGTGGGATTAACAAAGTAGATGTAGAAAGGATGTCTCCTCAAGTGGGGCAATCTAGAATTAGAGATCATAGTTCTAGGTGAAAGGATGACCGATTTAAAACAGAGATGAGGAGGAATTGCTTTTCACAAATGGTTGTAAATCTGTGGAATTCACTACCAGGAGTGCAGCGAATGCTGTGACACTGAGTAAATTTAAATAGGAGATAGACAGATTTTTAATTAGTAACAGGTTGAAGGGCTATGGAGACTGGCCAGGAAAGTAAAGTTGAGGCTGAGATGAGATCACCTATGACTGTATTAAATGGTAGAATAAGGTTGATGGGCTGATTGGCCTACTCCTCCTCTAAGTTCTTATCTTCTAATGAATTCTCAATTGAGTTCCCCTGCACGTGTGGCTAAAAATTATCACTGAACTTTTCTGCCAGCCGCCAGCAGATTATATTTTTCAAATTTATTTTTTAAAGTGAAGATTATGTCAGTATCTAGTTAGTTTAGGAGAAAAAAAAACTAAGCAGGCCAATTCACTGTCAGCCATTTTGAATTACAGTGTTCAGGACACCAATGGAGTAAACCAAGCATTTTTCAATGTGTTTGTCACCAAGCTAGACTTAAGCTCTATGTAGTGTCAAACTGAAGTTAACCTTCTCTGAGAAGTCATGGCTTTAGCATCAGCACAAAATTATTTCACATTGATACAGCATTTGCAATAAGTACAGAATTTGTGGTGTAAATGTGTTCCAAGAAGTGTTTTCCAGTATTAGATTTTGAATTGAACTTGATCCAGACCAAAATTGAAATGGATTTCAGGACCGTACCGAAGAATATGCTGAAAATGAATAAAAGGAGTGAATTTTCCCAAGATTGGTAGGACATCGGGGTCTAATGTGGGTCCAGGCCCACACACTTCTACAGCAACCTTGCCAGTGCAAGTATATGGACAGAGTGTTTGAAATTACTGCTTCACACTCACAATCCAAGTAATAATGGTGGGAAGGACATGGAGAGGCTTAGAATCAGAAGGCCTGAAGGGATGGCCAGCTATTAGGAGAGGTCAGCATTGCTTGGGTAGAGGGACAACTATGGCAAGCCTCAAAATAGAGGACCTCACAAAAGTGTGCAGATACAATGTGTATCAGGAATGTCCAGATTTGTCAATGTCATTACATGTTGGTGGAGATGGTGGCCTATGTGATGCCAGCAAACATTTACCTCCTTCTCTGAAAATAGTAGTAATTGAAACCGTGATTGTCCTGATTCACTCTTGCTGTCATGGGGTGGTTGACAATTCCAGTGACAGCTTGATGGGGTTTAATACTCTTTTGCCCCCCCCCAGGGACAAGAGAAGTTCTCCCCAGTTTCAGATATCAGGAGCTATGAAATCCCTCTTTTCAGGAAAAGTAACAGCTCTTTATTTTCATAATTGACAGGAATTGCTAATGATTGCATTTCCAGAAATCAAACAGTTAAAAATTACATTATTTCACTATGTCATGTGTGGGCAAATGCTTAAGACATGAAAAGCTTTTCTTAATTTCATTACAAGTCAAAACAGGTTGTTTACCACAAAAACGTTTTATGGCAAGATAACAGAAATTTCTACTGCAACTAATACATTTTTAAGAAGCTTTTAGTGCCTCCCCATTTTTGAGTTTATTAGCCAAACATGGTAAATATTTTTATTACATGTAAGATGAATAGGTAGGCTGCTCGTCTACCTCAAGTCGAACAATAATGTAACCTCATTGACATTGATCTGATGCAATGTCCAATCTAGCTGAAGTGATTGTAATGAGGTCAGCCAGGTGGATATCATAGAATATGAGTTCCCTGATTGGGACTGTTAATCTGGTCCAAACAAGGAGCCCTGGCTGACAGATATAAACAGGAGTGTCAGAGGTTTTGTTCACTCAGGGAGCCGGCTCTGAGGAAGCTGGATCGGTGTCAAAGACATGTAAATGTAGGATGACTTGGAGATGGGATACTGGCCTCTGTGGAATCATTTCAGTGGCAACAAGAATGGAATAGCTCCAGCAGAGTTGCTAATGTGAAGAAGACTGTGCCCCAGATTAATTCTGATCTTTCAGGACCTGGGGGTGGGGGGTGGGGGGTGGCTGCAGGCTGAAACAGTATCAGGAATGCCAATACAGGGCACAAGACTCTGCTAAGTGAAGGAGACAGTGTACTTCAGGGGACAAAGTTTGCTGTAGGAACCATGGAAATGGCTCTGCTTGGGTAAGAGGCATGGTCGACGCAAAGTCAGGTCCAGTGATATATAAAGTTTGGGTAGGTGTGACGGTCCTGAACAAGCACATGGACCATGTGAAAGCTGCAAACTCACAAACAGTGCAAGAGTAAAACATGTCTAGTTCCTCAATAGCCTCTATGTCTGTTCCAGAGCCCATGGGTTCTCCCTCCCTGTAGAGCATTGAAGATACTTTGGAATCTGATTTAGACACTGCAGATAGCACTGCCTTGATGCCTATGTCGCTGGAAGGGGAGAATGAATTTCTTCTGAGGCGCTCTGGGCACAAGACGTGAGCTACTGTGCATTAAATGCTGCCCTATCAGAGGCAGATTTGGAGGAATCTGACCCGGTGCTAGAACACCCCGGGAGGAGTTATAAAGAAAAGAACCAGCCTATGTCCTCAGACTCAGAGGGGGAGAGATGTAATGATTGGAACAAAGTCAGCCAGGTGGCCCTCATTGAGTTTGAGTTCCTTGATTGGAGGTGTTAATCTGGTCCAATCAGGGAGCCCTAGCTGACAGATATAAACAGGAGTGTCAGACATTGTGTTTGCTCTGAGAGCTGGCTCTGAAGACTGTCCATGTGTAAATTAAAAGTGACTTGGTGACAGGATACCAGCCTCTGTAGAGTTATTTCACTAGCCACTTAGTCAGTTGACCTACCCTGGTCCTTAAGCCCTCCATTATTGCTATATTCTGGCAATCTTCTTTTTCCTCAACAAAAAGAAGAATCATAAATTTAGTCAGTTAAGAATATAATTTTCTCAAACATTTTGTTTATTTTACCATAAAAAGTATTGCAATAACGTTGCAATCATGTACCATTGATTTCACTATTTTCTAACAGCCTTCTGCATATAACACGGTCTTAAGTGAAAGCTGAGGCACCCAAAAGATTTGATTTGATTTGATTTATTTATTGTCATGTGTATTTGTTGCAAAATACAGCAAAAAGTGTTGTATAGTGTCGCCATTCCTGGCCTTTTGTAAGATTGATTTTTAATTAGATACTGTCCAACAGTGTTACATTTTCCACAGTGTTCCTTTCAGAAGCAGATACCAGTAAGGACACCAAAATGTTTTACTTTTGCTATTTTAGTTCATTTATGAAAGATTAATAGTGGAAAAAGGAACAAGGACTGTCTTAAACTGCAAACTTCTGCAGCAGGGGATGTTGCTGTCACTCTGGGTACAAATGAGACAGCTCTGGCCTAATTTCATCTGACTTTGATTGTGTGTGAATTGAAGGACACACTGAATTGACTATAGACTGTGAAAATAGGCCTGGACAGAAAATCATTGCAAATCACAGTGTTATACATTTTTTATGAAGGTAGATGAGAAAAGTTATTTGCTAAAAACATTTAGAATTTTGAGTTGGATTGTAACTGAGGGCAGACTTCCTGCACATGAGTATTAACTTCAGGAGTGAGCCCACCTCTACTTGGCTAGTTTGCTATGTTTTAACCTTTCAAGCAGTGACCTTTTAAACAATAGGAAGCAGGACACTCTCTATCTCTGTTTCATAGAGTTGATGGTCAGTGCATGGTGAGCAGCTCTGTGCTCCACATCAGGATTGGTGGTGCTGACATTGCAGAAGGCCTGAGAGGAAGAGGAACCAGGGATGCTTCCAATCCTGGTAAGTCTGCGATTTTGCTGGAGCTAAGTTGACAGGCATAAATGAGTGGGTTAGGTGCATGTTGGATAGAATGCTGCTGAGGATGGACATAGGGAGGTAAAACTGTGGAGAGGGGTCTCCTTGGCTACACCTTGAAGACAATTCTCCAACTGCCCATTAAATTGGAGCAATGGATGGATGATGCCCTGAATTAGGCATAAGTTGTCCATGTAAAGACCTCAGTTGAACCATGGCCTGATATTTGCCCCTAAAACTGTAGTAGGGTAGAGATGGGAATCAGTGGGCCAGTTGGATGATCCACATGCTATTTTACTGCCTGCAAGTAGCACATAAAATGTAACTCATAAGATTCTCTGAAGTAATTCATCCTTTATTATAGTTATTGAGCTTCCACTTTAAATGTAACTTTGGTTTTAGTGTAAAAGAAGTAAAGGCATTTATGTGGTAACTAATACAAATTATAGCAAGGAAAGGTACTTGTTTGATAAAAGGAGGATGTATACCTGATGAACGCTGCAGGTGTCCTAGTTTTCACACTATTCCAGCAAGGGCAGAATTATCTGAAAATCAAGCTCTCTCGCTGATAACATAACCCAATGCTAAAAGCATCATTATCTTCACTGTACATCAATCGAAAGAATTGTTTACTTGTTGCTTCCTGACTTCTTTATATGTCCTAAACAGGATGGCTCTGTGAATCCTCAGCAGAACTTGAGAATTTTTTGTTTCCAGTACAGATGTGTCCCTTGTCTAAATCAATGGTGATGAAGGTAGATGGGTTGATCTGAGTATTAACATTTGTTTTGGTAGATACAGCATACCACTTTCATCCTTTAATTGCATTACCTATGTTTAGTCTTAAGCTGTCTACTTTTATGAATATAGCTTGATCTCTTGCGCATAGAACCACTTGAGCTATTGAGTGTAAAACACTACAGAATGGTGCCATGCATTATTCAGCACTGCAGCCTGAAGCTATTCAATGACAGATAGTTACAGAACCCAATAGTGGAGGGCACAAGCATTTTCAGCACCTAGAACCTCAATGACTGTCCCTGAGTGATTTCCATTATATGTGCGGTCTCTGTGTGTGACTTAGAAAAGGAAGCTAAACTATTGCTGGAGGCTGCAGGAATGGCAGTTATATTGACTGGCTGCATGGCCCATCTGGAGTAGCTGAAGAAAATTTTAATTATTTTTACATCAAATGACAATCCAGCATCCAGTGTTTTCACAAGAAAGAAAATAACATCATTTGTGCAGTGTTTTTTATGACCTCAGGACATCCCAAGGGTTTCACAGTTAATGATGTACTTTTGAAATTGAATCATTGTTGTAATATGGGCAAAATCAGCAGCCAATTTACTCACATTTTAGTTCTGACTCTCTCAGATATAAAATAAGTAAAGTTAATCTGTTTCTGGTACTGTTCTGGTACTGAGTCATATTCTAGCCAAGATGCCACAAGAGTTTCCAGGCAAATAGTGTCATGGTGTCTTTACTGTTCACCTGAATAGGTAAATAAGGCATGAGCATAAAATCCCATTCAAAATGTATAAATATTAAAATGGGACTCTGAGTGTCTTTGAAAGAAGAAGGCTAGAAACCATGCTAATGTAAAATAATGAGCTTTCATTTCCTCTTTTTATAATTTACAGAGATTAGCTGTATCAGGACTCCATTATATACTCCTTCTGCAGATTCCAGTTCCATGTGTCTTTTTTTATAGAATCCCCATAGCTTGGAAACAGGCCATTTGGCCCAACAAGTCCACACCAACCCATCGAAGAGCATCGCACCCAGACCCAACCCTCTTCCCTATGTTTCCCATGGCTAATGCACCTACCTACACATCCTAAACATTATGGGCAACTTAACATGGCAAATCCACCCAAATTACTCATCTTTGGACTGTAGGAGGAAACCGGAGCACCCAGCAGAAAGACACACCGACATGGGGAGAATGTTTAAACTCCACACAGTCAGTGTCCAAGGCTGGAATCAAACCCAGGTCCCTGGCACTGTGAGGCAGTAGTGCTAAGCACTGAGCAACCATGCCACCCCTGATCTGAGATTGCAGATAAAACAGACTGCCTATTAGCATAATGGATATTAATATCTTATTCTACATCTCCCCCAAAAGTCTTTTATCCCCTACAAACCATGAATTATTTCCATTTTAACCTTGCTCCTGTTCCCCTTCTTTTATTGTGTGGCTTGAAGTCACACTATGGGCGAAATGTTATAGGGCCCTGAGCAAAATGCATTGTGCAGAAAAATCTGGAAGAACCATGTAAGAAGGCCATTGAGGCCTTCCTCTATTTTTGGAGCTACAAGTTGCATTTTCGAACAGACATCCAGGCTGTGAGCAGAGATTCTGACTAAGAGTGGCAAGATGCCTATTAACAGGGATTTTTGCTTGTTATCAGCCTCATTAACTGCAAATCTCAACTAATTAATATGCAGCCTCTTGTCCTACCACCCATTGCAAAGAAATAAGATACTGGAAATGCCTCACATGAAAGTTTCAGCAAGTATCTAGCGACTCTATGTCACCGCCTGCACCTCTAGACCTCCATCTTGAGCGCCCGGATCAGCATCTCAGGGCACACTCCATGGACAACAGCCACACACATCTCAAGTCTAAAAACCTCGGCATCAGACACTTGCCAGCCTCTCCATATTACCATGACACATTTCTGATCCATTTGAACAATGCTGCTGCACCACAATGCTGCATCTTGGAGTGCAATGGGAATTATCACTGCAATACTGCTACAAGACATTTTGCACACAGGGACAGTCTCGGATTGGACCGCAATGATTTTCAAAGCTGCTTGGTTGCTCTCTTAGCACTCACCCACCTAAAGACTACATAGGTGCTCACAGCAGCCGTTCTTTGGCTTTTTGAACTTTGCCCCCATCAGCCAGAGATACCAGACTCTTAGTGCTTCTGTCTGGCCATTCCCATTTACATAGACACAAAGCCAAGAGACTTGTCATATTTGTTGCAGTCCTCGTTCAAGGTTGAAAGCCTTCAGTCGAGATCAATAAAGGGCAGGGACTTGGGCACAGTCAGCCAGCCGCCTGGGGCAGTCATTATCAAGATCCCCTTGGAAGACATGAGGAGCCAAATTCAGCTACTCCACCATCCATCTTGGCTCTTTCTGCCCTAATGTGGACTCTTTTCTCCCAGAATAAGAAAATGGAAGGTATTAAATGAATTGAAAAGGGAGGATAGAGCTGTTAGTGCTGGTACGGCTGGGGGAATAGTGGTGAGGTGCCCCCAAATGTGTGAATAGGCAACACAGAGGGCATGTAGGCTTAGCAGTGTGGAGGCTTGGAGGGTGAGAAAGTTTACATGTGATAGTTAGAGCAGTAGAGCATGAACCTTGGTGCAGTAGTAGATATAGACAGAGTACAAAGCAGCAGAGAGAAGATGGTGAAACTTAACTGGTTAAGCAGAGAAGGTCATTGACATTCCTTCTGCAATGCTGGGCAGTCTGCTGAGACTGAGATCACTCTGACCAAGCTGGCAGAATCTGGTTTGTTGGCCTCCTCTGCCAGTCCTGATGAAAGACGATAGGTCTCCTCTGTACCATCACCTTGACCAAGATCTCCAGGCACCTATCCCAGAGTGGAGTGCCATATTCCATGTCCAGAGCAAATGTCATATAGAGGACAATCCCAAACTAGCAGTATTCATCCATATGCCCAATGTCCTTTTAAAGATGCTACTAACACCAGGAATGCCATTCTGAGATATCCAAGCTGTGGTGAGTACTTCCCGGCTATGGAAAGTGGGAGGATTGGAAGAGCAGGCTGTCATAGGAATGCAGTAAGTAGCTAATGAGGTGAATTTGGAATAGCTCAATAAACATTCTTGGCTCGGAGAGAGTAACTCTCCATGAAACCTGACAAAATTGACACTTAGCCAAAAGCTAAAAGATTCAGCCCTATGAATTTGGGTTCATAGACTGGCAGAGAAGAAGGCAAAGTCAAGAACTGTGTTCAACCTTAGGCTTCAGAAAAATACAATTTATTGTAGATTAACAGCAGGTATTGCTGTATCTGATAATCATAGGTATACCAGGCTCAGATCTTACAAATACACTGGGGAAACATCAATATATCTTCTTCATGTGTTCATGTCCATGCACTCCTATGAGTCTTTCCAGTCTAGACTATTCTAACTTGTCCCGCACTGTGTTGGCTATGCTCAATAATGTGCAGCTCGGTGACAGTATTGCAAAGTTGCTTCAGAGTCTTAAAGTTCCTACACAACACCCCACCCTAAGCTTTCTCTCCCTTGTCATAAACATTCACTAGCATTAATATACATTTTCAAATGAAGTACTTAGCATACTTCTTCTTACAACACTGTTTGTGCATATTTACTTTGGTATAAAAACACTTGAGACAAAGCTTATGGTTTTGCTTTATTTTTCGGGCTTCCACTGTATGAAAGATTCATTTGATCTGGCCAAATGAACTTGCAATGATGTAATTACAGAAGTGTGTGAGAATTATAAGGTGGTTATTCATCTTCTACACTATGATTAGCATTAGATACAGTTGTTAGTCCCCTAGAACAAAATGAAGCAGCCCATCCATGTGTCGTTGCCCTCCTTGTGAAGTTTGTTCAATTGCAGCATTGAGTCGTTCTTCATTTGATTTGGTGTCCATTTCATAAGCTGTTTAAAATATTCAGAATTAGATTTAGATTTTAGTGTCATGTATACATGAGAACAGGAATACGGGAGTGCAGTGAAAAGTGTACAAAGTCGCCATTCGCTGGCACCATCTTAAGACAGGATTTTAAACAGAAGGAGAAATAAAAGAAACAGCCTAAAGAAAAGGAAATGTCCAGATCATTTGCCTGCCTCCACCATGAGTCCTCACTGCCAGAAAAACAAAGTCACAAAGTCCATCCATCAGCATGCAAATACTCAGGTGCCCCGAATCCCTGTATGCCATCGCAGATGGAATGCCTCTACCTTCAGGTACCCAAGCCCAAACATGAGCTGGAGGCAGTGTCACTGCTGCAGGAAACATTTCACCATTCTTTTGCGACATCTTGCCTCCATGATCCCATGCTAGGCCGACTTCGGCAATCAGCCACTGCTGAAGCTTTCGGGTCGTAAATTGGCCTCAAACTCTACGCTGGGCCCACCACAATGAAGCAGCTGATGCTTCATTCTGGCTTACATTGCTGCTGCCTCTGGTCATCAGAAGGAGCTGATTCTGTTGATGCCTTTGCTGCCTCCAATTGTCGGGAAGTGCAGTCTCTATGGCTGCTGCTGCCATTATGTTTTCCAGTATGCAAATTTGCTGATTTATCAAATAGATCTGAAGGCTTAAATTTTTCTGGTGAAAAGATTGATGTTGATGAATTTTATTACTAGACACTTTTAGATATAGAAGAATACTGATAGGATTTTGATCTCCTTGCACTGTACTCATTTTATTGTTTTGTGGTATTCTTAGCTGATTAAAGTTGTTGTTGAATCTTTGTTATTGTAACAATTGTTGTTGTAGTATTAAAACTGAAAGCTGTTGATGTTTCTACTGCTGTCATGATATCAGTCAAGATTTTTATCCCTGCCTTTGAGGTATTTTTGTGCCAAATTTGACACTACGTGATCAGATTTCAACTTTTTCTTTATCCAAATGTTAAATATTTTAATGAATAAAATCTGTAAAATGTCTTAGTTGCCAAATAAAACATTGAATTTGACATTCAATACATCAAAGCAATAAAGACTTCACTAACTTCGGTATTCATGCTCTAATTCTTCAAACTGCAATAATGATCCTTATTCATGATTGTCTTCCTTTTCCAATCGATTTTCTTTAAGCCTGTACCTGAAGAATTATCTTAACTTGCAGTTGTTAACTTTGTCATTAAGTAAATTATTCAGAAATTTGTTAACTCACAATTGGAAGTCTTAACTGTGCTCCTCAGCCTATTTCTTTCTTTCAGTCCAGAAACAATACTTTTTAATCTTTTCCCTTAAGGGATCAAATCTGATTTGGTATCCAGTAATCTTTCTCCTTTTCACAGGTACTCAATTTGGATTTACCCACTTTGCTGCTAGTGTCCTTTACTGCTTTGTTCAAAAGACACATTTCCCCGGTCTCTGCCAGTAAAAGACTTTTAGAAACTTAAGAGTTCTCAGTTCAAATATGTTTTCTTGTCAACAGATGCTCAACTCTGTGGGTTTTCTGGCTGCAAGTGGGTCTTAAAACAATATTGATGAGTTCTTGATTTTTAAAAATTTCTTCTCGTCACTAGACAATCTCAATTCTGTATCTTAAACTTTGTTTATGAGGGGTACGGGCAGATTGCAGCAAGCAAAATATAGTTTTAAGACCCACTTGCAGCCTTTTGTCTGTGGTTTGATGCCACGTTATGTGTCTGTGTTCTGGGAAAATGCTGGTCAAGGAGAAAATAAAGTCAAGAATGATCTTCAGTATTACACTTCAAAGTAACATTTCATTATATGTTAATAACAAATCTTACTATACATGGTAATCATAGATATATCAGGTTCTAATCTTACAGTTACATTCGGTAAAGATTGATCTATATTGTGTTCATGACCATATTCTCATGTGAGACTTTCTAGTCTAGTTTATTCAAACTCCACCCATAATGTACAATTTATGCTCAACGATCTGCAGCTCTGTGACATCATTACAAAGTTAATTCTCCAACTTGGTTCTCATGACGGATGTTTAAGATTCTACTTTCTTTTGTTTGGAAAGCACTGACATCAGCCAACTAAGATTTGTGCTTCTTAATCCCTGCAGAAAAATAATGTACAGAGTTCTTCAATTTCTCTGTTTTATTTTTCTCCCCAGAACATTGGAGAAAGGTAAGCTGTTGGCTGTTCCTACCTGAACAAATGAAGCTCAATCAATTCCTGTGAAGAAATGTAAATAAAAAATGCGGATGATCACAGCAGGTCAGGCAGCATCCGTGGAGAGAAAGCAAGCTAATGTTTTGAGTCTAGATGAATCTTCATCAGAGCTGAAGTGAAGTATGGAGAGGGCAGCATTTATGCTATAGTGGAGGGAGGGGTTGGAGTTCTAGGGAGAAAAGATGTTGATAGTTCAAGTTAAGTGGTCAGAATGTGAGAATGACAGCACAATAGTGTGTCTAACTGCCAGACTGGAAAGAACAGACAATCCCACTGGAGTCGGGGGGAGGAGAGAAAGGACATGGTGACAGAGAATGTAACAAAGCTAAAAGGGAAGAAATGGGTTCATAATACGAAGTTGTTGAATATTGGATTAACACACAATTTTAAATAAGAAAGTATAAATATTTACCTTTCTCATAAACCCAACATATACACATATTCCAATTAAAAGAAAAAGTAAGGAACTTTCTCTGCCGAGATTAACTCAATAAAAACTATTTAGCTGATCATTGTTGGCTCTTGAATGAAAAATGATAAGACATAAAATGTTCAAGATCGCTTTTAGTTGGCATCCTGGCATATGTAGATGGGTACAACAAACACAGGTGATTGTCCCTAGGACCTTTAAATGCAGTTTATTTAGGAAATGTCAGTAATTTGGAGGCTTTTCAGGAGGGCTGTATCTGCTTTTTTTAGTCTCACACTGCTTTCTAAAAGGTTTTGTTCTCAGAAAGATAGAAGATCAGCTGGATATCTTCTCTCTCTCAGAAGGTTGTACCCAAATAAAACTCTAAATAATATCTAAACAGAATTTAATTCCTGATAGCCATAAACACAGGCATGTGATTTCCAGTAATCAAGTCAAGGCAATTAGTTTGTATGACTCCTAATCAGTGATATTACAAACAAAAAGTCCCAATGTATTTCAGTAACCTCTTAAAAAAAACACATTCAGGTATCCAAATATGCCATTTTCACTATTCTTTAACGTGGACTCTCAAAAAATAAATGAATAATGAAGCATCTTAACAATAATTGCACTATTGAGATCTGTAATAAGCAGCTTTGTGGATTCCTTGTCTCCAGACTTGACTTTAGATTCAAAAGCTGTTGTTGCATGCATATTGCATGTTGTTGCACAGTGCCTTCCAGTGCTAGGAACTTGGGTTCAATTCCACCCTTGGGTGAATGTCTGTGTGGAGTTTGCATGTTCTCCCTGTGTCTGCATGGGTTTCCTCTGGGTGCTCCAGTTTCCTCCCACAGTCCAAAGATGTGCAGGCTACGTAGATTGGCCATGATAAGTTGCCCATAGTGTTCAGTGATGTGTAGATGAGGTAGGTTATAGGGGGATGGGTCTGGGTGGAATGCTTTAAGGTCAAAGTAGACTTGTTGGACCGAATGGCCTATTTCCACACTGTAGGGATACTACAATCTATATTATTGATATCGTCAGGAGAATGTACCAAGTGATTTGCATCTTTGTGAAAACCGCATTCATCTTAGCAACGTCAGGACTGATGTTTTTTTTCTATGCTGTCTTCAAAGATAAAGCATAGTTCATGATTGCTTCTTGCAATAAATCATTGACATGTGTAGCGTTTTGATTAACATTCACTCCCACGCTTGCTGAAAGAGCAAATTAAGGTCTCGGATATTATTTTGTGGCTGATTGCCCTTATCTTCATTGCTCCTGATATCCTACTTTCAGCCTCTCCTGAAAGAAAACTGAAAGATCTAAGACATCATCAAGTGTTTCTAGAGATGGAGTTTCTTCAATGAAAGCTTATTCATTGTGCATCAGTCAACTTGAATTTCTTCAGCAACTGGTGAACAAAAAAGTTCCAATTTCACACGAGCTTCTCTACTTAAAAATGCTGATTAGGAATGATGATCAAGATATTGGTGATCTTGCTTCCAATTTACCAATTTTGACAGTCTGAGTGGAATACTTCCTGCGCTATGAGATTTAATGCAAGATGGTTGAAGAAATTCAGATTTCAGCCATTTTGTTGTATCAGAGAGAATACATATGCCAGTGTCTGTACACAGTTTAAGATTTGTATTTCTGCCATTAATGATGATATCTGGTGACCAGAAATCCTTTCGTGGGTCTACCACTTTCCATAAGAAGTTTTCTTGGGTGTGTTATGGAGTCTTTGAGTCATACAGCACGAAAACAGACTCTTTGGTCCATCCAGTCAGACCATAATCCCAAACTAAACTAATTCCACCTGCCTGCTCCTGGATCACATCCCTCCAAACCTTTCCTATTCATGTACTTATCCAAATGTCTTTTAAATGTTGTAATTGTACCCACACCCACTATTTCCTCTAGAAGGTCATTCTACACATAAACCACCATCTACGTAAGCCCGCATGTTGTTTTTTTAACCTCTCAACTTAAAAATGTGCCCCCTAGTCTTAAAATTCCCCATCCTAGGATAAAGACAACTACCACTGACTCTATCTATACCCCTCATTATTTTATAAACCTCTATAATGTCACGTCTCAACCTCCTATGCTCCAGGGAAGAAAAGTCCCACTCTATCCAGTCTTTATTTATAACTCAAAGCTTCCATACCCGGCAACATCCTGGTAAATCTCTTCTGAACTCTCTCCAGCTTAAAAATATCCTTCCTATAATTGGGCGATGAGAACTGGACATAGTATTCCAGAACAGGCCTCACCAATGTCCTGTAAAACTTCAACATGACGTCCCAACTCCTATACTCAAAGGACTCAGCAATGAAAACAAGCATGCTAAATACCCTTTTGACCATCCTGTCTATATGTGATGCAAACTTCAAAGAATTATGTACCTGAACCCCTAGGTCCCTCTGTTCTACAAAACCCAGGCCCTATTATTAATTGTATAAGCCCTACCCTTGTTTGTTGTACCAAAATGCAATACCTCTTATTTATCCAGATTAAATTCCATCTGCCATTTTTCAGCCCATTGACCCATTTCATCAAGATCCCTTTGTAATCTTAGAAAACCTTCTCCACTGTATACTATGCCATCAATTTTGGTGTCATCTGCAAACTTACTAATCATACCTTCTATGTTCTCACCCAAATCATTATCATAAATGACAAACAAAAGATGACCTAGAATCAATCCCTGTGGAATACCGTTGATGACAGGCCTCCAGTCTGAAAAGCAACCCTCCACGATCACTCTCTGTCTCCTGTCATTAAGCCATTTATATATCTAATTGGCAAGTTCATCCTGAATCCCATGTGACCTAACTTTACTAATTAGTCTACCATGCGTAACCTTGTCGAAGGCTTTACTAAAGTTAAAGTAAACAACCTCTATTGCTCAGCCTTCAACAATCAAGTTTGTGAGATATGATTTTCCTCACACAAAACCATGCTGACTATCCCTAGTCATTTTTCACCTCTCTAAATATCCATAAATCCTATCTTTTAAAATCACCTCCAACAATTTACGCACAACTGAAGTCAGACTCACAGGTCTATAGTTCTCAGATTAAGTCTTACAACCTTTCTTAAACAAAGGTACAACATTAACCGCCCTCCAGTCATCAGGCACTCACCCATAGTTATAGATTAAGCAAATATTTCTGCAAGGGGTCTTGCAATTTCCTCCCTTACTTCCTACAACATTCTGGGATACATTCAATCAGATACTGGAAATTTATCCTTAAGACCTTCCCAACTTCCTCTTCTGTAATATGAACTGTTTTTAAAACATCAAGTTATTTCTCTAGCCTCCCATTCTTTCTCCACAGTAAAAACTGACATGAAATATTCATTTAGTATCTCTCCCATCTCCTGGGTTCAACACAAAGACAACCTCCTTTATCTTTAAGGGACCCTACCTTCTCTCTAGTTACCCAATTGCTCTTAATGTATTTGTAGAATTTCTTTGGTTATCCTTAACTTCATCTGCCAATTCTATCTCCTAACCTGTCTTTGCCTTCCTGATTTCTTTCTTAAGAATGCTCTTACACTCTTTATATTGATTAAAAAATTCAATTGAACCAATGTTCTGTCAAGCTATTGGTTTTTCACTTTCCCATCTTTGGTGAAACCACCATGGAATAAATGGAATCATCTGAACTGAGCTTAACATATTTATCAAACGACTTTGAAACTATTCTAACCGGTCAGGCATGAAGAAAATCTCATCTCCTACTTTTGATTTGTCAAATATTGATAGTCCACAATTACCACTATCATAACAACATGAACTGAAAATGTTTAACGACAGCAGGTTAAATGAAAATGTATTGCAAAGTCCTGTGAACTAGGAAAACCCTGCTCATTCTCAGATCGTTCATAAGGTCTACAATGTTTTGATCTGACCTTTTTATTTATACATTATTTAATCACAAACATTGCAAAAATCAAAATAATCAATAAAATGGGATCATAAATAGAATGGGAAAAATATCCTGCTTACACATTATTATTCGAATTCCTTGATGTGTAGTTAACCTAAAAATGACAAGAATTTGAAAATACAGTGTATTATGCATCAGCCTGGAAAGGATAGATAAATGAAGAACTGGTGAACTTAGGAAATTAGGAAGTGGTAAAGTCAAGGCAAAATTAATAGGGATGTACTTAAACTGGAAATTGCAATGCTGGGCTAAGCCATAATAAACAATATTGAGAATTAGAAATGTCAAATCTGCATTTTGGAATTCAACTTATTTTGGGGGAAAGCTTGCTCTGCATTAAAACTTTGACAGGATTTTTGTTTGAATGTGTAAACAAGCTATCCATAAAGCAAAGCAGGAGAATATCTAAAGAATACAAACTCACCTTATTTACTTTCACTGAGGCAGATGTCATGAGTGTTAACAGTTTCTTCACAGATTTTAAAGCATTTACAATAATCTTTGTTTTCAACACTACTTTTGATGAAACATCTTAAGCCCCAATTTTAACCCAGGTGCCTAACATTAATTTTCTCAGTGAGGAGTTAAAAAGAACTGTGCAAATGAGGGGTAGGAGGCATTGGTCGTGCCACATTCTCACCTTGTTCAATTTTAATCAGGAGAGAATTTGTTCATGAGGGCAAACCAACACAGACAGCTGGGGCCTACATGCAAATATTGTGAGATTGAGAGTTAATTGGCACCACAACACACTTGTTTGTCTCAATGAAATGGGAAGCCCATCCTGCATTAGACACGCCATTTGAACCTAGTGGGAGTTTTTTTTCTTTACAGGCACATGCTGCATGCAGCACACTTACAGCTCCATGGATCATTGGATCATCGCCGTACAGATTGCCGAGAAAATTTTCAGTTTCCAAATGGCTTCTTTCATTGTTTTTAACTGGCTTCAGATCAGAAATCTTTCAACCATCATTGTAGCACTACTTTTCCAAACATTTCTGGATTGATGAACAATTGCACGAAAAGGAACAACGGTGATGTCAAGAGCCCGAGAACTGCAGGGGCCTCAGGAATCAGTGCTTCTCTCAAGAAAACAGGTGAGGAAGGCTCATAGTAAAAGGCCACATGCAACATAGTGAATGTATGTTGGCCCTGGACCTCATATTGGAGCAGTGTCTAAAAGGGTTAACTTCACCACATTGGCTATTTTAGACGTTTGAAAGCTGCTGCTAGTGGAACTTCTGTTTGCTGAATCGGGAAGATATGCTTCTCAATGGTGGTCAAAGTCACCATATCCCTCAGAAGTTTTACTACTGTATCATTGAAGTCTGCTACTGGGTCCATCACTGTGTTAACTGGTCTGGAGGATGTAGCTGCATCGATTGGATCACTAATTTTCTTTTTCCTGAGCTCACCAATGCCACCATCTTCCAATGCCACTACAACAATGACAAAGGGAGAATTTGAGGAACATCAGCAGCATTGCCTCAAGTGAGACAATACTTGAGTTATCTTACTTCATTAAAAGGTGCTATCTAAATGGCAAAGTTATTCAAGTCAACCTTCACCTCAGTTGGCTAGGTTCTAAGCTCTGAAATTCCTTCCTGAGTTTCTCTGCCTCTATTCTTTTAAGTTGATGCTTAAATGATCAACTGAGCTCATTTCCTTGCACAGTATGCATGAATTAGTTTGCTAAAGCTCCAGACAAGTGCCTTTGAATATTTGAGTAAATTGTAAGCACTACATAAATGCAACTTACAGTTGTTAGGTTGGTTGTAGGAAGAAAAGAATGTCTACACTGCATTATTTATTTTGTTTCAATTATCCACGGATAAGATGTAACATGGGAATGTAAATACTGTCTCAACCGGTAATCTTAGAGCTTGAATGCCAAAAAATAAATTTGTGTCATAGCTTTATATTAGTAGCTACCATGAACAGAATAGATATAAACATGCAGTGCTGCCCAAATAGTTCCATCCATTTTTTATTATTTACAATCCAGAGGCCTGCAAGGATTGTAATACAGTTCGTTTTACTTCTAGTTGTATATTCTCAGATTCAACCAAGCTGCCTGGATCTATGCACCTCATTGTAAATCACCACATTGCAACACTCTTGATTTAAAATAATCTCTTAAAGCTAACCTTTTAAAAAAAACTAGCAATGTACAGGATGTAATCATTATAGTAGTTGGCACTGTCCATATCTAATGTAAGGTTATGGGAATATCATAAGCTGTACTCTGGGCTTTCTAACACCACAGATGATGACTAAATTTTCAGCATCTTATCACACAGTCACAGGGTGGACTAGTACAAGGGACTATGAAGAAAACACAGCATGAAAACTGGAGTACAGATGATCAGATTAAAAGATTTCGGATTTGTTAGTGGCAGCACAATCTGACTGGAGCAGGCCTAGACCAGGGTCCATGGAGACTAAATAAATTCTCTTTTCTCTTTATCCTTTCACCCAGTTAAACTCTTCTGAGAAGGGGAATTTAACACTTCAGAGATTCTGACAACTTATCAGATGGGCTGATTGATTGTGGCCGTTGGATACACTGTAGTTATCGCAGGGTGAAAGGCAAAACAGGATCCAGATACAATTCAACAAGATCTCTCCAGCATTAACAACTCGGCAGTTTGACTGCACTTTCATGAATCTTTTCCGCATGGATTGTCTATCTGTTGTGCACGCTTATGTCAGCCCCTGCTGTTCTGTTCCAACCTAAACGAAGACTGTGGCAATCTACAAAGCATAAAGGGGAATGAAACCTTTTTGTAGTTAATGACTCAGTAGTATGAGTTTGGCTTATCTTCACAATTGTATGTATTCCTGTTCTTGCAAATACACTGGACTATTTTGTTTAAGTTGGGAAATTATCATTTTCTACCTATAAGCTTTACTAAACTTTTAAATAGAACACTCAATTATACTTCATACTAATGCTTTAACTGAACGGAAATGTATAATGCGATATAGAAAAGTGTGTTTTTTTTATTTAAAGAAGAGTGGCTATGAAATTTTGTCAGGATCTTCCCTTTCTCGCATTGTAATTTTAGTAGAAGGCTAACCTTCCCCTCCCTGGCCCTTCCTGTCAGGGAAACACATCAGCCAAGGTTTGCACTCTGGATCTCAGTGCATTGTTACCAAGGAGGAATACATTTGTATATGTCTATTAGCCCAGGACACAATTAGGGTAAGCAATGCTTCCTCCCATTTGTTTGATATCATTCATGGGAACATTGGAACAGGAGTAAGCCATTCAGTCCATCAAGTATGTTTTGTCTGTCAATGCAACCATAGCAGGAAGAATATTTCAATGTCTTTTAGTCTCATTATCCCCATAACTCAGTAATCAGAAATCTATCAATTTCTACCTTAAACATTCTCAAAGACTGAGGAACAAAAACAGAAGTTGCTGGAATAGCTCATCAGATCTGGCAGAATGTGTGAAGAACAAAATAAGAGTTAACGTTTCAGGTCCCGTTCCCTTCCTCAGAACTGATGGTGGCCGAGAAAACATCAGTTTACATGCAGAAAGTAGGGAGGGGAGTGGGGTAGGGAGTAAACAATAGGATAGAGCCTAAAGAGAGAAAAGAACAATTGGACAGACAAAGGAGTTGATAACGAATGGGCTGGGAAGGGGAATAGTTGTTAATGGGGAACGTTAGTGACTAACAACAGGTGGTGTGTAATGGCAGGCTATGTGATAACAAGGCCTGGTGTGTGGGGTAGGGGGCTGGGACATTTGAGAGTTTAGGCCCTAAAATGATTGAATTCGATATTGAGTCCGGAGGGCTGCAGGGTCCCAAGCAGACAATGGGGTGTTGTTCTTCCAGCTTGAGCTGAGCTTCGCTGGAACACTGCAGCAAGCCAGAGACAAGGATGTTGGCCAGGGAACAGAGTGGTGCATTAAAGTGGCAAGCAACAGGTAGCTCAGGGTCTTTTTTGCAGCAGAATGTAGGTGTTCTGCGAAGCAGTCACCCAGTCTATGCTTCGTTTCCCCAATGTAGAGGAGACCACGTTGTGAGCAGCGAATGCAGTAGACTAGATTCTGGGAAGTACAGATGAAGTGTTGCTTCACCTGGAAGGTATGTTTGGGCCCTTGGATACTGGGGAGGGAGGAGGTAAATGGGCAGGTGTTGCACCTTCGCTGGTTACAGGGGAAGGTGCCGTAGGGCTGGGGATTGGGGGGGTGAAGGAAGTGTGGACCAGGGTATCCCGGAAGGAACGGTCCCTGTAGAAGGTGGACAAGGGAGGGGAGGAGAATATATGTCTGGTGGTGGCATCTCTCTTGATGATCACCAGATGCCTGTCCAACTGTTCTTCTCTCTTTTTAGGTCCTATCCTATCATTTACTCCCTACTCCACCCAACTCCCTATTTTCTGTACATAAACTGGCGTTTCCCCAGCCACCATCAGTTCTGAGGAAAGGTCCCCAGACTTTTTCTTCACAGATGTTGCCAGACCCGCTGAGCTTTTCCAGCAGTTTCTATTTTTGTTCCTGATTTACAGCATCCGCAGTTCTTTCGGTTCTTACTCAAAGATTGAATATCCATAGCCCTCTGTGGTAGAGAATTTCAAAGATTCACAACCTTCTAAGTAAAATAATTTCTCCCCATTTCCTATCTAAGTGGCATCGTCTTTATCATTAAGTTGTGCCTTATGGTTTTACGCTGCCCAACCAGGGAAAACATTCTTACCTGTATCTTCCCCATCTCTCTCTTGTAGTATTTTGTAGGTTTCAATAAGCTTCTATGTGAAAAATGACCATCCCTGGTTCGAAGTATTAGAGCATCGCTGATTTTCAGCACAGTGTTTTGAAGTTAGCAGCATGTGAAATCTCAGAAAACTCAAGTCTCAATAGGGTAACTGGTCGTCAACAGATCTAGCCCAGTGCAGTGCTTCTGCAAAACTTGTTGTGGCATTTTCACAGGATTATCACAACCTGTTGTCCTGTTCAATATCATCAATTTCTCTTCAATTTCATTAGTTATTTAGTAAAACCTGCAGAAAAATGCAGGGTGTCCAGCATTCCTTAAGACAAAATGCTATGAGTATACAAGATAGGTGCTCAGAAACAATAGACCCTTAAGCTGAAATCTTAATAAAGATTGAGGGGATAATTAAACCATTGGTCAGTTCCAAACTCAGAACCAATATAATTCTTCTCCTAAAGTACTTGAAAGATCAAGTTGCTGCAATCTTATGGCTTACTTCACATTTTCCAAAGGGCGTACAAGGACCATGGGATTTCAGAGGTCGAACCTAGTTAAAGCAGTGACGAAGTAGTGGCATTTCTCTCAAGAAGCTGGCAGCTTGCAGTGGCAGGAGGGGTGGTGCACAAAGAAAACTGCCAGAAGGGGAAGAAAGTACCAGCACTGATGGTGGCATTTAATTGGAGGAAAGAGATCAGGTTAGATTTTGGGTGGGGTGGCTTAGATATCTGCTCAGTTGGCCAGGAATAAGAGAGATCATCTGTTATGAGCATTATCCAACCAGGCCTCCTGACCCATTGAGGAGGACAGGCAGCTTGGAGGGAGGCAGATCCAGGCACTGGCAGGAGAATTTCAACAACCTCAGGTCTCATAAGTGAACTTCCTTCTTTGCAAGTGCAGAGAGTCACAGAAGAGCATGCCAACATGTCTCATGTGTGCAAGAAGCTATCCCTATGAGAAAATCTACAGTTTCAAATGGAACTTTCCCAAAATATTTGACTGGAAGTGTTAGAAAAGACTTCAGTTCTCCAAAAAGGTTGTCACTGATCTCTGCACCATATTTCAAAACAAGTTGAGACTCATCAGGGTTGGTGAACTCTGAAGATCACAGTAGCTGCTACAATTCTGCTTTTTCCAAGCATCCAGGTATTGTGTATGATATTCCAGTCTGTAGCTGACTGATGAATGGAGCGGGTGGCCATTGTTATGCACAGAAGAGACAGCAACAATGTGTCTTACTGCATTCTGCCCTGAACTGTTAGAAGGGTGATCCATTAGTTTCAAGGCCTTTGCTAGATTGCATGAAGTGCAAGGCATGATCAACTATACACATGGCAATCAAGGCTCTCCTGTTACAGTTAATAATTCTTCATCAGTATGCGGGATTTCCATTCCATCAATATCAAATTGGTCTGCCACCAATAAAAAACAATCCTTCATGTATGCATTCATGGAACGCAACCACAACACTGACATATTTTGGCAGTTCTGGGTGCTACAGCTTTTCCAGCCCCCTGTATGCCTTCAGAATGGATACTGCGTATCAAAGACTATCTACTGAGAACATTGCTGCTCTAACATATGAGGACCCATACACTAAGGTAGCGGAGAGGTGTAACACCTACTTCAAATCGATCAGGTAACCATTTTACAGGCCATTAGTTTGCAAGTCAGATGTTTCCATTGATCAGATGGAACATTTTGGGATACAACAGTGATGGTTTTACATATTGTAGTTATGCATTTCAGAGGGGGGAAGCAATGAATAGTGAGGAAATTGCTGATCATACAGTTTTCTCTGACGATAAGGATTTGAATATGTATGGAGGAGAACATCTTGGACCACATACAAAGTGCAATGAGGATCACATAACGAAGGGTTTGGAAACCTTCATACATGCTGTTACCTCCACACTTTCAGAAAGATTCCAATGGAGTCTTATCCTTAATCTGATTTATTGTAGCATCCATTGTTTGGTAATTCAGCACCGAGGTGCACAATGTACAATGATGAGGCTGAGGAGCAAAATGGATGCATTTTAGTCCATTATATTTAGCACATGGTTGTGCATATGAGGGTTAACAAGGATGTTGATGAGTTCTCACAGAATACCATTAATTGGAACATGAAGCAATAACAATGAACAAAAAAAAAATTCAGGCGGAGCAGAATGAAGACTTTAAATACACAATTGTATTCATCTGTGTAACCCGAAAGTGTGTTTCCTAACTGTCCCATGAGTTCTCATGTTATTGTGGTGATGGGTCTTGAAAGTAGATTCTTGACAAGGTTTAGAGAGAATGCTCAAAATATATTTTTGGTAAAATTACCTTTTAAGTTAACATACTGTCCATTCTTTAGACCATTAAGATTAACACAAGGCTGTATACAGAATCATCTCTCTCTTGAGTCTAGTACGATGCGATTCTTTGAATCATGATTGAAATGGGTTGTCATTTTAAGTATTAATCCTTTACTTGATATCACCTGGTAAGCCCCAGTGTGTCAATTCTTGCTGTATTGGTATCACTGCCAGAAGAACTGGGGAGCTTTGTCCACATCAGGAACAATATGAGAGGAGCCTCCAAATGCAAAAATCAGCTGCTGCTTTTCCCGTGTAAGTCATATTTATATCTCCCTGTTATCTTGAGAAACTCAAGGACCTGGTGAAAACTCTAATTGCTTGGTCATCTGTTCCCTTACTACTCCAGTACAAAATTCATGGACAAAATGATAGTGTTTGTGTAACTCCGACGTCTCTGGGTTTTCCTGCACCATTGTTTTGAGTTCAAGTTACCAAAGCCCCTGAATTGTCCAGAAGTCTCCTGGAATGAATGATTCATTGTGGAGCTGCAGCTGATAATCTCGAAGGAATGTATTTCCACATTTCGGTTTGGGATAGCATGCCTCTCAAGGCCTAAATGCTTGAATGCAAAACCTAACCGCAAATTTCTATATTGTGACGTCAAGTAAGTGTATTGCCAAAGTCATAAAACAAATTGTTTCAAGATGGAGAATATCTTGAAGGGTTATTAGCTACATCACTGCCCTACATCCGTATGGATTGTTAGTTATTTCTATAAATCTTCTGGCCATGAACTGTGAAGCATTGTTAAATAAATCTGTACCGTACCACATGCCTGCAGCACATGGCTCAAATGCTGAAGTTTATGATAAATCTAATTGCTTCCAATGCCTAGCAGACAAATGAGGGAAGAAATATAATGAATTGTTAAAGGAAAACAACATATTTTTGCTGCACAATGTAAAATGGCCAAGTGTCATGAGATTGAACTTCCTCGTACAAATCGAACTAAATTTGACAATCCTGCTTTGAACCTATTCCTTTGCACCTGCCAGATGTCCTGCTCTGCCAGCTTTACTGTGGGACAAATAATCCTGTTGATGTTTAGTTCCATAAAATCTGCATTTATGCAATAACTTATACCATTAGTAGAATAATTAAGTAAAAAAAGCCAGAATCATAGATCAAAAAGGAGCAAGGATATTTAATGAGGAATGAAGGATAAAATTGATAGATAGATTTGATGGTCCCAGACAATTATCAGGATGGATATGTGAAAGGTGAGAAATAATATTAAAGATAGTTGTTGTCCATCTAGTCTCTCTTTAACAAGCTGCAATAAAACAAATAACTTTTGCTCTTGGACTCAGTTCAGTCTAAAAACATGCAAACAAGTAGGCCTGATGAAAGATGTAACATTTCATGCCAAAGTCCATTTTCTTCAACATCAAAGCAAATGTGGCAGGGCGTGAGTCTTCCACAACATCAGGACCAGATCAGCACTACTAAATGTTAACATTTAAGGCAAGACCTGTGTTCTTATGCCAAGAACACAGCAGTTGCAGATGCTCCACAGCATACTGTCAATTCAGAGAAGAAGCACAGAATGCCAGAGGCAAAGTTTCTGTGTGACATTTTTAACTTGTCCACTGGAGCCCCATTAAAAATTCTTGGATTGCTGTATCATTTGCACTCTTAGTAACTGCTGGGATTCATTTCAAGGAACATTGATAACTTGTAGAGTTGTGACCAAATAGACCCTACTATTATGAAACATTTGCACCAACATAAAATTTGTTTAGCAAGGAAAGTAGCACTGTGGTTTTCACAATACAACTTTTATTTTCATATGTAAATAGCGAACAAAGAAACTTGCTATTTGCATTAGGATGCTACACATAAAAAACATTCACAGTGAAGTAAAACACCCGACGCTCGTATTTTGTATTTTGTAGTTTGTAACTAGTAACTTCATTTAACATTAAATTATGTAAATTATGAATTGGGGACACATTAGTAGTAATTTTAATGAAAATGGCTCTCATTTTAATTCTATTTACAGTTAATTCTGTAACTAACAACATTGTTGGAGAAAATTGTTATTCAGAATATACTACAAATTCAAATGGTAAATTATAAGATGCATTTTCTCATAAATTATAAAGATAGTCATTAAATATAGCAAGTGGTCTTATTTTTGAGTACACATTCAGCATCACTTGCTTTATTTTAAAATAGAAGTAGCTCTGGAAATACACCCTCATCTGCTTAACCGAACCCATCCTTACCCTTAACAATTTCTCCTTCAACTCCTCCCACTTCCTACAGACGAAAGGGGTGGCCTTAGGAACCAGCATGAGCCCAAGCTATGCCTGCCCCTTCATAGGATAAATGGAGCAGTCTCTGTTCCGCAGCTACACTGGCACAATCCTCCACCTCTTCCTCCTCTACATCAATGACTGTATCAGGGCTGCCTCGTGCTCCCACGTGGAGCTTGAACAGTTCATCAATTTTACTAACACTTTCACCCCAACCTCAAGTTCACCTGGACCATCTCTGATACCTGTCTCTTCTTCCTGGACCTCTCTGTCTCTATCTCTGGTGACCGCCTCGAAAGCAATACTTATTTCAAGCCCACCGACTCCCACAGCTACCTGCACTACACCTCTTCTCACCCACCTGTCTGCAAGAATGCGATCCCCTACTCCTAAATCCTCCACCTCCACTGTGTCTGCTCCCAAGATGGGGCATTCCACTCCTGAACATCCCAATGTCCTCTTATTTCAAGGACCGCAACATCCCCCCTTCAGTGGTCGAGAATGCTCTCAACCGCATCTCTTGCGTTTCCCCCACCTCTGCCCTCACATCCCCTCCCCGCAACAAAAACAAAGATAGAATCCCCCTTGTCCTCACGTATCACCACACTTAGCTCCGGATTCGACGTATCATTCTCCACCACTTTTGCTACCTGCAATCTGACCCCACTACGAAGGATACATTTGCCGCCCCACCCCTATCTGCCTTCCATAGGGGGTGCTCTCTCGATGACTCCCCCGTCCACTCCACGATCCTCACTAGCCCCACCGCCTGCCGGCACCTTTCCCTGCAACCGCACGAAGGGCTACACCTGCCCCTACACCTCCCCCCTCACCTCCATCAAAGGAACCAAAACAAACCTTCCACATCAGACAGAGGTTCATCTGCACATCCACTAATGTGGTCTACTGTATCTGCTGCTCCTGATGTGGCCTCCTTTACATTGGTGAGACCAAGAGGAGGCTCAGAGACCACTTTGTAGAGCACCTGCGCTCTGTTCGCGACAAACGACATCACCTTCCAGTCGCGAACCACTTCAACTACCCCTCCCATACCCTGGGTGATATGTCCATCCTGGGCCTCCTCCAGTGTCACAATGACAATCAAATGGTCTCAATGTGGGCTTTACCAGTTTCAAAATCTCCCCACCCCCGGCCTCATCCCATATCCAACCCTCCCTCTCATCCCCACCTCCTTGACCTGACACAACCTGCCCATATTCTCTCCCACCTATCCGCTCCTCCCACTTCACTGACCAATCCCCACCACTGCCTATCTGCACTCACCTATCACCATCCCACCTACCTTCCCCAGCCCGACCCCTCCTCTCTCTATTTATTTCAGAGCTCCATTCCCCCCCCCCCAAGTTTCTGAAAAGGGGTCCCGACCCGAAACATCAACTTTCCTATTCCTCTGATGCTGCCTGGCCTGCTGTACTCCTCCAGCTCCACACTGGTTATCTTTGACTCCAGCATCGGTAGTTCTTACTATCTCTGGAAATACGATGTTTTCTGCAGTTACCTTATTTCTTTTAATTATATCCTGACCCATGTCATGGTTGAAGAGATGGTTTGCCTAGATTTTCTGCAAAATTGTAATGCCGCTAAGCCTCGCTGATCTTCTAGCTTTTAAAATAATTTTCCCACCCTTTCCCAGGAAGTTTCCTGGGAATAGGTAGCATGTTTGTTACCAGCATGATTTCCACCAACAGTGTAACATAGTTGGTAGTGAGGGACAAAAAGTTCAATTTCCCTCTTTCTCTCCCTACACTATATGTACCTATCCCTATTATCCTAAACCACCTTGATCGAAGCTTAGTTTCTTCAATTCATTCTTCTCCCTTTCTTGTCTATTCAGATTTGCCCAAAAATTTGCAGACTCAAATTAGATATTCCTGCTGCTGTGTGTGCCAATATTAAATTTAAAAATCAGACCCACTTGGCCTGGGTCCTGGTCAAATACAGAGTTCCCACAATGTACTGTGCAAAGTTTTGGCAAGATTTGTAGCTTAGGTTGTGGATAAGGTCCACAGCTTTATTCACATCAATCGACATCCAGTAGCCAAAGAAACAGTGGCCACATCACTAGATGAAACAGCAATACAATCCAGCATACATGAACATCAGCTAGCAGCAAAATGGCACAACAAACTCTCCTTAATATCGGTATATCCAGACAATGAAGGTCAACAATTTAACTGGGACCAAATAACCTTCGTAGCCCCAAATCAAACATAGACACGCATGGGAATTCCTAGAGGCATGGTTCTCCACCTATACTTCAATCAACAAACATATAGAATTGGACACCATATACAAACCCATACAGATCATAATCCGAAATGACAGCACTCACCACAATGGACCAGACAGTATAAATTCCAAGCGAAGTAGAATAAATCGCTTCATTGAAGGCTCCACTGATGATGTCACCTCGCATGGTGATGAAACGTCTGAACAAAAACAAGCCAGCTCAGCGAGCAAGTCAACAACCTCAATGTACTGTGCAATTTAACCACTCTGAATTTGGGGTCTTTCACAATTTTGCAGACCCAACTTTATTCAATTTCTTCCATGTCTTCCGTTGAACAACCAAGTCAGAAAAACAAATAAAGCTGCAGAATGGATAATAGACATCAGATCTCTGTTAAAAGGAAAATCAGGTAGTTTTTTTTTTAATAGGCTGCTTCCCTACCAAATGTCTGTGTCTTTTCATTAATTCAGATGAGTGGAATATTGGTCAGTATATACCATGACCATTCAAGTAGATTCACCTAGGTCTGTTCTAGCGAAGCAAATCCTTAAATCCAAGAGTGAAAAAGCATAATTCTGACAATAGTATCATTGAATCTCTCTTCTGGCAGCACACTCAATGGATTTCTCTCTTTTTGATTTGCTGTCCCCACTGCTCCATGACAGTGCAGTATGTCTTCTGACTATCTGTAATTAATACAACTGGGGACCCTCTAGCATAAATACCAAACAGACAGAAAAGCCTGAACCGAAAGAACTGTGGATGCTGTAAATCAGAAACAAAAACAGAAGTTGCTGGAAAAGCTCAGCAGGTCTGGCAGCACCTATGAAGGAAAAAACAGAGTTAACGTTTCGGGTCCGGTGACGCTTCCTCAGAACTCTGAATTCTCAGGAAGGGTCACCAGAGCCGAAACGTTAACTCTGTTTTTTCCTTCACAGATACTACCAGATCTGCTGAGCTTTTCCAGTAACTTCTGTTTTTGTTCTTGAGACAGAAAAGTCTGTCTGACAAACATTATTTAAGACAGCTACAATTACAATTCTCTTTTAGAGGAATATCATCTGTTCATTGCATACTGTGTCAACAATGTAAGCGGATAACAACTGAATATTCTTCAATGTGAGCTTAGTGAGAGCAAGAATATAATCACAGAAAATTATCAAATAAGTAAACGTAATTGCAATTAAGAATCCACCTCCAAAAACCTGAATTCCAGTTTCTTCAATAACCTTGAACTGGACATTGTGTGTAAGGATTCTGGCTTACAAAGGGAAAGCACACTTCTAATTCTCTGCATCAGACAAATGGTTCATAATGGCTCAGCTTTCAGAGAGATAAGTTAAAATATATGTTTATTGATTTCTGTGGAGAGTTTTAAGTCAAATGAGTCGTGAAATTCTTCATCCAGTTCCAGATAAAAATGTCCGCACAATACAGATGTTTTAAATATCCTAGCCTATGTTTCAAAAAGTTTCAATTCAAAGTATGAAATATAAAAATAGAATTTTGCCTCATGTTGTTCATTATTATAGTTTTTATTATCAGTAATTGATTTGGGTGGAATCTTGTTGTTTAGACACTAACTGTGGAGGTGGGTCTAAAACGAGGATACTTCGATGTTGAGGCAGAGATAGTAGGAACTGCAGATGCTGGAGAATCTGAGATAAGAAGGTGTAGAGCTGGATGAACACAGCAGGCCAAGCAGCATCAGAGGAGCAGGAAGGCTGA
>NC_063333.1:103465158-103508099 GCF_021869965.1 Rhincodon typus | reverse complement strand
CCTCTGATGCTGCTTGGCCTGCTGTGTTCATCCAGCTCTACTTCTATGTGGGGATGGGTTAAGTTTTCTTTTGAGATTACATTCTTCGCAACTCATTGCATATGCTGTGTGGATAAAACAACAGATTTTCTGGGCAGGCAGGTAGTTCTGACTGTTTGGACTCCAACTTCTGAGTGACATATTTAAAAGGTACCCAAACAGCACTTCACTCTGTGATCTAGAGGCATTATTCTGTTCATCTTTTCTGTGCTCATTACTGTGACAAAGAAGTGGTGCCATACTTTAGCAATGCCTCTTGAAAGGTTCTCCTGAAGGCTGTTCAGAAAAGAAGGGAAGTTCTTTTCTCTAGGGATGGCGACAAGAGCCACCCTGACTGAGGAAGGCAGCTTGGAAAGAGGCGGCTGTGAAGATCAGCACCCATGGGTGGCTCCAGTACTCCAAGAGGATGAATGGTCTGTGTTAGATCTCTAGGCACTCTAGAAACTGGACCAACAGAGGACACCCACCAATGTAATCTGATGCAAACCAGCAAACACTCAGCGCCTTTCCTCAAGTTCAGCTACAACTGCAGCTGTCAAGGCAGCATTAAGTTGTTATTAAACAACACTGGTGTCAGTTTGAGTGAATAGGTGCCTTCTGTACTACTTACGCTTTACAAAAATATTGCACGTTGTGCAACAGATCTCATCTCTTTCAATCTGTTAAGGTGTTTGATTATTTATGATATTCATAGATAGTATCTTCAGGGGCACTGATCACTGGTCATGTTCACTTACACATCATATGGAACAATACAAAACTTGCAGAGGCTGTCATTTTCCATTACCCATTGGCAAGACCATAACCTCTGGAAAGGGAGAATTTAAGATAGATGTTTGGTTTTGGTAGTTAATCGACATAAATTAGCCCTTTCACATCTCTGTAATAGATGAATGCCCCTTGCAAACTAAGGATTGAATCGTATAAGCACAGTCCCCTTTCAATCCTGCATTATTCCATATTGATCATTTGGCCTGGAAACTGAACAGCAGGCTGCTGGTGTAAAGAAGCAAATTACCTTAAAATTAATGACGTCAAAATATCTTAACAATTTAAAGATATAAAGCAAGCATTTGCTTGATGGTTAGAATGCCTCTGCTCCATAATTGACTGATAGCTTTGATTGTCACATATGTTTAATACTACATTATCACCCTCAAATCTAGCCGCTATCAAGTTGTATCAGGTCTGTTTGCCTTGTGTCACTACAGCCCTAGCTCCCTCAGCATCCTGATCATCAGTGTTAACTCCCACAGCATCTCTGTCAGACTCCCCTTCTTCCCTGTCTGAGGAGATGGGTAACTAGTTCATTTTCCCTATAATATGTTCTCATCCTGTCTCTGAGATCTTATGTTCCCTGAACTTTATCTTGGCACTGCCAGGATCTCTGAGGTCTGTGAGTAGCATCGGCTTCTGGAATTGGAAGTCTAAATGTCCATAACAGATTGGTATATGTAGACCTTCTGAGAGCTTAGAGGAAACGTGGAAACATTGCTGAGTGTGGTTGTGCAGAATTGTTATCCAGGGAACCCTGCCTAACAAGTAGCTCTTCCTAAATTGTCTGGGTAAAGGAAGATAAATCAATAATGGCCCTAATAGATTCGTTGGCAGCATTGCAGTGTTGTTTGCTATCAATGAGAGTTTCACACTGGGTTCATCAGCCATGTTTTTATAGCTATCCCTTGTCACCCACAAGCTAGTGCTAGAGATGAATTGTGAGGGTGAACCTTTGAGAAGCCCAGGAATTGCATGGAATGTAAGAATCGTGACAGTTCCCTGGAGAGCAGGCATATATCTGCAGGAATTATTGCCTGTGGTTAAAAAAGATTTGGAACTGGAGGGAATGAAATCTCTTCCTGTTCGGGATGATGTCATGGAGTGCCACAAACATACAATCAATGGCCCCTATGTAACCAAGGGAATTTTTTGATGGCTGCAAATCTGACAGCTTGGACACCTTTGTTCTTTGTGTCCATGGCGAAGCAGACAAACTGTATTGCTTTCCTGAAATGTCATAAAGAACTTTGATTTGGGCTGTTAATTGGGAGATACCACACTTGTCCCTGCTGAGGTTTCAAAGGAACTAATGGCTAGGAAATTCAATGCCATTGCGATATTCAGCTCCACAGTCATAGTGCTGCCTTCTAAACTACCCAATTACAGATCCAGGAGGTGCCAGTTGTCAGTGACAGCATCTCTAGTCATGCAAAAGTATCTCCAGAATGGCATTTTACTCACCTGCAGGTATCTGCAAAGCCTTCAGTAGATCCTCTCTCAATACTACTTGTTGGCACTAAATCACCTCTTCAGACATGCTCGTCCACAGTTTCAACTCTTCCAACTTTGTATTCCTGGCTCCATTGGCACAAACTATTCTTTCTTCTCCTTCTTAGCCTCAGTAAGGCTTACAGAATTGCTCAGTTAAACTGTGATCCAATTACTGATCTGTGAAGAAATATCAGGAATGATATATTTGTTCTTCATTTGAGATCTTGACATAGTCAAGCTACCCTTTTGTGATCATCTTTCAATATTCTACTAATTCCAAAATTGTATCTGCAGATTGGAAGCTTGCAAATGTGAACACCAATGTTTAAGAAAGGAAGAGGAGAGAAAACAGGAACATGACATCTGTTAGTTTGATGTCAGTTAGAGGGAAATATTGGTATCTCTTGTAAAAGATTTGATTACTGGATATTTAGAAAATAATTGTATGATTTGGCAGTGTTAACATGGATTATGAAACATTGTCATGTTCGACATGCCTGATTTTAGAGGACATTACCAGCAAAGTCAATAAGGGTGTAGCACATTTGAATTTTTAGAAGGCTTTCAAAAGCCCCAAACAGAAGATTAATAAACTAAATTAAAATGCATGGGATTGTGGCAAAATACTAGCATGGATTAAGATTTGGTTAACAGGAAGAAAACAGAAAGTTGGAATAAATATGTCGTTCTCAGGTTGGCAGGCTGTGACCAGTTAGGTAGCACTGGCTTCAGTGTTGGGGTCCAGTAGCTCACAATCTACAATCAATTATTTTAATGTAGGGACTAGTTGCAATATTTCCAAATTTGCTGATGCAAATACAAAATTTGGTCGGAATGTGAGTGATGAGGAGAATGCAAAAAAGTCTTCAAGGAGCTTTCAATAAGCTAAATGAGTGGGTAAGAGAATGACAAATGAATATGATATGGATAAGTATGAGGTTGTCCACTTGGGAAGGATGAATAAAGGTGCAGACTATCTCTTAAATTATGGGAACCATTCTGTATTAGAAACATTCACTCTGTTTCTCTTGCAGAGATGCTACTAGACCTGCTGAGTTTCTCCAGAATTTTTCATGTCTATTTCAGATTTCCAGCATCTGCAGTAATTTGTTTTTAATAAGACCAGCAACTTCAACCAATATTTCTATTGTCAATGACTGGAGACCCTAGCACATCGATAAAAAGATAAGAATGAAGTATTTTAAAAGATTTTCAACCAGAAGTGCTAAATGCAAGATTTATCGTGGCCTCATTTTGAGGTCTCCAGTATCACAGATGCCAGTGTTCACCCTATTCGATTCACACCCTATGATATAAAGAAACAGCTGGAAGCGTTGAATACTCCAAAGAGTACAGGCTCCAACAGAATTTCTACAAAAGTACTGAGGACTTCAGCTCCCAAACTAGCTACGCCCCAGCTAAGTTGTTTCAGTACAGCCTCATTATTGGCACCTACCCAACCACGTGGAAATTTACCCAGGATATCCTGTGCAGGAAAAGCAGAATAAATCCATTCGGCATTTCCTAAGATTGTCCCCATGCCCTCCACGCACAGCCATTTCTGTTCCCTTTCTGCAAGGTGATTACTGATGTCATGACTTCCAAGATGGCAGCGGTGGGGTCAGCAGTGTTTAGCTCCTGAGCACGGGGCATGGCTGCTCATGGCTCTTGCAGCAGGTTCTGCTGCATCAACACAGCTTTATCATTGTTTTTCCAGCTTGGTAACACTTTTTTTTGTTTTGGTTGCCCAGGGGCCTCTTCTTGACATCCTACTACAGGACCCCATTAGGCTTAGAAACTCAGAGCTGCTTAGAAACCAGAATCCCTACTGTGTGCTCACAGGCCATTTGGCCCAATGCATCCTAACCGACCCTTTGAGGAGTATCCCATCCAGAAACATCCCCCTACCCTATTCCTATAACCCTGCATTTCCCATTGGCTAAGGCACCTAACCAGGACACTACGGGATAACTTAGCATGGCCAATCCACCTAATCTGCACATCTTTGAGTTGTGAGAGGAAACCAGAGCACCCAGTGGAAACCCACACAGACATGGGAAGAACATGCAAACCACACAGACAGTTGCCTAAGGGTGGGATTGAACTTGGGACCCTGATGCTGTGAAGCAGCAGTGCTAATCACTAAGCCACCATGCTGCCTCATGTATCTCCATCCTGGCTCCGTCTCAGTTGACTTGGAACCAGGACCCGTCTGTCGCTGTCCAGCGTCAGAGGAGATGTGGGATCCACGCAGTGTGACCATCTCCAGCTCAGAGGTGGCTGCGGTAGAGGTAGCGCTGGTGACAATAGAAACAGAGTACATGGCCAGGACCCCAGGGACAATACTGGATGGCAGCAAAGTGGAGGAGCAAAGAGGGTAAAGTCTACGGAGAGGGAAAGATGAACTTTTGAAGCCGTTTCAGTTTTAGTAATATCAATATTAATCTGGCACTGGAACATGGCAACTTTATCCGCTTTTCACAGTTCCAAGGTACAAGTGACAATATACTACATAAATCTACTGAATAAATCTTTCAGTTCTACTCCCTACCATTCCTTTCTCAATAACTCTTTGCATCTGAACATTTTGGGTACAGCCCTTTCTGAGTTAAGGCCCCCTTTTGAATTAACCATCACTTACCTGTCCCAGTCAGATTTGCTGACATGAGCTAGTGCAGCTGCCTCACTTGGGAAGGCTTTTTGAGTCGGTTAGATTTCCCTCCTTACACTGTATGTGTTTAATAACAACAGATAAGACAACAATGACTGAGAATTCTCATGAACTGTTTGACCTGGTTAGCTTTCAGTAAATGCTTATGCAAAGAAATGGCTTATTATGAAGTAGCCAAGTTGCTGAAGAGGTTTGTATTCAAGAAAAGTCAGGTACAAACCTAATAGAAATAATTGAGTTTGTGATCAGACCTGTTTCCCCTTTTCCCTAAGAAGATTGTGCCCATGAATGTTATTGCAGTGGGCTGTGGTGTTAATGAGTAATAATGGCCTGCTAGTTAACGCATAAAGGCTCCTGACCATCAGCAATGAGAAAAACTTTGAACATACAATAATCAACATTTTAACTGCTGTCAGCAAACTGAAATTTTACCTCCTTCCAAATTAAGATCTACCCACCATTCTAAAAGCTGGGGTAGATCTGTCTGCCCTGTTTCAATTGGATAAATAAATTTTCATAACTTCAGGCATATCACTAACTGTAATAGAACATGGTGATTAATTATCTATTAATTTTTTTTGCCAAGTAATATCCAAATGAATGATATAATATGATCATTTGCAAAGCTGCAGAAGGATAATATTCACCATTAGCCTTCCTTTATTTTAATTTGTAACTGTAAGCGGCACTTTATCCTCATTTATGAATCAACCATTTCTTCAACCAGTCCATTCACAAATCATCTAAGACTTTCACACAGGTCAACATGAGATGTTTCCTCTTCAGACACTCTCTTTAGACGAAGAAGTGACCAAGAGTGGAAGTAACAGCATATGAATCTTGTTCTGAGCTACTTCATCTCACTGGAAAGTACATGCTCAGCACAATGGGACCAATCAATAAGTTAATGGCATAAATCAATGAAAAAGATTTTTGAGAGATCTTAATTAAAGAAACAACTGCTGATACAAATTATGTTTTCAATGTATTGATATAACAGAGGGCAGAAGGTTGAGCACAGACGTGCAGTGATCAATGTTCTTAAAATTTGCATTCCTTTTCATCATATACAGAGATCATTTAATGTTCCTGTCTTTTTGTTTTAACAGATAATGCTCCAGAATCTTTGAGACAATTTGTCCTTCTCCAAGGTGAACTGAAAGTCTTGATAGGTCAGTAGCTCATGTTTTCTTTTAAATTATTTTAGAATATAATGACTGGGAAATCTGTGCTAACACAGGGCCAAAATTTGACATCAGAAGATCTTTTCTCTAGTGAGTAGTATAACAATAATAATTAAAGCAGAGTTGAATTGATGGATCCCATTAAAAGCAGCAAAAAATCCTCCAGTGAATGCGCAGCACAAACATCCAAAGTCAATAGTTCTGATTCCCCCGATAGTTAAGTCTGAGACCCAGTTTAAAGAGACATCAATCTATGATGTCAGCATATAGCTAATGAACCTTCAAGAAATCAATATTCAAAATCCCTTTTCTACACAAAATCCTGACTATTGCGACATCTTCAGTAACTGCCAGTAAAAGTGAAACAGTGTAGAAAAGTGAAATGTGTAGAAGCTGTTATTTTTATTCTCAGTCATCTTAGGGAATTGGAAATTTTAGACGTTGAATAAATCCAGTCTAGTGAAACCATGATAGAACTGAACTTGAAAAAAAAATAAACATTCCTGTACCATGTAATAATTTAGGCATTTCGCAGCAGATCACCACTTGAAGTTTTCCATTTATAATATACAGTTTTCAGCCGGAAAGGGTTTTCATAAGTTTGAGCTTTGATAACCTGCAATATACATGAAAAATAGGTTGAAGTAGCCTAAATGGCTTTTAAACAATAACAAAATATTGAAACCATCAAGCTTTTCCTCAAAACAATTTTAAAGTCTGGTCTAAGTATGATACGAATATACTCAATCAGAAATGTGGTTCTTAATATGCACATTCTTAAAACCAATTGTTAATTGACCTTAATGAAACATATTACTTGTGTCAACTTTGCTACAGTGATAGCAGTCTTGCATCCAAATCAGAAAGTCAGGGATTCAAGATCAACTCCGGACTGCTTGACATTTGATCTCAAAATATATTTCAGTGCGATACTGAGGGAATGTGGCACTACTATTGATGCTGCTTGTGGACAAGATATTAAATGGAAGCTTCCATCTGTCATTTCAAGTAAAAGAAAAAATCATGGCATAATTCAAAAAAGAGCAGTAAGTTGTCAAAACAAAAGTTTAACCTCTGTCAACATTGCTAAAAAAACGTTAAGTTAAAATTTACCTTCTTATTGGTTGTGTTCTTGATCTGCAGTAGTTGACTGCTGCATTTATCTTGATTAAGCAGCGACCACATTTCCAAACTCTGTAAAACACTTCTGGTTGTCCCATGCCGATTAAAAAAAAGACCTGTGATATCTACTAGAACAGTGCTAGGGATGAGAGAAATCAGCTATGTGCAGAATACAGAGAAGGTAGGATTCTTCTCCTAAGAGCATAAGAAATTGCAGAAACATTACATAGAAATTTTCAAAAATTTCATGGGTTTTTAGAACAAAAAAGGAGAAACTGTTTGCATTGACAAGAGTTCTGAGGTAACTGGAAGATAGTGATTTAAGCCAACTGGAAATATAATATAAGTAGCATTATTTTACATAGCGAACTGTTATGAATGGGCACATACAGCTTGAAATAGAGGTTAAAACAAATTAAGTAATAATTTTGAAATGAGAATTAGTTGAAAAGGAAATATTTGAATAATGTTGAGGAAAAACCTGGAAGGGTTTTTTCTAAAGAGTTGACATAGCATGATGAATCAATGACCTTTTTCGACATTTCTATAACAGACACTGTATAAATTCAAGGTCAGTGAAATTGGAGTCACTTGCACCTGTGTGTTAACTGCAGTTTGCCTCCAAAATGGCTCATGCACATTTCTGCTGTGAGATGGTTTGTATGTCATTTTGGTGTGTCCATCAAAGAATGCTGAATTAGCAGCCAGAGGTGTCAACCACTATGTATCATTTCAGCTAACACCCTGTCTTAACCTCTCACAATTGGACTCATATGCTGCAGCAGGAAGGACTCCCTTTACCCAGCTTTGAAGCTCTGCCCTTGCACCATAGCCAGCAGTACTTAAGGAGCAATAAACTACAGGTAGTTCTGCTATTAAGGTATGTTTTGTTAAATCCAATGGACTGTAATGCAATTGATGAATAGTTTGGATAATGTGAACTTTCTGCTGTACAGGATAGCAATTTTCTACAGTGATTTCCCTATAACGCGATTTTCTATGGCGATTTTCTATAGCGCGAGGTTAGACAATAACACAATTATCACATTATAGGAGAACTACCTGTACTTTCAGGTTGGTTGCTGATTGATTTCTGTTGCCTCTTTCTGTACATACAGAGGTAGTGGTATCAAGGGTTGTTTAAAGTTGCCTAAGGGAGAAATCTGTGGAAGTTCTGTGACACATTGATTTTAAGAGTTCTGCACAACATACTTGCTTCTAAGTATTGGTGTAATATTTCTTCCACACCATGGCAGGAACAATGAGCAGGTGCAAGACAAAGATGCTGGTAGAGGAAGGCAGAGCAAGGGAGAAGGACTGTCTTGTGAAGGACATACTGTCTAGAGTAGTCAAGGAACAATGCTACTTTACCAGTCTCAGTCAAGAACAATGGACTGAATCCCACCTTTTCTTGCCTAAGTCCACGTTCTGTTGAGTTTTTTTTAGCGGGTTTATTGCTGTGAAACCAAATGGGTCTTCTTGCTATCTTACCCCAATGATGTCTTTCACATCCAAGTTCTTCCCATTTTACCATGCACAATTCCCAGAACAATGCATGACTCTGCTAAACATGTAAACATGCAACTCTGCATGCCTCTTCCACTCTGCAAATAATCGCATTGTCAGTCTTGCTCATTACAGAAAACTTCTAGCCATTGGCCTTGTAATGTTTCTCTCTTGTGCATTGCAGGTACAGCCAGCCTCCCTGTAACGTTCCTCTGTGCTGAAATACCCAGTTTTCCCAGAAGCACCACTCTGGACCTCTTAAATTGAGATTACTGAGACCTCAGAGGAAGCATTGGCCGAGACTGCCTCTTGCACTTCCACCAGCTCAGATATTGCCACCTAAGTGGGAATGTTCATCATATAGAGTGTGTGAGACCACAATCTGGTGACCACGTCACTTCATCAGCTCCACAGCTGGCCGAAAAAGAAATATCCAGGCAACAGGCATTTGGAGGATTGCCAGAGACCAGGCCTCTGCTTAGCAGGAGAGGACTCTGTGGTGTTGGTGATCAGAGACATCAGGAAAATGTACAAAGAGGAGTATTGGCAGACAAGCATCTGAGACATCATGACTTTCATTGTCCAGAACTGGAGTGATTAAGGGATGATCTGATCGAAGTCTTCAAGACAAGGTAGATAAAGATAAACTATTTCCATTCGTTGGAGATTCTAGAACTAGAGGCATAGTTTGAGAATTAGGGCCAGACTGTTCAGGAAATATGTTAGGAAACACAGTGATGTTTTGGAACTCTCTTCCACAAGTGGCAGTGGATGCTGGCTCAGTTATTAGTTTTAAATCTGAGTTAGATTTTTTTAGTTAAGCAAAGGTAAAGGAGTTAGGTCACAGGACAATCGTGATCTCATTGAATGGTAGAATCGGCTTGAAGGCTGAATGGCCTACTCCTGTTCCTATATTTCTATGAGTAGGCAGTCGGTGTGCTTATGTGCTTTACATTGCAATCAACCAATATTCTTTCCTTTTAAAAGCACCATGATGGGCCGTAGCTGCAGCCCCTGTTCTCCAAGATCTAGGTCACTTACCGAGCCCAGTCCAAGTATGGTTGTGGCTATTTTATTTCCCTTTGAGTACTTTTCAGGATGATGGGGAGCCTAGACTACAGATGCACAGATCTTCTGACTAATAAAATCCTGACAGGATACTTCACTTGTCAGGAGTATGATGGAGTGCTCTCCATTCATCTGGATGGATGCAGCTCCAATAACTCCCAAGAAGCTTGCTATCATCCCGACAAAGCTGCCCACTTGATTGGCAACCCACCTACCACCGTCAACATACAGTCCATTCATCATCAATGCATAGTGGTAACAGTGTGTATCATCTACAAGATGCAGTGCAGCAACTCATCCAATCTCCTCTGAAAACACCAACAAAAACCCTTAACCTTTATGGGGGACAAGGGCAGCAGGATACAGAATGAAGCAGAGCTGGATAACTGACAAAGACACATCCCTCCCTGATGGACTAGATGCTTTCTATGATCGGTTCGAGCAGAATGCCAATGGTGAAGTGTCACCTTCCCCACCAACTCCAGATGGAACTGTTCCCTCCTTCACCGTTGCAGACGTCAGGTCAGTCTTCCTGAGATTCAACCCGAGGAAAACAACAGGCCCAGACAGATCCCCCGGCTATGCACTTAGATCCTGTGCAGACCAACTGGCGGAGGTATTCACTGACATCTTCAATCTCTCCCTCCTACAAGCCAAAGTCCCTACCTACTTCAAGAAGACCACCATCATCCTAATACCAAAGAAATCACATGCAACATTCCTTAATGACTACCACCCAGTGGCTCTGACTCCATAATCATGAAGTGCTTCGAGAGTCTGGTCACGGCCCACATCAACTCCAGTCTCCCAGCCTGCCTCAATGCCCTGCAATTTGCCTACTGATGAAACAGGTCCACAGCGGGTATGATTTCCCTAGCCCTGCACTCATCTCTGGAACATCTGGACAACAAGGACACATACATCGGACTCCTGCTTATTGATTACAGTTCTGCCTTCAACACCATTATCCCCTCCAGAGTGATCTCAAAACTCTTGAGACCTAGGTTTCAGTTCTGCCCTCTGCAACTAGATCTTCACCTTCCTGACCTATAGACCATAATCAGTGAAGACAGACAACTGCACCTCCTCCACGATAACACTTGACATTGATGCCCCCAAGGATGCACTCTCAGGCCCCTACTGTACTCCCAGTACATGCACAACTGTGTTGCAAAATTCTGAACAAACCCCATCTGCAAGTTTGCTGACAACACCACCATCGTAGGACAGATATCAAACAATGATGAGTCAGAATACAGAAAGGAGATAGAGGTCATGGTAACATGGTGCAATGATAACAACCTCTCTTTCAAAGTCAGCAAAACTAAAGAACTGATCATTGACTTCAGAAAGAAAGGAGGAGAACACGCCCCAATCTACACAAACGGAGCTGAAGTTGAGATGGTTGAAAGTGTCATGTCTCTGGGATAACCAACAACCTGTCCTGGACTTCCCATGTTGATGCAATGGCCAAGAAGGCACATCAACACCCCTTCTTCCTCAGGTGGCTCAGGAAATTCAGCATATGCATAAGGAACCCCACCATCTTTTACAGATGCACTACAGAAAGCATACTGTCCAGGTGCATAATGGCCTGGTACGGTAACTGCTCAGCCCAGATCCGTAAGAAACTACAGAAGGCTGTGTGCACAGCCCAAACCATCAAGGAAGCCAACTTTCCATCCATGGACTCCATTTATACGTCTTGTTGCTGCAGAAAAGCTGCCAACATCATCAAAGACCCATCCCACCCTGGTAATGCTCTCCTACAAAATCTTCCGTCAGGCAGAAGATACACGCACCAACAGGTTCAAGAACAGCTTCTTCCCTGCTGCTATTAGACTGATGGACGGACTCTGCAACTTGAAATATTGCTGATCTTGTTAATGTTAATCTTGCCTAGAGATTAGCACATCCTATGCAGTGTAACCTGTATGCCTTACTCTGTCCACCCTAAGATCTTTACATCCTGGCTTACTATGATTTGGTTGTACTGCTCACAAAGCTTTTCACTGTACATAGGAACTTCAGTTGCATGTTCTCCTCCAAGCCATGCGATATTCAGATTTGGAACTATGTTGCTATTCCTTCATTATTGCTGCATCAAAATCTTGGAACTCTCTTCCTGACAGCACTGTGGGTGTCCCTACGTCCCAAGATGGTATCTCACCACCATCTTCTCTGGGGAACAAACAAAGTTAAATTTCCCCCAACTGCAGCTTTAGAATAGGACAAGGATGGTACTGCCAGTTCTTGTGATGGTGACCCATGGCCATTAATTTTTATGTCTTTGATTTCTTCCAGGTTGGAGCAAGCAATATGCACAACATCTCTCAACTTATCACCTAATGATGCATAAATGAGTTACTTGAGGCTCTGCATCCCAAGAGAGCTGAACACCTCCCGCTTTCTCGTGACAGAGATCAATAAGGCAAAAATCTCCACCTTTCCCAATGCATGGGGAGCCATTGATTGCAGTATTTTTCACAAAGGTCAAGTACATTTACATGCTAAGTTCCCTACTGGCTTTTTGCCATTTTTGCATGGTCTATTGTCCATATACATTGCAACTTCAGTGGCTGTAACTTGACCTGTGATAGGGTATTGAATTTCAATGGGACAGATTGCAAACGGCCTTGCAGGATGACATTGAGGAGCACAGTCCGTCAAACCTGACTTTGGATTGCATCATAAATGACAGGAATCTGGCCAGGCTAACTAATATCCATAGGCAGGGACACGGCCCCAGCATCAATGGTGAATTGAATGAAATCTGCTACTCTAAGAGGGACAGTAGGATCAGGCTTCACAGATTCTATGGTAGAACCTCAACATTCCTCACAAGGGAAAGGTAAAGACAGCACATTTCATCAGGAAAGTAGTGAAATAGATATAAACTGACAACAATCCAGTGGTTTCATGGTCACTGTTACCATTCATAGCTGATTTTTTTTTTTCTGATACCTGATTGACTTAGTTAGCTGATTTTCAATTGTCCAGCTGTTGTGGTGGATTTTGAACTCATTACTCTAGGTCATTAGTTTAGACTTCTTGGTTATTATGACTGTAACATACCCACTGTGCTATAGTACCCCTTAATAATGTCATTTAACGTTGTATTCAGCCATGTGAGGGTAAGACACAGCGTGTATTGGAGTGTGCCATTTCATCAAATCAGCATTGCACACTGATTGATGAAATAATCTGATTTCCTTCTCAGCTTTCTACTGACAATCATTTGTTTCAAAACAAAACATCTTTACAATAGGGTAAATAGGAGATACAATTCTAAAGGGGATGCAGGAGCAGAGGGACATTGCTATGTATTTGCACAGATCATTGAAGGTGGTAGGAGAAGGGGACAAGCCAGTATCCTTAGCTTTATTAATAGTGGCACATAGTACAAGAGCAAAAAGGTGATGTTAAAGTTATATAAGACTCTTGTTAGACCGCAGCTGGATTATTGTGTACAGCTGTGTGAGTCAATATTATAGGAAAGATATAAATTCAATCAGAATTTGCAGAAGCAATTACAAGAATGGTTCCAGGAATGAGGATCTTCCATGATTGAGTCATTATCTTTTGTGATGAAGTCAGATGTCACACGACACCTGGTTATAGTCCAACAGGTTTATCTGAAACCACAAGCTTTCGGAGCGCTATTCCTTCGTCAAGTGAAGTGGACTTCCCCACTTAGAAACATAATGCTAAATTTTATCACATTATGGTCACTCCTCACAAAAGATTCTTTTACAATAAAATTCTGAATTAATTAGCCCATTTTTCATTATGTTGTCATGGCACACTGGGTAGTAAACTGTATATCATGCCCTGCTATTCTGGAATTGTACAAATGTTAAGTATTTTAAAGCAGGTACACAAAATTCCCCAATTTACCTGATTTTCAGACCAGATTGATAGATATGTGAAGGTCTGACTTTTTTTGAGAGTATATTGCTGGGATTAAAGGGATGAATCTTAATTTCTGATATTTTCAATAAGATTTTTTTTGTTTCTTGTAATATAGTTTATGATTTTGATAAACTTTTATATTCTTTTCTTAAAGTGTACAAAGGTAGCCTCTTGTGACTGTTCAGTGATGCACCTCCACAGTAAACAAGAGATAAATAAATTCAAACACTTTTTCTGCATCGTCTGCCTCTGGGCCTATTTCTTTAACCAAGAATCTAACCCACCCTCTACAGACCCCTTCTCCCATCTCCAACACACCCCATCCTCCTGGACACCACCCCACTGCCTCCTACCCTCCCTCGAACTCTTCATCTCCAACTGGCGTCGTAACATCGATCGCCTCAATCTCTCCACCCCTCACATTCACTCCAACTTCTCCCCAACGGAACATGCAGCCCTCCACTCCCTCTGCTCCAACTCTAACCTCACTATCAAACCCACAGATAAAGGGAGGCGCAGTCGTGGTATTGCACACTGACCTTTACATAGCCGAGGCCCAGTGCCAACTCTCTGACACTCCTCCTACTACCCTCTCAACCATGACCCCACCCCTGACCACCAAAACATCATCTCTCAAACCATTCACAACCTCATCACCTCAGGTGACCTCCCACCAACAGTCTCCAACCTCATCGTTCCATGACCCCTCACCGCCCGTTTCTATCTCCTTCCCAAAATCCACAAACGTGACTGCCCCGCCGACCCATTGTCTCTGCCTGCTCCTACCCCACTGAACTCATCTCCGCTTACCTTGACTCTGTTTTCTCCCCCCGGTCCAGGAACTCCTGACCTACGTCTGGGACACCACCCACGCCTTCCACCTCCTCCAAGACTTCCAATTCCCTGGCCCCCAACACCTCATCTTCACCATGGACATCCAGTCCCTGTATACTTGCATTCCCCACACAGATTCCCTAAAAGTCCTCCGCTTCTTCCTCTCCCGCAAGTCCAACCAGTCCTGCTCCACCAACATCCTCATCCACTTTACTGAACTCGTGCTTTCCCTTAACTACGTTTCCTTCAACTCCTCCCACTTCCTACAGACTAAGGGGGTGGCCATGGGCTGCATGGGCTCAAGCTATGCCTGCCTCTATAGGATATGTGGAACATCCCTCTTCCAGTGCTAAATTGGCACTATCCCCCACCTCTTCCTCCGCCACATTGATGACTGTATTGGCACTGCCTCGTGCTCCCACGAGGAGCTTTACTAACACTTTTCACCCCAACCTCAAGTTCACCTGGACCATCTCAGATACCACCCTCTCCTTCCTGGACCTCTCTGTCTCCATCTCTGGTGACCACCTCAAAACTGACATCTATTTCAAGCCAACTGACTCCCACAGCTACCAGGACTACACCTCCTCTCACCCACCTTCCTGCAAGAATGCAATCCCTTACTGCCAATTCCTCTGCCGTGTCTGCTCCCAAGATAGGGCGTTCCACTCCCACACATCCCAGATGTCCTCTTATTTCAAGGACCATAAATTCCCCCCTCTGGTGATCAAAAATGCACTCAACCACATCGCTTGCATTTCCCGACTTCTGCCCTTACATCCCCTCCCCCCAACAAAAATAATGACAGAATCGCCCTTGTCCTCACATATCACCCCACCAACCTTCGCATCCAATGTACCATTCTCGCCACTTCCGCCACCTGCAATCCAACCCACAACCAAAGAGATATTTCTCTCCCCACCCCTATCTGCCTTTCGTAGGGACTGCACTCTCTGCGACTCCCTCATCTGGTCTACATTTCCCACTGAACCCACCACCCCCAGCACCTTTCCTTGTAACCACAGGAAGTGCAACACCTGTCCCTACACTTCACCCCTCACCTCCATTCAAGGCACCAAACAAACCTTCCACATTAGATAGAGGTTCACCTGCACATCTGTCAACGCGGTCTATTGTATCTGCTGTTCCCGATGTGGCCTCCTGTACACCGGTGAGACCAAGCGGAGACTCGGAGACCGTTTTGTAGAGCATCTGCGTGCTGTACATGACAAATGACAACACCTTCCGATCGCGAACCATTTTAACTCCCCATCCCATTCCCTGGGTGACATGTCCATCCTGGGTCTCCTCCAGTGTCACAGTGGCACCACCCACAAACTGGAGGAGCAACACCTCATATTCCACCTCAGGAGCCTACAGCCCGATGGCCTAAACATGGATTTCATTAGTTTTAGCACTCACCTATCACCATCTGACCTACCTTTCCCAGCCCCACTCCTCCTCTCTCTATTTTTTTTCTGATCTCCCTTCCCCTTTCCCATTTCTGAAGAAAGGTCCCGACCCGAAAAGTCAACTTTCCTTCTCCTCTGATGCTGCCTGGCCTGCTGTGTTCTTCCAGTTCCACACTGTGTTAGCTCGAAAAATAAATTCTGCATGTTCAATGCAGTACCAACCTCAATCCATACCAAGGAGACATGGAGGACAATAATAAATGTGTCATGCAAGTTTGATGTCTTCCATCAATGTTGCCTACTTGAGATCTTGGGCATCATTTGGTGAGAGAACATCTGAATGAGAAAGAGCCACATAGGACTAGTTGGGCAGCACAGTGGTTCAGTGGTTAGCACTGCTGCCTCACAGCGCCAGGTACCCGGGTTCCATTCTAACCTTGGGTGACAGTCTGTGTGGAATTTGCACATTCTCCCTGTGTCTGCATAGATTTTCCTTGGGGTGCTCTGGTTTCCTCCCACAACCCAAAGATGTGCAGGTTAGTTGGATTGGCCATGCTAAATTACTCATAGTGTCCAAGGATGTGCAAGCTGGTTAATTAGCCACGGTAAATGCAGGGTTTCAGGGATAGGTAGGGGGCTTGGTCTAGGTGGGATGGTCTTTGGAAGGTCGGTGTGGACTTGATGATCCAAATGACCCACAGGACATCGGAACAGAGAGACTGGCAGCACATATATTTCAGCTCCGGATTTCAGATGAAAAAGAGAAGATGGAGCAAGCCAAAGAAGACCTGGTGAAGTGCATTTAAGGAGGACTTTTCATCACCTGGGCTACAGCAAAAGAAATTGTGAAGAATCAGGGCTGGTGGTATAGTCTTGTTGCTCAGAAGAATTAAGAATAAGTCAACCCTTAACTTTGGGTCAATCTTAAGTCTCCCACTTGGAGCAGATGTTGCGGTGACAACATTGCATTGAACAAGCAAAATATAATTGTGATTAATTTTCTACCTTACAACAGTGACAACAATTCAAAGGTGCGTCTTTGTCTCTAAAGCATTTTGGCATGCCTTGTGGTCATGAAAATTTGGTATAAATACAATCTTTCTTTCACTCTAACATCTCGAAGTTGATTCCACTGTAATGAGGCTCAGTAACCTGTTTGAATTTTACTACCAACTTACTAAAGTTTACTGATTTGTTTGGGAAACTTAAAATTAAAATAATTGACTATCAGCCTCCTTTTGCCAATTTATGGAAAGTTTGATACATTTTACACAATCCTAAGAATATTATTACTTTTATGAATATAATGAAATGTAACTCCACTATCAAAATAAAAGAAGACTTTTTTCAGGGTGGGGAGTAGATTAACAAACTAATATTTTATCCATTTATGAAAGGTCATTATGGTTAACAGAGCGTGAATGGAGTGAGATAGAACACTATTTCCATCGTAATAAAGTCTTGCCAACAAGCAGGCTAAGAACTGACAAAACCTATCACAACCGTCAGCTGAACAAGTTCAAAATGTTACAGTCAAATCAATCAACCTAAAGATATAGAGTGCCTTAATCTCTGTGCAATCACAACTAATTATTGGTTTGCACATCAATATAGCTTCATTTTAATGATGCCACCATTGGCTGTTCTGATTAACAGTTGCTACCTCTTTCTTAAACTGAACCATTGTTTATGACACACGCTTTCATTGCTGGGCAAGTAAGAATCTACCCTAGTGACAAATGAAAATGAGAATCCATTTAAGTACCACATTTGGAACTTCAGCAAAAAAATTAATTAAAATGTTATTCTTGTGTCTTCTGCACTTCCAATAGTTTAAGTGCAACTAATATAGAAAAATATTCTGCATAAAATCAAATTCGAATCACTTTTCTCAGTTGTCAGCATACTAATCTTATTTAATAGTTAATAATTTTAATTCTTAATTGTTTTAATGTATATGATTAATATTGATCAATCTATTACGAACATATAATTATAATGCTCATTGGGAAATAATGGACTGCTGGTAGTGGTGAGTTTATACATTAAATATAGGAGTCATTTTCCACTAACATTAGTAGTCAAGTTATTTGAATATAATCAGACTGTGAGCACTTTCCTTTGATCCTTCAACCAACCATTGTATATATAAAATTTTGAAATACTTAGCAGGTTAGACAGCATCTGTTGGCTCTCAGTTGACTGCACCAGTCCCCCACCCCCAAACTTCTGGGTTAATCCCAATGTTATGGGCCAGGGCCCTTGATTCATCATTAATCAACCACTTAAAGTCCTTAATTGAAAGCGGATGGGCACTCCAAATGCTGGCCTTCCAACTCCTCAATTCTGGTGGAAGGCAACAAATTTCAAGAATGCTACCTCAGAAGTGGACTTTGCCACCTATACACCCACTCCGCTAGTTGCATTTGTCATCTCACCTGTCATACGTAATTAAATAATTAAGTGCTGTTGAGCATTAAATAAGCTGCCCATGCCAAAATACAGTAGGTGTTGCACCGACAGTAAGACATCCTTTGATGGCGAGTCGATTTCCAGCTACTTTCCTTCCAGGATTGTGGGTTGCAGGGGGATGCAAGTAGTCTCCCAGTCCACCCCACTCTCCAGTAATATTCAGCCCTTTGTTTCTGTTTCCACACATGTTGGCAGACCTGAGCAGTATTTCCACTATTTTCTGTTTTTGTTTCAGATTTCCATTATCTTCAGAATCTTGCTTTTTTGATTGTGCCTTTGTCTTTCAGAAAGTCCACCACACACCTTTAGTGGAAGAGAGGGTATAGAAGTTACATTTTACTGATCTAGAAAATTTGTTCATAATCGATACTTGGGTGTAAAATGAATAAGTCACTATTTCAACACCTCTCAATGCTTTTAAATCATGGTAATCAGATTTGGAGGCTGAAACTGAACTTTTAAACAGCATGTCTCCTTAACACAATGTCTGCAAATTGCCTGTTTTCACCCTTTCCTGAAAATAACACCTCCTCTCTCCAAAACGTTTGTTCTTGCATCGTCTTTTGGACTTGTGGGGAATTGGTTAGTTCAACTATCCAGATGTCGAGAATGAGGTGTAGAATAACGCTAACATTTGTAGGTACAATCCCCACACTCACTGTGCTAGTTAGGAGGCCTCCTAACCTTATGCCATGCTTGTGGAGTAGTTAACATCAAGCTATACATAACCTGTAGTCTCTAATTGAGAGGGATGCTTATGGTCTTTGGGGACTATGGCTCTTTACGATTGGAATTGCAGGACTAAGTATTTTTTTTATGGTCTCAGGCATACATATTTTCTGTCATGCTTCAAGACCCGCCCTTAACTGGGTCAGAAGTCACATGACACTAGGTTATAGTCCAATAGGTTTATTTGAAATCACAAGCTTTCAGAGAACTGCTCCATCATCAGTTGACTTCACCAAAAGCTTGTTATTTCAAGTAAACCTGTTGGACTATAACCTGGTGTTGTGTGACTTTTGACTTTGTCCACCCCAGTCCAACACCAGCACCTCCACATCATAGCCCTTAACTGAGCAGGTTAGGTTATCTTTAAGCTTACTCCTCAGCCACCCTGACGTTCCCCTGCTGCCTTTTGCTTTGCTGTGGTTTTATTCCACTGTGTTATTTGTTCCAGTGGTGCTTTACTTCCAATGCAATGAATTGATTCCTACTGTCTAGCTGCACAATGTAATCAATGGATTGATCATCACTGGTGAGAGCAAGGAGTGGTATGTGTTGACCTTAGAGAATCTGTTTGATTCCTTTACAGTTAAGCACTGTGCCTATGTATTAGCCAAAATTTCTTTGAAACTAAAGCTCAATTTTTCACACTTTTAATATTTCATCTTGTCACTCAGCAACATAATTCCTTTTGGTCTTTCTTTGAGAACTATGTTATAATTTTAGTAACAATAAACAGTGATCAGCCATTGCATCAATAGATTAAAAATAGACAAGTGGTGATGCATGAGGAGAGATCATCTCTAAGAAATACCACATTATGAATTAACCATCTTCATACTGGTACAATGCTATCAGCAGTCAGCAGAGGAATTAAGCAGCAATACTGCCCAATTGTAATATTGCAGAGTGGAAACAATGTAACAGTATAGTACATATTCTCATACAAATGAATAGATAGGTTACAGTTGACCTGTCTCCCAATGGAATAATAAGATCTTTACAATTCGCAGAAATTAGAACAACAAAGTAATTTGGTAGGGGTGAATTTTCACAAAATTCAGTTAAATGTCAATTTTGGAGTTTGTTGGAGGATTCCTCTCCATGAGCTCCAAAGCATTTTGACATACAAAGTTACACTGCTGAACTTATTATCTATGCACCAAGTCTCGACATCACTGCTCCAGTGGTGGAAGTGCTCACCACTGCTGGACGTTCCATATTTCTTGGTTGTCTAATAAGGTTGGGTTGCACAGGCTGGACTTGTTTCTACTGGAGTTTTGAAGAGTGGGGGGTGACTTGATTAACATGTATAAGATCCTGAATGGTCTTAGAAGGTGGACTTTGTGAAGATGTTTCATTTTATGATTTAACCCAGAACTAGGACAATGGGGCACAATTTTAAAATTAGGAGTCACCATCTTGGGACAGACATGAGGAGAATTTTATTTAATTGGAGGGTTTGTGTGACTTTGTAACTCTGCCTCAGAAGGGGGTGGAAGTGAATTGACTATTTTTAAGATAAAAACAGATAGGTTCTTGTTAAGTAGTAGAATCAAGGATTATCGGGGATAGATAAGAATAGGGAATTCAAACACAAATAGAAGACTCATAATGTCGTTGAATGGCTAAGCAGGCTTGAGTGGCCAAATAGCCTACTCATTCTCTCAATTCATATGTACTCACGTTCTCAGTGATAGCATCATAGTTAAATACCAGATGTGCAGCAGATCAAATGCTGTAAGCCAGGAATTGTGTTTTATAATTCTAATGTAGGAAGAATTGCCCCAGTGCTGGCTCAAGTGGCACCCCAAGTTGCTGACAGGGATCTGGAGGTCCTAGTGGATGAGGTGGCGAGAGAAGACTGTCCTGTTTTCTCAGGACTACCAGAGGACACAACAGCATCAGCCTCTGCCAGCTTCGCTTAATGTGCCATCAGGTAACTGATGTTTCCATTAGGTCAAGAGGAATGTGCATCAGTGCTGCAAGCAGATCAATGACCTTTTACATTTGCAAGGGTACGTGCCACAATCTTCTCTCTGCTACTTCACACTCATGCTAGCTCTTCCACTATATACAATTCTGACCAAGGCTAATGGTCCACCACTTTCACCATTCCATGCAGTACCTGTCCTCACTTTCTTTCACTGCTAAATAAGGGTATAGACCTACAATTCACCACTGTAGCCACTATTGCTCATCACAAATAGCAAAATGATGGGGTCAAGAGTTGCTGACCTCATTCAAGGTGCCTCCGTCTTCACAGGAGACAGGGCATTGCCAATACCCAGTCATGGAGGAAACACATACAGGCTCACCAGAAGTATACTTTCTGGACACTCTAGAGGTGCCTGAATCCCTCACCTGCCTGTGAAACTCAACCATGTGGAAGTTCAAACCCTGGATGATGGGCCCACATCTGGCCAGAATGCACTCAAGTTGTTTGGGTCCTTTAGCCAAAAATCTCCCTTTGGTTGCCCATGCAAAATTCCAACATCAAAAGGCTCCACTCTAGGACAACCTCCTTCCACCTCTTCTGCAAACCCTGGGACTACACCTGGATGTAATGGGAAGGAAAAGAGAAAGAAACCATCTGAGCACACAGAGGTGGCATGAGTAAATTGTAATTTACTTCATTGTAAATATGTTATCACATCGAAAATGTACATTCAGATTTCATCATCAGCTGTGTGATCAACTGTCATTTTAGATGCACCTACAACAATTAAGTTAGAGAAACTAGCCACACAACATTCTAACCAGCTCTGAAGAATGACTATCTATGTAGCAACCGTGCCAGCATAAAACTTTGTCAGGATTGAATGAGGGAGTACCAGATGTTGTGAAGGCTTCCGTTGGTTTGTCACTTTCAATGTTAGAAATAACTTTATGAAAGTAAAGAAAGAACAAACTGGTAAGATATCTTGGCAGTTGGGATTAAAAATGGGAAGCTACCTCTACAGCATCAAAACATCTACAGTTAGAGATATTTGGCTTCGTGCGACTCAGTTCCATTAAACATGGTTGCCAAACTGGTCCTGCCTGGTTCACTGCAGCTGATGCTGCTCTACTGTAGGATGGTGAAGGTCACATTCTTTCTCATGAATATCCTCGATTTTCCTACTTGCTGCAACTCTCATTGAGCCTCAACTGTGTATGGCAAACCCTCATTGCATACCCGAGTTGTTCTGCAATGAACAGCCAGAACTTGCAAGAATGGGAACCTCTTGCTGAGGAGATATCATGGCCTTCATTGGCCCAGTGGAAAAAAGTGCTGCATTACAGGTGAATTGAGCATTGTGACCTGCTGTTCTGACTCTTAGGTCTATACAAAGTGCGGTGTCACTGCCTCTCTCTCATGTAGAAGACAATCCAAAGACAAATGATTGTGAGTTTCCTGCACTTTCTCTGCCTCATGAGGATAACTTTGGTTAGGAACTCTGCATTAGCAGGCTTTTATACCTATGTTGGAGGTTAATGCTGCTCCTATGCTCCCAGACACATGCACTCCTCAATTTCCATGCATGCTCTTAGTTCACTGAGCACAGAGATGACCACAGTATCTGTCTCTGGATCCATTGCTGATGAGACTGTAATAAGACAATAACAAACAAGAATAGGAGTAGCCATTTGACTCCTTAGTTCTGTTCCACTATTCAATAGAATCATTATTGAGCCATCACTTCTCATGTCCACTTTCTAGCTTTTTCCCTGTAACTCTTGGTTCCCCCACTGATCAAGAATCTATCTACCTCAGCCTTAAATACACACATCAACTCAACCCCAACAGCTCTCTCTGGCAAGGTGTTCCAAGGCTCAAAACCCTGTGAGAGAAGAAAATCCTCCACATCTCAGTCATTAATTGGTGCCAATTTATTCTGAGTCTATTACCTTTGGTCCTAAACTCTCCCATGATTGGAAAAATCCTGTCAACATTTACCTCGTCAAGGCCTTAAGAATCCGATATAGTTCTTCGAAACCCAGATTCGGTCTCACCAGCAACTTGAACAGTTGCAGTAAGACTTCCCATGCTTTTACCCCAACATTCTATTAGCCTTCCTGATTACCTGCTGCAGCTGTTTCAGTGTTTCATGCACAAGTACCCCCAAGTCCTTTTGAGTAGTTTTTCTGTAGTTTTCTGTAGTTTTTCTACATTTAATGCACCGTTCTGTTATTCTCCCTTGTAAAATGAACAACTTTACATTTTTCAACGTTGTACTCCATTTGTAACCTTTTGACCACTTACTTAACCTATCAATATCTCTCTGTAAACTGTTTGTATCCCTCTCGCAACCTGCCTTTCCACATGTTTTTGTGTTGTCTGCAAATCTAGCTACAGTACATTCGCTTCCTTCCTCCAAGTCATTGATATTTATTGTAAACAGTTGTGGTCCCATCACTGATTCTTGTGCAACCCCAATGGTTATAGATTGCCAACCTGAAAAAGAACCCCTTAACCCCACTCACTGTTTCCTGCCCATTATCTAATTCTCTATCTATGCCACTATATGACCTCTAACACCATAATGGTTCCAATGAGCATATATGGGCAATATCAGAAACAAATGTTATCAGTCAGCATTGCAGAACATACATTGAAATTTAAAGACAGTCCCGCAGACACTGGGACACACAGGGCTCTGAGAAGGAGGGCAATGGGCTGCTGTACATGGGCCTTTAACACCATAGTCCTGACTTAGATGTATATGCACAAATCATTTGACACCCAAACGTTAAGAGATTTTAAATGGGATAGGAAAATAAGAACTCTACCTGCCACATCCACAACCCCATTTACCGAAGAAAGGCAGTATTACATGAAGGATTATTGTGCGCACATTTTATAATCAAAGCTGTGAGATGAACACACTTGTGCCTCCTCAAACTTGCGCAGTCTATAAGACCAGATTAATTTGTAATATTCTATTACATGATCAAGATGACTTGTGGCCAGGACTGGTATTCAGTGTATCTGCTGCCCTTGTCCTTTTAGGGAGTAGTCATTGTGATTTTGAAAGGTGCTGGCTAAGAAGTCTTCATGAATTCTGCAATGCATCTTGTAGATGGATGCATTGCTGTTGCTGTGAGTTGGATTGAATGGATGTTTGAGGATTTGATGCCAATCAACAGACTGCTTTCAGTTACGAGTGGTGTACCACAAGGATCCGTTCTGGGTCCTCTTCTATTTGTGATTTTTGTAAATGATTTGGATGTAGGAGTGGAAGGGTGGATTAGTAAGTTCGCGGACGAGACGAAGGTGGGTCGAGTTGTGAACAGTGCGGAGGGCTGTTCTAGGTTACAAAGGGACATTGATAGGATGCAGAACTGGGCTGAGAAGTGGCAGATGGAGTTTAACCCTGAAAGGTGTGAGGTGATTCATTTTGGAAGGACAAACTTGAAAGCAGGATACAGGGTTAATGGAAAGATTCTTGGCAGTGTGGAGGAGCAGAGGGATCTTGGGGTTCATGTCCACAGTTCCCTGATAGCTGCCACCAAGGTGGATAGAGTTGTTAAGAAGGCGTATGGTGTGTTCGCTTTCATTAATAGAGGGATTGAGTTCAAGAGCCGTGAAGTTATGCTCCAGCTATACAAAACCCTGGTTCAGCCACATCTGGAGTATTGTGTCCAGTTCTGGTCGCCTCATTACAGGAAAGATGCAGAAGTGTTGGAAAAGGTGCAGAGAAGATTTACCAGGATGTTGCCTGGAATGGAGAGAAGGTCTTACGAAGAAAGGTTGAGAGAGCTAGGGCTTTTCTCTTTAGAACAACGAAGGATGAAAGGTGACTTGATCGACGTGTACAAAATGATCAGAGGTATAGATAGAGTGGACAGCCAGAGACTTTTTCCTAGGCTGGAGGTAGCTATTACGAGGGGGCCTAGTTTTAAAGTGAGTGGAGGTAGATATAAGGGAGATGTCAGAGGTAGGTTCTTTACTCAGAGAGTGGTGGAGGCGTGGAATGCATTGCCGGAAAGGGTGGTGGAGTCAGCCTCATTAGGGGCATTTAAGCGGCTATTAGATAGGCATATGGATAATAGTATAAGGTAGGGGTGGAGATTAGATTGACCTTAGGTTTAGGGTAAAAGTTTGGCACAACATCGTGGGCCAAAGGGCCTGTACTGTTTTATGTTCTATGTTCTATGCTTTGTCCTGTGTGGTGTCAAACTTCGTGTCAGTTGTTGGAGCTGCACCCATGCAGGCAACTCCTGACTTGTGCCTTTTAGATGGTGGACAAGCTTTGGGGCAACAACGTGAGTTATTCACTGCAGTATTCCTAGCCTCTGACCTGGTCATACAGCCACAACACTTATGTAGCTAGTCCAGTTCAATTTCTGGTCAATAATAACTCCCAGAATATTAACAGCAAGGGATTCAATAATGACAATGCCAATGCAAGCAGTTGCAATGTGGTCTTTGACAACTAAAGCATTTTTACATTTCTGTACTGACATAGCTGTGCTGTGTGGTTTCCATTAAAGTGATGACAGCTCACTATCACCAGTACTCTTCTGACAAGGTCACCCTACTACAGGATTGACACTGTGAAATGAGGTTTCACCAGTGACTTGCACAGGATAAACTCAGAACAATTCAGAAAAAAAGAGTCATTCTGGACTCAAAACATTAAGTTAGCTTCTCTCTTGATAGATGTTGCTGGACCTGTTAAGTTTCTCCAGCATTTACTGGTTTGTTCCATTGGTTATGTAGTTGTTTAGCATATCTCTCAGCTGCTGCTTATGCAGATAATGTTATGCTTATACAAGTAGTCCTGTGTTACAACCTCCCCAGGTTTAAGTATGCCTGGTGCTGCTTCTAACATGCCCTCGTGCACTCTTCATTGAACCAGGGTTGATCCACTGGCTAGATGGGAATGGAAGACTGAACTTCATCTCCACACGGACTGTGCTGTGTTCATTTCTATTAAATCTGTCATGGACAAATACATCTAGAAGCAGGCAGACAAGAGAGGATGAGGTCATGTTCATGGTTTTTCCCTTTTGTTGGTTCCTTTATCACCTGCCCAAGACATAGTCTCGCAGCTATATCCTGTAGGACTCAACCAACTAGTTCAGTAGTGATACTACTGAGCCATTCTTTGTAATGGATATTGAAATCCCCCTCCCAGAGTACATTCTGTGCCCCAGCCATGCCATTTCCTCTAAGTATTGTTCAACACGGAGGACCAATGATTCATCGGCTGAGGGGGATTGGGGTGAGGAGAAGCAATGTGGCAATCAGGAGGAGGTTACCCTGCCCATATTTGACTTGAGGCTATGAGACATCATTGAATTTGGAACCAATGCTGAAAACTCACAGGACAACTCCTTCCTCACTGTATACCACTGTGTTCCCACTTCTGCTGGGTCTGTACTGGTGGCATAGATCACACCTAATGATGGTGATGGTGCTGTAAGCTATGAATTCATGAGTATATCTATGTCAGGTTGTTGGTTGAATAGTCAGTGAGCCAGTTATTCTGATTTTGGCACTAGTTACCAGATGTTTGTTAGAAGGAGTTTGTTGGGTTGACAGGGCTGAGTTTGCCATTGTCGTTTCCTGTGCCTGTGTCAATGCTAGGTGGCCCATCCATTTCATTCCTTTTTTGAGACTTTTTTGCATTTTGATACAACTGATGGCTTGCTAGGACGTTTCAGAGGACAGCTAAAAGTCAACCACATTGCAGTATGTCATAAGTCACATGTAGGCCAGGTTAAGATGTCAGATTTTCCTTGTCAGCAATTACTAGTGAGTCAGATGGGTTTTTACAACAATTGAAATGGTTTAATGGTCACCTATTAATTTCAAATTTCATTGAATTCATAATTCACCGTCTGCCATAGTGGGATTCAAACCGTGATACCTAGAACATTGCTTACTCTGGTTTATTAGCCCAGCACCAGTATCACTGCACTATTGCTGTCAATTTATTTTATTTTGGCAAACAGCTGTCAATCTTCAATTAAAATTTAGTTTGCTTAAAAAAAATGAAGAAATCAATTACCAAAGTTTTCTTTGGTGCCTATAACTAATCCAATGAAAAAAATAATCAAAATGTGGCATTAAGTTTAGACACAGACAAGCACATATAATATGTTTAAATGGGACAGTGTGTGGTACAGACAGGAAGAATAAAAGTTAAAGAATCCTTAGAGGATTTGAAGTACTAAGCTGTTAAATTGAGTTCACAGTTTTATGGTTGACTTATATCCTCATTTGTGGTGGATCTGTAGATCTTTGAGTTCGTGATCAGTGGTGTTTTGCTCAATTTGCTTTTGCACTGGGTGCTGTATTCTGAAATGATGAAAGAAACAATTAGGAAGAGAGAGTTCTACTCTTGCCACAAAATTTATTTTTCTGCCTTGCTGGTCTGCAGCTCAAAAGCAGCTGTTGAAGTAAATTTCAATGTGCATTCCAGAGTCTAACTCCATTGTCTTGCCAAGCTGACTAATTGGCAGGTGAATCATTCATCTCTTAATATATGGAACCATTATAGATATGTGAATTAAACAGGAGATTGGAATTTGTTGATGCTGACTCGCTTGCCTATTTTCATTGTCTTTAGACTCAGCAAAAAAATACTCTCAATGCAGATATTCTTTTTTTCCCATGGGTCCCTCAAAGCTTGTGGCTATCTGAGGTCAGGTGACTACTACAGCTACTTTCGGTCCACATTTCTTCCTTTTTAAAACCATTTTAGGCCATGACAGTCTCTGGTATAACAATCAGATGATAGAAACTTTTAACACGATTGTAATATTAGTATGATCTATTTAAAATCCCTGAAGTATTCCTTGTAAATTATTAAATCCATTAGTTTATTTGGGCTTTATTGGGTGTTATTACAAAAACAGTGGAAAAGTATAAAACATTTGGGTTGAAGTTTCATAGCCCTAGATGGCGAAAATATAACAAGACGGAAAAACAGATTCTTGATGTTAAGGAAATCATCTGATTTTCCACCCAGATTGGAACAGTGAGATAAGAATCTTGCTAGTGAGCCAAGAGAGCCCTATTTGAATGTGTTTACATCTCATTATTACCTATTCTCACCTCATTTAAATGTAATTTTCTATTTTCCTCACACATGGTGAGAAACTAGATAGTGATAGTTTCAACATGAAAGTCAGAGCAGATAATTGGTGGCTCCAGCTTGCCAGTTGCCCTTCCAGGCCTCCGTCTTGACCAGCATTCCCCAACATCGCAGGGCACACTCCATGTCTAACAACCTTCTGCATCCTTCGCCCACATCTTGACATCAAACACACACCAGGCTCACTACACCATCATGGGTCATCTTGGACTCACTTACAACACAGTTATCCACTTCAGTGTTACACTTTAGACCATACTGACTCCTTGCATTGTAATGCTGCTGCCGAGCCACTATGTGTGTAAGCACAATCACCCTTAGCTTGCTTTCTTAGCACTCACTTTGCACTTACTCAGATACTCAAGCATCTCTGCCGTACCTTACCTTTGTTGCCTCATTCAGAACTTACAAGCTCACAGTATTTCTATCTTGCCTTGGCTTTTAATGTATACAAAAAGCCACCCAGCTTGCAATGTTTATCAGCAATGATCAGTCAAGAGGGTGGACATGTTGCTAACCTTAACCCTTTCACAGTATATGACAGCTGTGAATGATTGTGTTCAACCAAAGGGTCATGTCTCAAGGTGGTAGGTGAATAGCATACAGAAATTATCTTCACTCAGGAGCAACTGGCATTGTAACTCAAGGACATCATCTGATCTCACTCCAGGGCCTTGGACATGGATAAATAGCAAATCAAAGTGTCCATGGTCAAGAGTTCTATATCAATACACGATGGGGAGTGAGCCACAGTCAGTCCTACAAGTCCACTGCAAGTAGTGTGAGGACTACTGGCAAGTCAGTCAGATGCTTTGCAGAGATCAGTCAGGGATCTGGTCACTTGTCAAGTTGGTGAGGGGGAAATGGGCCATGAACAGTTTAGGAAGTCTGTTCATTGAAAGTCAAGGAGGGTTATCAGGGACCAGTGCAGTGGTGGGGCCTCAAGGGAAGTCAGTTATGGGAATTGAAGGCAGCATGTTGAATGCACTGGTGATAGTAATTGTAATGGGGTGCATCTCAACATATAAACATGGGAAACAATACGGCCTGTGAAAAAAGCAGTACTGCAAGCAGCGGGGAGCATTGATTATCACCAAGACACTGGCTTTGATGGAGGGAAACGTCAATGTTTCACATAACCAAGCCTGGGTTCAGGGGTAAAATGGGGAGATGATTGGTTAAATAAAAGAACTGGGTGGGAATATGGGGAAAATCAAAGCTGATGGAGTTGACAGGGACGGCAATGGAGAAAGGAACATGAAGGTTTGAAGGAGTCAGCTAGATTATGTGTCTGAGTCTGCAACTCACTGTGAAGCTCTACCTATATAGTCTTCCATCCTCAGTGAAAAGTGCATAATCAAAATTGAAAATGGTTGCACCACACTTAGAGTGATCAAAGTGGGTGTTTCTTTTCCTGTGAGCACACAGCTCACCTCCTGTTTAATGTGAAGCCCTTCAAAGGGCAACTGAATTAAATAGACACACAGTACAGGTGAAAAATATCTGTGATCACATAATTCTGCATGTGGACCTCACGCAGTTATCTACTAGGTTGAGTAAACATCCTGGCCAAGCAATCTTGATCAGATCGTTCAGTATTACAAATTAATCCTATTAGTGGCTGTGGAACACAAGCTGTAGATGAAGTTGTAGATTTACATCAGATGCCAAAGTTGCAATCACCATCCAAGGTTCCATAGCCTGGACAAGTATTAGGGGCTGTTCACTTCACATGTACTGTGAAATGTTTATTATCATGCACTGGCTTTCCAGGTTAATATGTGGGCTGGGAGAGGTGGGATAATTCTCATTATTGCTACCACACTTACAATCTACAACTGTATTTCTGCCAAATGAGGCGAGCAGTGAACATTTGAAACAGGTCAGCAATATGCAGGGTCCATATGAGGGCATCCTAATGCCCTCCTTGTCAGAGGCCACCATCTCCCAATGTTCTGAAGATGTTGTTCAAACATTATTTGTGTGAGTGCTCCAACTGCTGACTGATTACATTAGTGAGGAGCTGCTTTGTTTCTGATTTTGCTCATTTTAGGCTCATTGGACCTGTCTCAGTAGATCCCATTACAGAAGCAGTGATGGTATTTGTGCCCACTGTGCTAATTGTCCACATGAATGTTTGAAGAACACTTACATCTGGAAGCCCAGGACCAGCACCAGCCTCCAGCAGATGTGGTGTAACTGCATGTGTAATGTGGAATTTCCAAGCAAAGGACGCTCCATGAAGCAGAGAAGATGCACAGGGCCAAAATTGCTCAACATCCATAGAATGAAGGTGGAAGAGGAGCAATGGCATTATACTCTGTTCACAGGTGACTGTCAGAATGTCATGTCATGACGTCCAATATATCTGTTCCTGGAGTCTGCTTCATTCCAGATGGTTAGATGATCAATCAAAACGGGCAATTAATTTCCAACGTTATCTACTATCTCTCTCATATACACACAGATACGCAGAAACTCTTTGATACTCACCTCCTGTTCTGTCTACATGGAAAATTCCCCGAAACTGCAACTGTGAAGTGCAGTTTCAGGCCTGCAGTGATTGAAAAGGTGCACAGCTAGGGCTGAAAAATGGCACTAGCATTGGGAAATCCAGAAGATCTTGCAGTGGAAACTATTTCTGCTACTGGTGAGTGTGAGATAGCACAGAAGTGGCACCATAGGGGCATGGTACATACTTAATAAACTGTGCACAGTGTAAAATTGCATGAGGAAACTCACGAGGAGAGAAGATTCCTGAGATTGATAATTAGCCAAATTTTGGTAAAATTCAGCACTTTGTTTTCATCAGAATTCTATCCTGAATCACCAGAGCTAAATTGTTGCTCTTTGCTGTTTCAGATGAGCCATCTTCACAATCCCCTTTTACTGGAACCTTTGGGAAGCTCAGCTTGGAAGTTGCTTTTTTATAAACAGTAAATTTGTCCTTCATTTTTTCATTGTATACTTCACTTGGGAATGAATCCTCAACAAAATTAAGTTCTTAAATGGTTTTAGCAATTCTTATCTTGTGCGATTAAATTGAAGAGCTAAGCTGCAGCTCATTTCATTTCATCTTTTTTGAAATGCCGCCTGACCCGGAGGTCACAAGGGATTATTTCTTTCTGTACTGCTGAGCCTTGTATTGTTAGCTGATATTGCCTCAGTAAATGAGAAACTGATGTCAGAAAAATGCTAAACATTATTTATAAATATTAACATCAAAAGGGCAGTTGTATCAGATGCCTGGAAGTGGGGGGGAGGGGGTGGCTAAAATGCCTCAAACGCTACAATTAGTATTTGCTTTTCAAGCGGGGAGATGGGAAAGCGCAGCAACGAAAACTATTCGATGTGGTAGTGTGAGTCTTTTCAAAACAAATTCAAATCCACTAGAAGAAACTAAATATTAATCTCAAGTTCTTTGATAATAAGCATAATGATAAAGAAATTACATGGAAAGAAAATAAATGGTTTCAGTGCAACTCAGTAGCCAGCAATGATTCACTGCTTGTGAGAACCCGTAATGGGAGGCCAGGTCTGTAGCAAGCATTTAACAAAGACAGATGTGAAGCCTCCTTGCCACTTTACTGAATGATAATACACAGAAAGCTCCCACCGTGTAGCCAAAGAGAAGGAAAATTACTCTCTTCATGAGAACTTTAGCAAGATTGATTTATCATTTAGAAGGAAAAATTAACCAAGGAGAGTAGAATGACAAACAAGGAAATAGATACAGCTTAATTTCTTTTTACTGTTAAAATCACACTGGGACAATATCTGATTAAACAGTCTTTTTTTTAACCTCAAGGGAAGAATTGGCTGCCTCACATTGGTTAAGTTTTATGATGTTTTGTACTGGCCACCAACATAAGTGTTGTATTAGACTGGCAACATTCTTAGTATTTATACTAGACTATATGGTACCATTTTGAACTCTATACAGGATCTTTCAGAAGGCCACCATCAAAATCTAACATCCTGGTTTGGCAATGAAAATTAATGGTTGACAAAAACATATGTCCAAGCGAGATATTGCTGATGTTAACTTTCAGAATTTGTCATAAAGTTCTACTTTGCAACAGTGAAACAACAATTTTTGTCAATATACAAAGGGGCTGTAATTTGATTAATTATTAAAAAATGCAATTTTTAGGCAATTGAAAACTGATAGTAAGCATGGCCAAATGGAAAATAGCAATGTAAAAATAATACAGAATTGTTCAATGCTGACCAGTAACAATTGTTTACTTTAATATGAATGCAAATTCAACCCCAGTAGTGTTTGCTGTGAATTAACAGGGCTCAGTCTTAAAAGCTCTCCAGCATAATATCATTCACTCATAATATCATTTTATCTTAAGATCTTTGAAATGAAATAACATAAATATAAATATCATTTGTTATATTAGGGATTTATTTGACATTGATAGAATAGGTTAGCTAAGTTAAAGGTGATGCAATTGGTAAAACTGGAAAAAAAATGGTACTGTACTGTCATTTATGTTTAAGAGATGGCAAAGGAATTTGGTTGAAAAAAAAATCAGACGCAAGTGATTAGAGATGTCCCATAAAGTAATTAAAGATGCAGTAATCAATAGGGCTTATGCTTAAAGACTTTGTATCAAATGTGTTTAGTACATAAGCATAATTCCCCAAGGTTTTTAAGGGACCAACATAATTTACTAATTATATAAATTAAGCAAATTAATACATTTCAAGAAATTAGTTTTTTCTATTTCTTCCTCTTCCTCATTATAGATAAGTTATTTAAAAAATAGCATTCTGTTTGAATAGGTTGTTTGAGGTCAGTTAATAGGAATCACAGTGATTAGTCTATAATTTTGAGACTGGTTGTCAATGCCAATGGTACTGTACCGAAGTGAAGGAACTCGAGGGGAAGAAAATCAAGGGAACAATATTCTAACGTAAAAAATTTGATTGTCAATGGAATGTGATTAACCATGATTGGGGATGTTTCTGAAATGAGGAATTTAGTTAATTGCCATCATATTAAAAAGGAAGCACTTTGAAAGTATTTTTTGACATTTCTTGCTGTGGAATCAAATTAGTTTGCAACCAAAAATCAGAAAATCTAGCAGATTCTTCTACAGTAGAAACTATCAGCAATTGTTTCTACTTGCAGGTCAGACCTGAAGTCTTGACTGAATGACAGTAGAAACTTTACATTGTTGTGTGTTTGTTGTACTTCACAGGAAAGCAGTAATGAAAATGGTGAGGAGTTATTTTTGTACACTTCTTAATTTGGAGTAGATATCTGCACCTACTGGATTAAAGTCAAACTGTAATTCAATCAGATTCATATCAGGTTGGGGTAAATGACCTATTTCAATTTCCTGGCAGATTCTGCTGCAAAGAAGAAACACAGCATGTGTGTCAGACTGGTAATTTAATACTGCATAGTGCGCACATTAACTTAGGGCAGGAGGCAGTGTATGAGTTGCAAGAGTGCGTTCACTTCAGGTTGTTGTGGTTTAGCTGGATGCAGTCTTGTAGTATAATGCTGAGGAAGACCTGAGCAACATAGTGCAAAGCATATATTTGGAAAAGCTACCAAGCCATGAATTTGTTGAACATATGCATGACACTATTAATATGAGTGGAATATTATGCTCCATAACCAATGTGTAAAATGTTTTCTTTGACAACAATGATACCATTTGTTTTAGTTCTCCTCCTCAAAATTACAGTGTCGATGCTTCATTAACAAATTCTTTAACAATACTGAATGCATATGACAAAATCATTAGTTTTTAATAAGACTTTAAAAAAGATGTGCAGACATAAAGTCACTCTGTTATAATTGCTATTTTCAATCCTTTTGAGCTTGCAAGGGTATTAAATATTATCATATCAAAGGTTTAGTCACTACCATAAAGGAGATATAATTTAAATGGACAGAGGAATATTTGCAGTGATTATTCAAAGTAGGTTATTTGCACCTTGTATTTCAGAATATCAGGGTACAACTTAATTTAGCTCAAATAGCTGGCTGTCACTAATGGAAGAAATTTGCCTTCATTTTATCATTGCTATTGTGTCAAGTCGAAGAATACATAAAACATGAAATCTGATAAGCGGCATATGAACACAGCATGGGTAATGTAATGAATGAAGGGAAAAATGATTGCAAGACTGATGTTGTGAATGTAAATTTCCTCCAATAAACTGATTTTGGAAATACTCATGGCTGGAACGGTCGCAGTGGAATATAAAGCTTATCAATATGACTCCACAGTGGTATTTATTTCCTTTAGCTCCGATGCCTGACAGATGAATTATACAGGGATGATTTAGTGCCTAAAGATGTATGTCATATTCTATAAAAGACTTGTATCAGTGGAAAAATTATGAGTGGCACAACCCCCAGTCTCTCAGCCAATGATCTATCTGTGGTTTGGCTGGCAGATTGAATTACCCCCATAACAGTGTTTAGGCCTGCATGATAAACAGTCCACTTGTCAAATATTTTCTCAAAAAATGTGACCAAAGGGGAAAAATGTAAGTGGTTAAAGACCAACCACAGCATGAAATATGAAGCATAAATCGCCAGGGTCGCAGAGAGCAGGGACTTGGTTACTAGGGCTCCAGATGGATTAAATAAAGCCGCTCCTCAGGGATGGTGCAAAGGGATGCAATAAAAGGGATACAGAACAGAGTGCTCTTATGTTGAACAGTTTGAAGACAATCTCTGTTAATTCGCAAACTGCAGAGTCAAATTAGTCCAGTTCCCATGTAAGGAGAATTACATATTGTCCAACAGTAATAAATCTCCACTTCTTCTGTCAAATAAACCAAATTGAGACAGCCTCTACTGTGAGCGGTTCATTAAAATGTCTACTTTAATGTGGGACTTTGTTTTTATAATTTATATACTGCTTTCTTTCTATTAATACCAACATTGGACCCAATGTTGAAAGAGAGACAGAATACAAAATGACGGAAACATTTTTTCAGCCACATTTAACACTGCATCTGGGTTCTGCAGATGGGTCCACCAACTCCCCCAATTAAGTTTTAAACACAGATTAATTAACTGCACCAAATTGTTTAACCATCATTTGTAATCAATTCATAAATCACGTGCACCTTCTAAAGGACAAAGCATTAGCAGAAGGCAGTTTTGCACATTTCATACAGTAGCATGCAGTTAAAAGCGAAAAGCTAGATGAGTTAAAAATCCCTTTCACAGTAGGCGTATTCCTTGCCCCTCTAGCAAATGTTCAGTTAATAATAAGCACTGAACAAAGAATTAGATCTGAAAGAACAAAGAGCAAGAAAATAACTGCAGACAATGAAAAACAAGACTGATCTGACTGCCCTGCAGAAAGTGTCTATCAAGAAAGATGGGTTAATGGCAAAAGCCAGCTTATACTTTTTTCTCATCAGAAGAGGTCAAGGTTGTTTTACAGTTCAACTTTCATTGCTTGCACCACTAGTTTGGCAATTTTATTTTGTCACTTCCCCGAGCCAACATTATCACTGGCCGTGCAGCCTTTCATTTGAAAATGACTACCTGAGAGGCCTAATGCTCATCATCAAGAAATACAGAGCTGTTGAATGATGATAGGTTACTGAATATAAACAGTGCCTGCAGCAAAGGGGAACCAAAGAATGTGAAAAGATAAATAGGACAGATACTTTGTTTCATTGTCAGTGGCACTCTGCGTTATTTGAGGCACTTATTTATGCACTGTAAGCAGAACAATACTGAAAAAAATGATTAAATACTGACTCTTCAAGCAATAGACATCTCATTGTGGCAGGCCTAGCTCGCCACTGGGTGGTTTTGATAAAGGCAATATGAGCTGATAACTGATACAATTTGCCAGGAATCGTCAGGCTGCTGACAGCTACTATAGTTTTAATAAAATCATTAGAATGTAAATGTTTTATTGCAAAATAAAGAGCCTCCAGCAAGCATGACATTATCTACAGCTGGAGAATGAAAGTACCGATTAGCATTTGAAGATTTAATGATACACAAGTTATCTTTATTAAAATTTTAAAATCAAGTCTTCATTCTGTATGATTGAGTTTTAAACAAATGTAATATCTAGTTAGTTCCTGCATAAACCTTGAACAATTATTGAAAGTGTATGGCCTCTTAACATATGTTTCATAAGAATGGAATTGGATTTGCTATTTTAATATGACAAAGTAGATGGCCATTTATTGCAGCTCATTGCAAAGTAAAAATTTAGTTTTAATTTTACTCATGAGTGACAACATCCTTTTCAATTATTTCTAACTACTAGAAAATTTGCTGATATATTTTGGAACTTGCCAACAAAATAATTTTATATAACCTTTAATTGTTTGAAAAACGCACTTGACAAACAGAATAAAAGCAATGATTAATAGTGAAGCTAACATATAATGGAAGAAGAACACAAATTTTAGGTCAATTGTTTTGCTGAACAATAGGTGTACACACTAGGTCAATGTGAAGTCAGACCTTGAGGTCATCTGTTAAACTGAATAAAATACAATATGGCTGCAGAGGAATGTGCTTCACAAAAGAACAAAAATGGCATCAAACCCAGACTGTGTGCCCTGGAAGTTATTGCATGTCAATCTAAAATTATCTGAAAAATATAAGTGAGTATTGAAGGTCACGCTTTACCAGATCAATATTTCTAGAGGAGGAGCAGGCATGCATGGATAAAATTCAACTTACTTTCACGCAGAATTACATTTTCCTATTTTTGAGTTTTTAAGCCAGTTAGAGAAAATTAATTAGTTCTATTCAGATTCTATTAAAATAGTTTTTATGTTGTAGAACCTTTCTTTTTGGTAGTTCAATTATTTAATGTCTTGCTAATGATGGTTGATGGCTTAGTGTTTTTGTTAATGATGGCATAATCCATAATAATGACACAGAAAATAATCCACTATATATTATATTAATAATTCTTGATCCAAAATAATGAAGATATGTGGAATAATCATTACCATAAATGAACCTATGTATATAAAGCTACATTCAATACAGATTGCCTAACACTGGTGCAATAGAAGCTAAAACAGTTCTGATACTTGTCTGGAGGACAGACTTCCCTTTGTATAACTATCCCTCATATCTATTATAAGTCCAACTAAAACCAGAGGATAAATATTCACTAATTTTAGTTAGTAGTACAGTCATAACTTTCTTGAAGAGATCACACAATATTAAAAGGAAGTTCTAAAAGTTTGAATAAAAAAACATTGCTTCAGGTTATTTCTGGGATTTCCCAGTCCTTGTCAATCATTAGGAAAAATGATAAAATTTGATAATGACATCTTGATGAGACAGAGTACATGACAAAAGAAAGCTGAACAAGTTCAGACTAATGATTTAACAATTTAACAGAAACAAACATAAAATGCTGAAGATAGACAGCAAGTAAGTCAGTGTCTATAAAGATGAAAAGGTAAGTAATAAAAACAGAAAATGCGAGAGATACTTAACAGTCCTGAAAGCATGTGTGGAGAGAGAAACTGTTAATCCCTTGACTTCTTCATTCTTCAAAGATACTGTCAGCCCTTCTGAATATTTCCAGTATTTTCTGTTCTTATTTCAAATATCCAACATCTGCAGTGTTTTGAATTTCTAATAGACAAATGTCTTTTTAAGCATCAGAGTGAGTGGTTAAATATAGGTTTGTGCTGGCTAATTTTTGGAAGATATAGTCAAAAAGGTGAACTTTCCACAGAAGTGAACAAAATGGCATTACAGTATATACCAGAGACTAATTAAGCTTATATTCCAAGCAAACAAGGATGTCTTTTAATTTTCTGGCTTATTTTATAATCTATTTCATTTATAGACATTTTTATTCCAAATCAAAATACCGGAGCCTTTGAGAACAGGGTTAGTTGTTCTTTGCATGTACAATTGTAGCTAATTGTGGCATAGCAAGAAGTTACTGTTGACATTAGCCGATGGACATTTAACATGTTTGCATGACATTTCTGTGATATTTTATGATAGCTATTAACCTATTTATATCCAATTGTTCAAGGTTTATACTTACCCGATAATTTATATTTTACATGTTTTTTAACCAATTTCAGATAAGGGATGCATGCCAAAGTGTCAAATTCTCTTTGTACACTATTATGAAGTGTCTGACACGCAGAGGATGCATATCCAGTTGACATGATGATGAAATTGTGGTCTCTTCTTGCATTTAGTAATTTTTGTGCTTGAAATAATTATCTTAACACAGTCTACTGAGCTCCTTCTTTTCAATCCTTAAAAATCTTGTCGGCTTAACAGTACTGTGCTAGTGACAGAATAATTTTCCTGGTAACTTAGTTGAGAGATAGGCACTATGAGTGTATTAATCCCCACAATCAATTATCCAGCCTCCCCAAAAGGAACTGCTCCTCAGATCTCATCATCACATTGTAAAACTGGCTGACTTTACCTCATCTTTCACTCCTAACCAGCCTCAATACGGCCACCAATCCAATCCTTTAATATTGCTTATAATACTGATTGACCGGCAGCTGTTAACCTATCTATTTGATTTTAGTTACTGGTACTATCTCTTCAGAAACTCATGAAGGAATAAAACAGAAACGAGGAAACAAAGACACAAATTGGTTGAAAAACACTGTGTAATAGACCTGCTTACATTATGCTCAAGGGGACTCCTGGGACTGTCCAATCCATGAAAGAATAATGGTATGAGTTGGACAGCCCTGGGACAATTAATCATGACCACAATGCAGATTTAGCATGTTAGGTGAAAAGATAAATGTGTAAAATGCTGTGTCAAAAACCCATAGTGCGGTCCACACTGTAATTTTGGGACAGTAATTGAACTTCACTATAATTATCCTGGGGAGATAATATTAACTTATAGTCTAGTGTGAAAGAGAGAGTATATAATTCATCACTCTATGGGCTGCTCAGTGCATTGTGTTATTGAAATATGATGGCTCCATTTTTATCCTGTCATAATGACAACTGATGTGCTTATTTTCTTTCTGCACCTCCAGGGTATCGGGACTTGTGAAATAGTAAGCAAACATTCTCTCTGATGGAGCAGCAGTGCTTCATCATAACAACTAACAGACGCAAAGTGCTACTGACCTCTTTTTTTTCAGGAAAAAAATTAAAACCAGCTGCATTTTTTTATCACTACTCACTTATTCTTATTTATCAAAGTAAGATGTCAGAAAAAAAAACTTGTGGGTAGTATCCATCTTTCAATCTTTCTTGCAAAGTGATGGCTTGCAAATTTTGAATGAAATTAAGTTAGGTCATAAGGAAATAGTAAATGCAGCCAAAATAATCCTATATAGTAAAATCATTTTAATTTACATCATAATGTTATAGATTCAGATTTCTAAAATGTGCTCCTGCATTGATAAAATATCATTTGAGATTAATTGCATGTGCTGCATGTATGGAATGAGCTGCCAGAGGAAGAGTTGGAGGGGTTTCAATTACAACATTTAAAAGGCGTCTGGATGGGTATATGAATAGGAAGGGCTTAGCAGGATTTGGGCCAGATGCTGGCAAATGGGATTAGGTCACATTGGGCTGTCTGTTCGGTGCAGACGAGTTGGACCAAAGGGTCTGTTTCTGTGCCATATGACTCTATGATCCTATAATTGGCAAATATTTGATTAATGTTAACCTTGCCTTATTGCTAGCAATAGATCCCTGCAAGACAAGGCTGTGGGTTAAACCTCACTCCAAAGCTTAAGCATGTAACCTACTGCCAGTTCAGGACTGAGGAGACCAGTTTTGGATGAGATATTAATGTAAGGTGCCCTCTGTTCACTCAAGTCAACAAAAAAAGTGACATGGTACAGTTTGAAGAAGAAAAAGGAGTTGCTCCTGATGTCCTAGACAATGTTTGTTCCTGAACAAATATTACTAAAACACATTGGACGGTAAATTGATCAAAGTCCATTTTTAGATCCATAATGACAATGTGTACAGTGTGTGCACCTTAACCCAAAAGGCTAAAATTAGATCTCAGGGCCCAGTTCTATACTTTACGTGAGTTACATTTATCTGTTATAACCTTAAAGGCTAACTTCAAGGTGCTGAATTTCAGGCTCCTTGTCTCTCTGCATGTGGCATTCCACCTCATTCTGGTTGGGACAAACGGTGATAATTAGCAAACCAATACTACCACACACTCATCTCCGCCAAGTTGGCGAGTTGTGGACCCAGTCTGGGTACTCTTGTCCTTCACTGTTTTGAAAGAAATTACCTTTCGTTGTAATGCAAATCACTTGCAAGTCAATTTTTCAACCAACCTGAAGTAGCATTACACCCCTCGTTACATATGGAAGCTGCCTGAAGCCTATTTAGATAGTTTGGTTTAGACACCTGTAATTAATCCAAGGCTAACTTAGTGTTGGATTTTTTTAGGCCTCCTTGAGGTGTGGATTATTAAATTTTGTCAGTCGGCAACTTGTCCTGCTTTCTGCCCAGAAAAAGGCCCTGTGATGATCAAGTTCATTCCTATTACTTGGTCATTCACCTTATTGCTGTTAGTCAATTCTTAATGTGTGCCAATTGATTTACACTCTTCCTTGCATTACAAAAGTGATGACAGTTTAAAATTCTTTATCGACCGTGAAGTATTTGAGACTCTTCAAACTTGGGAAAGGTGTTATGCACATCACAATTTATTTCCTTCTCTTACTAAATGAGGTGTTTATCATTCCACAACTGTTGAAACACAATCCTTCAAATGCAACAACAACTTGTATTGATGTAGCACCTTCAGTCTAATACTGTTACAAAAAAACCTCAAGATGCGTCACAGGATCATTACAAAATAAAGTAAGGCATCTAAGGAGAAATTGGGCTGAAATTTCATATACAAGGATTGTGATGGAATTAAGGAAATTGCCTGGCTTAGTGTGCCAAACTGTGGAGAGAATGCAAAGACAGAGGTTTTGTTTCTGTTCAAAAGCAGATGAGTGCTATCTGGAGTCAAGCCTGTCACACCTAGAAAGAGGTCAGAGGGAGTGATAGGAGCTGCCAAATACCAAGGTGGGCTATTTGAAAGGCCCACACTGGTGCTCTAGGTCTTCATTGAATTGTAGCAATGAAAACAGAATAAAAAGAAGACCCTCTAACCGTCACCCTTCACATACATTCATCCTTTATACACTTGCCATGCCCCATCCTTTCCACCTCATGTAATCCCACTCCCCACCTCATGCAATCACCATATAATCCCTCATGCTCTCCATCCCGCCCCAAGTCCCCTTGTAACACCATGTGCATTCATCCATTATAAACTCTCTGCAGATCCAACCAGCACCACTTTAACATGCAAGGTGAAAAAGCTTTTAAAAAATGTTGTTTATTATTTTCTAAGAAAATTATCCTTCCTTTCACTACATCTCTTTAAAAGTGTCAATCATCCAATTCCTTTAAAGTACCAAAAATGTTTAATAATATTAATTATAAACAATTAGTTAGCAATTCAGAGGTTAATTCGAGGAGATTTTAGCTAATTCAAAACTGGATGTTGTACAAGCTACCTGACCATACAGAGCCAGCAGAGGGGTCATGAGAGGTCATGGTGAGATTATGCTCAATTTCATCAGTGTACATATGGAAGCTGACCTCATGTATAAGAATGATTTCATCAAGGGACAGCCTGATGAATAGAGACAGAAGAGGGAACTCCTCCAATGGAAAGAACTATGAACTTATGTTAGCAGGATTGCTGCTTATAATTAGGAACAGAAAATGTTGGCTCGTCATGTATTTCCAGCATTTTCTGTTTTTATATCAGATTTCCAACATTCACAGATTTCTGCTATTTGACAGCTGCTTATGTAGCTGTATTCCAAAGATGTTTTGAATCGAAGGAAAACAGCAGAAAACAATCATTTTAAAAACATTGGTTCCACTAATCTGGCATGAGTCAAGCCTTTGGCCAGACGCTTTTTTATGACAATTTGGGAATCCATATCTGATATAGCATATTTTTGTAACACATTGGTTGGGCACATGATCTCAATACACACATTTGCATGACATAAGGCACATACAGTTGAACCTTTTCTTGTGTGTTTGTTGCTATAATGATTGGAAGGAAAGTCGAGTAGTCAAGTTTTTATTGATCCTTGAAAATTAGTTAATTCCTCAGTTACTCAATGGTATGTTTGTCTGAATTTTCTGTGTATGTGTAAAGTTTTTTCCAACTAAAATTCGTGCATGTGGTTAAAATAGTGTTGCTGTGGGCATACAAAAGGCTTAACAATTTTGATTGGATAATACTGCAACTATCCAAAGGAAAAATAGCCATCAGGAAGTAAATCTCATACCAATCTAACATTGAGTTCATCAGAACGTAAGTACCATTCTTATCAAAGTGTTCAGCAAAAACTGTAATGCGATAATTCAACAGGAATAGCATGGAACCAGTTCAAGATTAACATAAGGCAGAGAGGCTGACGTTTCGGGCCTAGACCCTTCATCAGAAAAGGGGGAGGGGAAGGGGGTTTTGAAATAAATAGGGAGAGAGTGGGAGGCGGATAGAAGAGGGATGGAGGAGAGGATAGGTGGAGAAGAAACAAACAGGTCGAAGAGGCGGGGATGGGGCCAGGAAAGGTGAGTGTAGGTAGGGAGTTAGGAAGGGGATAGGTC
>NC_063333.1:103372628-103460158 GCF_021869965.1 Rhincodon typus | reverse complement strand
TCCCCGCCTCTTCGACCTGTTTGTTTCCTCTCCACCTATCCTCTCCTTTATCCATCTTCTATCCGCCTCCCACTCTCTCCCTATTTATTTCAGAACCTCTTTCACCTCCCCCTTTTCTGATGAAGGGTCTAGAGCCGAAACGTCAGCCTTTCTGCTCCTATGATGCTGCTTGGACTGCTGTGTTCATCCAGCCCTGCACCTTGTTGTCTCGAATTCTCCAGCATCTGCAGTTCCTACTATCTCTGATGAAATTCGATAGATTGGGTGAGGAATGCAAGGAAGTGCACACAATCAAAGATTATACCTTGTTTTATTGATCCCTCGCTGGTTGTGATGGCAGCTGCATTTAGGATCACCAGTGATAATGGGAAGAAGTCTGTCAGTGAAATCAAGATGTTCTTGTTGGCTGAAGGGATGAGTAGCAGGAGTGTACTGCCTCAATGAGTTAAGCAGGAGAGAAAAGGTGAGATTTGTAGCATATTTTCTTCTATCCAGATGTGCATATAATGTCATGCACACCCCTCACTCTGCCTTCCAAAGCCCATTTTAGCACATCAACTGCACATACCAACTTATCTTACAGGTGCACCTTGAGGAGTGGAAACTTGTGGAGGTGACAAGAGTTTTGGTCACTGACTCCTCTTTTTGGAAACACTCATTGCAGCTTGCGCCAATCTGGCAAGTACTAGACCAGAGGCTGACTGAACCCCGAGATCAAGCAGGCCCAGATTGCCAAGATGCCTACCAATGAGAGGCTGGCAATTCTTCTAATCTCAGAAGGGCTACAAGTGGCTGCTCCCAATAAAACACACATTCAAGGCCTTGAATCAAAGGACTCAAATGAGTGATACCATGAAGAGTGTCATGGTAGGAGGGTTTCAGGGTACAGTGTTAACAGCAAGAGCAAAGAATGAGGTGCATCAGGTCCCCCATCTCCTTGCCAGGCCTATCTATCAGGCACTAATTACCTTTGAATGTGAAACCCCTAACCTGGGAAACTACAAATAGAGACACCAGCCTTTGCTTGTATTGCTCCTGCATGGCAAGCTTTGTGCCCACCCCTGAGATAATACCAATTGCAGTGGGATGAGGCTCTTAAGTGGGCATTGATTGCCTATAACGACATTGATTTGGCAATAGGTTGGGAAGGTTTGCCATGGGCCTTCATGTCACTATTTTAACCGGAATGAAAACAGAATGGTGGTATGGTCCTCATCCACCTCTCTTTCACCAGCTTAAATGTCCCCTGGCCATCAAATGGGGGAAGGCATGAGATTCCACTTTGTCATAAATTCCCAAAGTTCACCACATTGAAATACACAATGCCAAGATTCTCCCTCAAGAATGGCCTCAGTATACGTTCTTCATTTATACATTGCTTTCCTTGTGGAAAAGGAGATTTTAGAACACAAGGAAGAAGAAAAAAAAACAGCCATCTCATAACTAAATGCTGTGAAAGAGAAAGTGTTAGACACCGCAGAATATTGCTTGCTTAGCTATTGGAAGTGAGAGAATTGGGACTTCTCAGCTACCTAATCTCAACAGCAGATCACCATGCCATATGATACTCATTCATGTTGACTTGATGTCAGCAACAAATGAAATATGATCATGTGCATATCGATGATGCTAAACATTCTTAGATTAATAATTGTAATTCATTAGTTTTATCACCTACAAGGCGTTAATTTGTCCTGAACATGAGATGGTGCCAGAGGATGATAGTCATTCCTCAGTGGGTGCACTTTCACAAGGCTCACACAGACCATGCACCAGCCCAGACACTTACACTGTGGTGGGACCAGTGAGAAGATGTTTGGGGTTTCAGCTGGTGATTCACACATCACAAGTGACCAATAGCAGATGGCAGCATCAGTATTTGTACTGGATGTCATGATGGAGAAAACAGGACATTCTAATCTGTTTCCTTGGGCACAGGTGATTTACCTTAGGGACGAACAGTTACCAAGAGCAGCAACAACAAATGTGATTACAATTTATATTCCCCCCAGTCCTCGTTAATTAACTTCTGTGTTGTCCTGATGTTTTTGACTCTTGATGTATTACAGAGACACAAGTGCTGAATTACATTGCAAGAGGTTTGCACTGGTTCACTTGTTGTTGTAATGGTGTTTTTTGAAGACTTTCACTACGCCCCATCCTTCTTCTATGAGGTGTGTTCAAATAATCTAGATCAATGGCAGAAAGCCCGTTCCTCATTATGCACACGTATAGACAGGTTGGAGGAGTCTGTCTCAAGTACATAATCTTGCTGACCTTTATGAAGATTTATTCATCTATGGTGAGTGCAGCTGGGCCATCAGAAAAATGACGATGAAAGGGGACTGGAAGTGATAGATTGATTGATTTATTGTCACATGTACCGAAATACAGTGAAAAGCTTTATTTACAAGCGGTACAGGCAGATCACAGCAAGCAAAGGATGTACAGATCAAAAAGACTGAGAGGCAAACAGGTTACGTTGCAGGCTACATTATTTGAGGCTAAAGTCCATTCAACAGTCCGATAACGGCCAGAAAGAAGCTGTTCCTGAAACTGCTCGTGCATGTGTTCAGGCTTCTGTATCTTCAGCCTGACGGAAGAGGTTGTGGAAGGTCATTACCAAAGTGTGATGGGTCTTTGATGATGTTGGCTGCATTTCCACGGCAGCAAGCATGTAAATAGAATCCATGGATGGAAGGTTGGCTTCCATGATGGTCTGGGCTGTGCACACAACCTTCTGTAGTTTCTTATGGTCCTGGCTGGAGCCGTTGCCATTCCAGGCCATTATGTACCCAGACATTATGCTTTCAATGATGCATCTGTAGAAGTTGGTGAGGGATCTTATAGACATGCCAAATTTTCTGAGCCACCTGAGCAAGAAGAGACATTGTTGTGCTTTCTTGACTGTCACATTTATGTGGGAAATCCAGTTTAGGTCGTCGGTTATTGTCACTCCAAGGAACTTGATGCTGTTCAATCTCAACTCAGTCCTGTTGATGTAGATGGTGGTATGTTCTCCTCCTTTCCTTCTGAATTCGATGATCAGTTCTTTAGTTTTGCCGACATTGAGAGACAGATTGTTTTCATTGCACCACATCAGCAAGCCCTCTATCTCCCTTCTGGGGACTCAACTCCTTCCATTTCTCATCAACAGCACCTCAACACACATTTCCCTTCAGCAAGTACCCCACAAGCAACCTCTTTTCCCATTGGCTGAATTTTCCTTTGGTATTCCAGTGGGTCATGGAGTTTTTACAGCACTGAAAGAGGCCCTTCAGCCCATCCTGTCTGTGCCAATTATTATGCATCTGCCAACAGCAGTCACTGCCTCCTCTGGGGAACTGCTTAGGATTTGAGTTGTTGGCCGTTATTGGCTGGCAGAACCACAACAATCAAAGTCCTAGTCATTGTAGAAAGTCTTCCAGAGAGCCTGGCCAAAGAAGCCATTAATAGGTCCAGGCAACAGCTCATGGTGAGGGTACGCAGTACCTGGCTGCCTGCCCCTCTTTCATTGTTATGTCCACACTTGGGTATCCTTCGAGAGGGAGCATTTGGTGTCCACTGACACAATGAAGGCCTTTAGAGACCATTGGGCACCATTGGAGTACATCATCATCATCATCGTTATTTTGATTTGATTTTGCTATGTTTTCATTCTATTTCAATGAGATTGTGCTAACAGTTTGGTTTTGTTTCTGTTACAGTATCCCTCCAGAGGCTCTTTAACCTGTTAAGGTTTGTTTGAGAAAACAGTAGAATGCCTGCCGGCCACCAATTATGTACGTGATTGCCGGAAAATCCAACAGACATTTCAGAGCCTAACGAGGTGCAGATTTCTTCACACATTTTTGATTTAGACTGAAAACAGTAGGATTCCGCTCTGAATGTGAGCAGTTGCCATTTTATAACAATTAGTGACACTTTCCATCACTTCTGATGACTGAGACTAAACTGTGGTAAGTGTCCAGTTTGCTCTTGTCCCCTTATTGTGGTCAGGTTAGAGCTAGACACTTTTCCACTCTGTCAGGTAGATGCCAGTGTAGTAGCAGCTCTTGCATGTCCATTTGATGTTGTTAGTGTGGCTCCTGCTTACTTTCTTTATTCTACTTTATTGCTGCTGCCATTTGTCGTCTTTGTCCTAATCTGAGCTCCAGCATACCATAAACAGTATAAGTTGATCTGATTGATCTCGGTTTCCCAAACCTTCTCTTATTGTGACCACATTTTGATACTTGACAATAATTGTGAAACCAGAATGAGGGAGAAGGTGGGGATGCGCCTATTAATATAGCAGCAGGGATGTGCTGTTTCATTAACAGATCTTGAAAGTTAGGTTTCTTCCACTCAGGATTCAAGATTCAAGGATCAGCCTTATAGGCCACAACCTTAACAAAAACTTTTTTTTAAAAAGTCTGGATGATTTAAGGGGGCAATGCAGTTTTTAGCATTGGGTCAGATCTACAGGGCACCCATTGTTGCCTTGCAATTTGAAACCCCAAAATTCTGGTTCATGTGTCCACTTTGGGGAACTCTTTGTCAGCTTATAGTTCCAAAGTAGAGTTAGACAAACCTCCAAAGTTGTGAAATACAAACACTATGAACAGAGCCTTTCAAACAATTAGACCAGTAATCATCAACTTATTTCCTGCCATGTCTTCAGCCCTCTCAATCACCTTTGTGTCACTGCCTTGTTTTCACTGGTAAGTTCCAAACATGCGCACCCACTGTTAAGTTCCAAAAAGCCTGTTAATATTACTGTAACTGAGCAGTTAACACATTAAAATTGACAACCCACCTCTTCCAAGGAAATTGCTCACATGCAACCCAATACACTGCAGTTGAATGATAAGGTCAGCAGTTGGGGCCGGTTTCGCGGCACACTGTCAATTTCCACATTTTTAAGCCCCTACCCAACTCTTAAATCCACACACTCTGCACGTTAAAATGCATCCCTATTATTCCCTTTCTTTACCTCCCCCACCTACCAATACTCCAAGCTCAACTGAGATTGCCTACAACGGTTACAGTGAGCTTTTATTTAAATCCTTGTCCCTTATGCGGTATGATAGTAATAGTACTGTATTCATGGAATGAAAAAACAAAGTAATCCTACTGCAGTTTGGATTTCAGTGCAGAAATATTATTGCAGACTTTGGAAGATTAAGAATCCCAGTCTATACAAAAACTGGATATTTGATTAAATTAGGTTTCAAATTGTATCAAATTTCTAATCAGTTTAAGTGAAGCATATACTCAAAACAGCCAATTTAAAATTTGGTCTTGTAGTTGCTTTCAATAAAACAAATATCAGATAGTGTTGCTTGCTTAATATGTAGGAATTAACTTTAAATTTTGTTCTCATGAAGAGTAATTGATGGGTGTGATAAAATGTTGCCTGACACTGTGTCTAACCTCCTTCAAGTCAGCTTTACTGTGAAATATTTTCATAACGATTATGTTTATAATTTATTGCTCGACCTCTTGTCATCATACAGAAGGATCCAATTATTTACTTTATTGCAGCAAGAGTTATAAGGCAAGAGCTTGACATTTACACTAGGTCAATGCTATATTGGGCACTACAACACAATCTCTGACAATAACAAATTTATCTCCCTAGTCCAAAGAATACTGAAACACACCAATAGCATACTGTAAGATCCAAAATTGCAAATCATAGACTGCAATGGTAAAAGGGGTTACATGTTGTCTCTTCAGTATTGTTTGGCTTTTAATATGTTCAATTAAATTCAAATGAGTAGTTGGTTATATTTCAAATCTGTAATTATCTATGTGTCATTTTTGATTTGTCTCATAAAATTGAAACTGCAATTAACACATGGGGGAACCAACCACACTTCTGGGAAAGTAATTGTTTATAGCAATTTTAACAGTGACCAATCTCTGTAATGTTTCTTTGTACATATTACAGAATGAGTATACATTAAGAAGATGCCATAATTATCTTATGTAGATATGATATTTAAGTATGGTGATTGTACCTTCAGCTGACTTGGACCAAAGTTCTGGAATTCCTTCTGAAAACCTCGTGCTCTCTAGATTATTTTATTTTCTTCGGGTGTTTGGTCTGCTGAGATAACATCAATGAAAGCCTTGATGCGACCACAGCTGAAGCACAATACAATATTTTGGTTTCTTACCCAAGAAAGGGTACTGGAGGAAGTCCAAAAAAAGTTCACAAGATAGGTTGAGGATTGTGCCCTAAAGAGAGTTTCATTAGATGAGGATTATATTCCTTGGAAATTAAGAGAGGAAGCTAATTGAAACAAAGTTCTTAAGGTGCTTGCTAGTTGATGTTAGGAGGGTGATTCCTTTGGCTGAGGAGTCCAGAATTCAGGGCCACAGTCTCAGAATCTAGAAGGAGTCATTTAGAATTGAGATAAGGTGAAATTTATTCAATCAATTAGTTGTGAATCTTTGGAATATTTTACTCCAGAGTCCTGTGGATGCTCATTTGTTGAGCATTTAAGACTAAGACAAAGATTGATATATATTTGGAAAATGGAGTTGAAGATGATGATTATCCATGATTGAATTAACTGATGGACAGTGTAGAATGGCATATTCCTTCCTGTTGTTATATACTTATAAACAATATTGAAAATTGTTAAATAAAACCTCATGAAGTGCTAAAACTTTTGTTTGCATTATCTTAGGATTTTGTTGGAAACATTTCCAAAAGATATCAGCTCTTGTGAATCTGGAGCTGGATCTTTTTTTCAAGGATCCATAAACAATACGAGAAAGAATGAATTAACTTTTTTTTTTACAGAATTTTGTGGGTTGCTTGATTTAGAATGTTGTGGTTTGTTTCAGCTGCTGTGGTGGAATTTTTCACAGTTGCCAAAATTTGAGCAGTGCTTTCAAAGTAGGCTGTTGGACACGGATCAGCCTGAAACTCCCTCAGTAAGATGGAGTTCTTAATTTAAAAAAAATTCTTCAGCTTAGATTTTCAACCAAGCAGGTAAAAGGCTTCATTGGAGGAACCTCACAACCACAATAACATTAAATTAACACAGTGTGGTGAAGGCATGCACTCTGCTGAGGGCTTTCTTCATGCTTCTTAAATCTGTTCCCTCTGGTTAACAGCACTTATGTCATTAGAAACAGTTTTTTCCATCAGCGGTAAGACTGTTCACAATTTTGAATCTGTCCTTAACGTTTTACCTAAGGAGAGCAACTGTAGCTTCTCCATGTAACTGAAGTTCTGCACCCCTGCTATCTTTCTTGTAAATTTTCTCTCATTCTCTTGAACGTCTTGATGTCCTTCCTAAAATGTAGATCTTATTCCAGCTTCGGTGTCACAATATTAGGTGACATCATTAGTGCGCCTCCAGTGAAGCTTCACCTAGAATGATGACAAAACGTCTGCAAACAAACTTACTAGCTCGGCAAGCAAGCCAACAACCGCGTCAACAACCTGAGCTTCAAATCTTCTCAAAAATCTTGAACTTTGTACTACTGTTTTTAAAATCAAGGAACAGATATGCTTTTATATCAACCATCTGTACTTAGCCTGACAACTTCAAAGATTGTTTATATAATCCTTCCCTGTCTCTCTTCCCCTGCACTGCCTTTAACATTCTACCCATTTGATTCTATTGCCTCTATTCAGTCTTCTTACAAAAAAGTACATCACCTCATACCTCTCAGCACAAAATTTCACAGGTCATGTGTCTACCCTTTCCAGATTGCCTATATCCTCCAGGAATCTATTATCTGACTATTGTGTTACCTGCAAACTTTGCAGTTATATTTTTTATCCCAAAGTTCAGTCCATTGATGCTGCAAAATACTAAACCACCTTAGGTCACATGATGTTTCTGAATGAAAATTATTTCCTTGTCCCATACCTGGTAAGTTCTAAGAGCCCATACTATAAACATGTACAGCTCCAGTGTTTAATTTGTGTTCCTTAAGATTTTTCAGTGTCTTCTTTAGATTTGCCTGGAGCAGCACCATCAGTTTTTTTTCACTCCACTTAGACAAATGTTTGCATTAATTTCCAGGTTTCATTTTAAAGAGTATCCAGTAATAATGTCTTCAATTTCGAAAATAACCACATTTCAATCACGACAACAGAAGCCTTGCCTCCTCAACAAGGGATCTAGCTTATTTCTTGCTTTGGTGTTTCCTGCAGCCACCCATTTGTCCTAAACCCAATAAAGAAAATAAAGTCAATCCCTTTTCAATTCTGCCTATGTTCGTAGGGTTACATGGTCACATTGTTACTTGATCATTCCTTTATTTCAAATATAATTTTTTGGATTTGGCAGATTATTTTACACTAAGATACATTTCCTGCTGTTAATTCTCACTATCTTCTGGCCTAGAGACCACAACCAATACACAGTGGCATACCTGCACCAGTGACAGTGTATTATTGTAATCAACAAATCCTGGCATGGGGCTTAAACCCAGGGTCTTCCAGCTCAGAGGCAGGAGCTACACACTAAGTCACCCCAGTACCAGCAAAGATGCTGATCCATTTACCATCATAAATCATAAGTTGCAGTCTTAATTCAGGACTTGAGTGTTTTATCTTAAAGGCTTATAAATTGAGTTCTCTACAGTGTTAACTGCATTCTGGTTTACAAAGGACTGTTCAATTGCTTTACAAGGAAGTGCACATAGAATGACCAGACTTGACACATTAGTTAATTCCTTTTCCCATACAGTAAAGTCATTTACAGGCAGGGATGAAATGATTACCATGAATGTACTTATTGACAAGAAATACATTAATGCAACAACACAAATTGTAATTCTTAAAGCCTACAAGGCAATTACTTTACAGGATTTTTATATTTCCATAATTATTTTTTGCTTGCAGTTTGACAAATACCAAGTTAGGATCAGCACGGTGGCTCAGTGGTTAGCACTGCTGCCTCACAGCACCAGCAGCCCAGGTTCATTTCCACCCTCGGGTGACTGTGTGGAGGTTGCACATTCTCCCTGCATCTGCATGGGTTTCCTGTAGGTGCTCTGGTTTCCTCCCACCTTCCAATGATGTGCAGTTTGGTTTGTTTAGCTGAACTAAATTGCTCATATTTTCCAGGGATGTGCAGGCTAGGTGGATTAGCCATGGGAAATGCAGCATTATGGAGATAAGGTGAGGAGCTGGGTCTAGGTGGATGCTCTTCACAGGATGAGTGCAGACTCAATAGGCCAAATGGCCTCTTTCTGTATTTTGGGATTCTATAAAGCTACTGCCCCGAGGGAAACAAACCTAACATGCACTTTGTAAACTGCTTGCAATAGTGAAGTAAGTTCTCTCAGTGTAAGGTAGGATTACAGCCTGGTAGGAGCTCAATGTGTTAGGTTATGCTTAACCAGCAGAGCTGAACATGTGCAGCATAATTGCATTTTTATCTATCCATAAATAATTGTAATAAACAATAAGAGATTGAAAGTAAATTAAAACAAGGCAAACTCTTATCCATTCGGTATAATGATGTGGAGGTGTTGGCTTTAGACTGGGGTGGACAAATTTAGAAGTCATACAACACAAGGTTATAGTCTAATGCATTTATTTGAAATCACAAGCTTTTGGATCATTTGCTTCTAGTATCTTTTGCAGGAAGTAAATGAGCCAGGATATTGGATGAAGATAAGATTTTAATTCATTGACAGCAATTTATTCAACTAATACGTACTATCAAGGCTCAACGTAAATCATAGACACTTAGGAAGGTAAAAGCAGGTCCGTAAGTGGCTACTTGAGTCACAAGAAAATGAGAAGGGAGGCAGGGGTATCATTCATAACTAAAGGTATAGCCAATACCATCCAGCTGGAATTCTTGAGCCAATGCAATAAAGATGAGTGCCTTATGTGTTGAGCCAATGGCCATTTTCCTCATGCATCTGCCAAAATGAATTCACAAAGCCTAAGCGATGAATACAATGCACTTAGTTTTTGTTGATAAAATATTAATAAAAACAAAAGTCATATTTATAACCTAACTAGCCAAGAAGACAAAGTATCTTACCTAATTTTATGCTGCACTGATGACACAGGGCTTTGAGTTCAAGGGAGAAGGAAATCAGTCAAGATGCAAACAGGCTTCTTGCCCAATAATGAAATTAAAATCATGCACATGCTGTACGAAATGGGTAATGTGTAAACCAAGAATTCAACCCAAATTTACCTCATTGTTGCTGTTAAAACTGGGATTTTATTCTTGTTTGCACTATTTCTTGATTTTCAGAGAGATGCACGTGACAGTCAAAATATTCTCAAGGCTCCATGACATTGGTGAGGTAGTACATACAGAGATATCTTATCAAAATTTGAGGCTTTGCTACCTGCAATTCCCAGCATCAACATTACTCATTAAAAAAAAACAGCAAAGAACATCTTCACAATTTTCCAAAAAGATGCCAGTTATATCTGTGGTGTAGGCTTTTGGAAACTCCTGTTTAATAAATCAGCAGTCATTTCTATTCCTGTTTTCAATGCTCAGGGCAATTTTTATCTTTGGTACCTAATTCATTTCACAAGTATCTCTCTGCTTTTTATTGGGTTTCAAAAATAGACATCCAATTCTGTTTTGGTATTTTCTATAACCTACTGATAATTTGTGACACACAATGAAAATATTACGTCAGCAGTGAGTGGATTATGTTGGGTGTTCATCTGTGCAGGCCTGCTAGGGACTTGTGGAAGTGGTTACAGGTTCTGAATGAGTTTTTTTTAAATATAGTGTTATTGGGTTTCATGTTTCACATTTGAATCTGTTCCTATGTAAACTATTTGAATTCTTATACAAAGGAACACAAGATGTTGAAAATACGTCTTATGAAAATAAGAACTCACAAGATCACAAGCTAATTTTTGATGAATAAAATCATTTGTACAATCTCAATTAATCCATGCAGGGGAACTCTAAGATTCCACACAATTCCTCCACACCATTGTAGTATCCAAACAATTCTCAATTAATTCCACAATTTTTGCCTCCTCTAGCTGGAAATCTATTCTACACATTTATTACTCTTTGCATAAAGAATGTGGGAAGGATGCAATTAACGTCCTTAAATGTTTTTTCTTGAGAGGATGACAAAATTCAATCAACCATACTAGTTTTTGTTGTGACACTGCATTAGATTTTAGCTTTTTTTTTAACCTGTGTCCTTTGCATCTTCTTCCTCCCACAGATAACGGAACAATTGTGCGGAAAAACCGACATGGTGGTTGAAGAAAGTGAATGCGCGACCAGGGTTTTATTGGCACAACATGAATCCTGACATTGGAACCAATTAAGAGGCTATTACCAGGTCCACTGTCCAATGAAGGTAGGTGGGCTGGCTCTCTCTTCTCTCTGCCCAATCAAAGGGCTGTCTGCTCAGCAGTCTCTGCAACACCATGGGCAATGAGATGGTGCCATCTCGTAAGGCTGTTGCAGGGGAGTAGGAAAATTTATATCTGTGCCAGAGCCAGGCAGGCTGCAGCAATCAGAGGGGAATCTATTCCAATTGCATTTTGAAACTGCAAGGGCAGTCTGTAACAAGACCTCCTCAGATATATTATTCCCTTTTGCCTGCTTCCATGCAAAATGCTTGTGACATAGGTAAATGTTGTATTTATATTACTGGCCATTTAAGTTACCTGCCCACCTCAGTTTGAACCAGGATCAGGGAACTCACCAGAAGTGAGTTCTTGGCATCTTGCCAGCTCTTCATCCACGTTTGAGTTTCCACCCTGGAGCTGGTAAAATCCTGAACCTTGACTTCCAGCTTGGAGGTCATCAATTAGAAGCAGGTAGGCTTCTCATTCAGTCTGTTTCAAACCACTGGAAAAGCAACATTAGGTGAAAGGTGACATGTCAGATCGAAAAATGTTGTCCTTAGATGGAAGAGACAGAGAAAAAGGTGGAATTATCACATTTCAATAGTACATCCTTGGCTGCTTTAGGCACAGTAGTGTCTCTCATTGTGACAGGAGAAAAGCAGAATACTGACAATGCTAGTATTCTGAAATAAAAACAAAAATTGGTTTTAAAAAAATCACTCAACAGGTCAGTTAGCATCTGTGTGAGAGGGAAACAGCAAATTTTTCACTTTAATAATTTTCCGTTGGAAATCAGTACCAGGAAGGGAATTCTCCAACTCCCTCAGGTTATGAGCGAAGTGCAGAACTTTGTAGTCTGAACTATCCTAGCTGAAGGTAAGAGGACAAAGATGAGTAGCATACAAGTGAGTAAAGGATGCAAAGTGATTAATCATATTGTAAAGAAATATAATTATATTAGAGAGCTGAAAATTTGGAAGTCTACATATCCTGATTATTTGAATGTAAATAGCTATTTTCTTTATCATTGATATGCTTGACTTTATATCCTGTACTTAGTTTTATTGTTATTTATTGTTGTGGTGCAGAAACTCATTTCCCGAAAGGAACAGGCTCACATGACATTACATATGTTGGCACAATCTATTTTTTATGGCAGCAATGGCTTTCTGTAATTTGATTTATAAGCAATCAAATCAACTCAATTTAATTAAGACAATAGCTATATGATAAATGTACACCTATTGGTCATTAGTATTCAAAGCAAAATATGTTCTCCATATCACAGTAGGTGAAGTCATTCCTCCAATAAATCCTCACTGTCGCTTAAGCCTGCCTCAGTAATGTTATTCTATTTTTGAGCAGTAATGAAGTTTGTCATCGTTCTTGCAGTAAACACTGTACTTAGATAGATGGGACTTCAGAGGCAGGGTATTGGATGCAATAAAGTTAAGATTTTACTTTACTTTATGTCGATTGAAAAAGTTCAAACTACCTAATAGAATGTAGACATGATTATGATAATCAATTGCTGTATCTTTTTAATCATCATGGGGAATAACATAGCTGCAATAAAACATATTTATTTTCCAATGTAACAGCACATAGGACTAATAAATAATTTCAAAATGTATATGAAGTGAATGTTTTGATATTTTGCAATAGTCTCAATAGTATATCAAATGAAAACAAGTACTGTGAATAAGCCTATATAAAGAACAGGCTTGTTCTCAATAAATGGTCCACGAGGGATTATACAACTGGACTATTCTCAACAAGCAAAGTTGATACAAGACTGTGCTGTTAAGTTTGTGAGATTTAACAAACAACATATCTGAGCCAATGAATTGGAAAATCACTTCTATTGCTTTAGTCTTGAACAGACATATCATTCTTTCTAATACCTTGAAAAAAAAGCATAGTAATTTGAAAACAGAATATTGTGGCATCTGAAATAAGATCAAAAAATGCTAGAAATACTCAGCAGTATTTCCAGGGCTGGCAGCTTCTTTAGAGGTAGAGACAGGGTTAACAGATGGATTTACCTTTGAGGGATGAATCAGGAGTCAGGAAATTCTCTAACATTGTAATTCCGTCTCCTAACTGACTGTGTCCACCAACACTATTTTCATCATGGATGGTGGGCGCGGCTTGAGGTCACGCTGGCTGCCACAGGTAGGCCAATTCTGAAGCTGCCAGGGTAAAAGGACTTTCTTCATCACTGTGATATCAACCATATTCTAAACAAGGATTTGAGGCCCCCTAGCCTTATTCCATATTACCCTACTCCTTCATACCTATCCACCCCATACTCACATAGGTACCAACCCACTGACCCGATATCTACTATAAACCAAACCCATGAGTCTATTTTAACATTTGGCATTCTTTGAAAAGCCATGAATCTGTCATGTAGACATTACTGAGATTTCCATGTAAAAATTTCACAGTGCTCTTAACAACTCATAAATCTATTATAATAAACAAATATTTCTTGAAATCCTTTTTAAAAAAATCCTCTTAAGAGCTCATAAATCTATCAAAATTAAAAATGTCACATTACCCTTGACATTGAGTGACTACATTGAGAATACCTCCCCTCAGTCTGCAAGTATAACCATGAGCTTTCGGTGGCCTGTCATTTTAAATCTTTACTTTGCTGTTCTGTTAACATCTCTATCCTTGGCTTACTGCAATGTTCCAATGAAGCTCAATGTAAGCTCATATTATTTTCTTTCATGCTGTCTATTACTACTCCCTTTGGCTTTGCTCCACCAGCCCTTTTGTTGCTTCATGTCTTCCAATTAACTCTTTATTACAGATCTCTACTTCTGTTCTTCTTTCTCTCTCTCACATCTCACTGACACAACATTTGTTTACATTTCTAACTTATTCCAACTCTGATGAAAGTTAACCTGAAACGTTAACTATGTTTCAGTCTTCACTGGTGTTGTGTTGTTAATTCAGATTTCCAGCATCTGTGGTGCTCTGATCAGCCAATAATGTGGTAGCCTTATTGCACAAATCAACTATAATTTGATACAAAATATTGTGTCTTCTACTGTAGTCTGCTTTTACACTTCAAATTCTGTTTCAAATATTAAAAACATTTGTGATTGCAACACTTTCAAATTAGTCATATCTAAAAGATATATTCTGTAAGTATTATTAAGTAAAACCATTGGCTTCATGTGTAAAGTTAGAATCAGTACTCCTGTTGTGATATTTAAATGATTACCAAGTGGATTAATTTTCCAATGGTCTTTCATACTGCAATTGACAAAGGAAAAAATACTTTCATTCTATCAATCCAGACTAAGTCTCTGAGATGAAACAATCTGTTGACCTGTTTTATGTCAACTGGACCCAGGGATGTGTGATGTTTTAAGAATGGAGAACATCATTGCAGTATCATCATTAGTTAGTTGTTTTTTACCCTTGAATCAGCAGAACCACTCCAGATGAATCATAGAATCCCTACAGTGTGGAAGCAGGCCATTCGGCCTGTTGAGTTTGTACTGATCCTCTGAACAGCATCCCAACCAGACACGGACACCCCCCGGCCACTCCCGGTAACCCTGCATTTCCCATGGCTAATCCACCTAGCCTACACATCCCTGGACACTATGGGCAATTTCCCATGGCTAATCTACCTAACCTACATATCTTTGAACTGTGGGAGAAAGTTGGGATAGCCGGAGGAAACCCTCACAGACACAAGGAGAATGTGCAAACTCCACACAGGCAGTCGCCCAGTGCTGTAAGGCAGCATGGCTAACCACTGAGCCAAAGGAAATATAGCAAAATAGAAGCTACCCAGCTCATTCAAAATAACTGCTGGAGAATACACCACTAGTGGTAGTGATGGGATTCAAGCCCATTACTCAATAGAGTGTAAATCCAATTACTTAGAGCACTTGGCCACACTACCAGCACTACCAGTTTTCCGCCACAGTATAGCAATTTACAGAAACTGTATCACTCACTTTTCTAGTATTTTGTAGTATTCTTGATTATATTCCTCAATTAATACTTTGGTTGGCATCATGGTCTTTGATAAAGGTTAATAATTGATATGGAGTTAAACTGAAAGAAATGCATTTATTGTTAAATGAGTTTGCCTAAATGTCAAAATAGTATGATATGCTAACATATATTTATCTTAAATTGTTACAGTCTGAAGTTCGATTTATTCTGCGGAAAACATCCTTTGATACAGTTTGAATAATTTACGTGTCGCAGCTATTCTGTTAAGGATTTATGGGTAACCATAACCATGAGTAACCGAGGGTGAATTATGAAGGAGAATTTCTCTATGCTGTACTGGTGATTATGACAAGGTTAACATTTTTCACTTCAGTGACACATTATTGTTAAAAATGACTTGTTCTGTCTGTAGCAGTATCCTATATTGTGGTTATTAATTATACAGCACACATTTTTCCCCAGTATTGTGCAATGATAATATCAGGAAAGGGAACCTAGAATGTTCACTGAAGCTGTGAGTGCATGCATGCTTTGAGGTACTGATTGACCAAAAATGTAGCAGTTTTGTACACAATCATTATTCATTAATCTGTCTGGATTTGTGTCTGTCTTTGTGTTGTTACAGAAAGCCAATAAATATAGGCAGAGAGAGGCTAAAGCAGAGTGGAAAGCTACAATATTTTAAGAAATGAAATGAAATTGCTCTTTTGGAAAATTGTTGTCCCATAGAAGAAATCTTTGGCAAAATTGTTAATCAATAAAATGGAGAACAGATTTCCAGCAAGAGTACTATTTCATTTCTCCATTTCATAGAATCCCCACAGTGTGGAGACAGGCCCTTTGGCCCAACAAGTCCACACAAACTCTCTGAAGAGCATCCCACTCAGAACCATCCCTCTTACTCTATCCACGTAACCCTTCATTTCTCATGGCTAACCCACCTCGCCTGCACATTCCTGGACAGTATGGGCAATTTAGCACAGCCAAGCCACCTAACCTGCACAGCTTTGGACTATGGGAAGAAACCAGAGCACCCGGAGAAAACCCATGCAAACACTGAGAGAATATGCAAACTCCAGACAGACAGTTGCCTGAGGTTGGAATTGAACCCATGTCCCTGGCACTGTGAGGCAACAGTGCTAACCACTGAGCTATACAGGTATGAAGATCAGTTTAATAAAAGCAAAATATACATGCCAAACATTTGAAACTTGAAATAAAAGTCATGGTGATGTGTTTGTTCAGATTTCAAAAGAGGAGGAAAGATTTCTGTTTAGACTGTAATTTTATTAAAACAACCAGTTTTGATAAAAGATTCCAACTAAAATGTTAAACTTATCCTTTTATTTCAGCTGAGGATTTACCTGTACTTCAAATAAAGGGCTGAATCTTACTTTTTTTGGCTAAGCTTGAGTTGCATCAATTTTTTGGAAGGTTTCACTCCTAGAGGCACAGTGAAATTTTGCATTGTATATTACCAAATTTAACTTATTAACTACAAGCAAGAACAGAAATTGCTGGAAAAGCTCAGCATGTCTGGCAGCATCTATGGAGATAAATCAGAGTCAATGTTTGGGGTCGAATGACCCTTCCTCAGAACTGATAGTAACTAGGAAAATTTTGATTTATAAATAGGCGTTAGGGTGGGGGAGGAGCTAAGGAGTAAAAGATAAGTGAAGATAGAGCTCAAAGAGAGGGAAAAACAGTTGGACAGACAAAAGAGTGGATAACGATGTGGCTAAGAGGGTGAATAGCTATTAATGGGGACTATCAGTAGCTAAAAATGGGTTGTGTGTAATAGCAGACTGTGTTAACAAGGCCTGGTGCATGGGGATGGGGTAAGAACATGGGACAGCTTATTAACTGGCTCCACTCCCCCTAAAGTATGCCTCACGTTTGATTCTATCCCCATATTACTGCGTGCTATACACAGAATAACTCATCACTCAGCAGATATCCACCAAAAGACAAGCATTTCCTGCACCCACAACATTTTTGAAAGGCTGCTGGGCATCCAGACAAGCATTGGTAATCTGGCATTGCCTCTCATCAGCAGTGTAATGACACAACAGCCACATAGATACATAGTCAAGGTGACTAACACTCCTCACCTGTACAACATTATTCTCACAACCTACTCATTGTTTAGCTACCAGGCCACATTGTCTATTTGTCCTTTTTCAGAATTTATCCTTATCTACATCTCATCTAAACATCCTGTCATGATCACCATTGCTCTGTCACCAATACTTACTGGAGGTCTGCTTCTTGTCATTGTCCAGGAGGGAAATATCACATACAGGTTGGATAGTTCCAAACCTGCGTTTTCACTTCCAGCCACCTGAAGCAAACACAAACAAAATGAATAGAGGCTTCAACTCACCAACATAATGCAAATCAAATTCTGGCATCTTGAACAATTATAATCCTACATTCCATAATGGTCTGCTGCACCCAGTTCTCATCTACTAGAACCAGTGTCAATCATGTTCTGTTTTGCTTGTAGTGCCTAGTGCAGCTGACTTCTATCATGGTCAAGGAGACCTTCTTCCTCCTAAATTTCCCTGTTGTCCTCCTCCTGTATGGAAGACAGTTTCCATTCTCCCAGTTTCTCAGTATCTATCACATTGCCTCAATGTTTGCTCCAACCATGCACAGCCTAGCATACCAGGATGATGCAGCACTCGCAGCTCAGACTATGCTGGAGGGTATCTCCAGACTGGTCCAAGAAGCAGAACTCCATCTTCAGTATCATCTATACTGTGCTTCACCATGGTCCTGGTTCAGGCCTGGGTTGCAATAAACTTGCTGTCTGCATCTACCAGGGATTATCACCATGGTGTTATGAGCCATGGTCACAGTGGGTAGCCCTTGTCTCCTGTAAGCAGCCTTGGAAGGCACCTGGATTCTTGAATGCACCAGGCATATGATATAAGAATCATGGCAATGAGTAGCATAGTGGGCACACAACTTCGCGAAGTGGTAACTGTGATTACAGATCACCTGCACATTAATGGAATGGAGTCCCTTCCCAATGATGAATTCTCAGTGCCACATGTGTACAGGCATTGGCACCCTGTACCTAGCGGAAGCCAGCAATGTTTCCAAATCCTACTGGCGAGGCTACAGGACCAATCTCATGAAGAATCAAAATGAACCAGTGTGATCTTATACAAATAGCTTTGGTCATTGTCCTGAAGTATTTGTGGGTGCACAAGTGAGAAATCCCTCACAGGTCACTCATCACTCCATGGAAAGAGTCAGCTACATACAAGTTCAAAGCAGCTATAAACTTCATAGCCACCAGAAGAAGATGGCCACCCACCCCTGCACCTCTCAGGTCCTGTTCTAGCATCTGACATAGCTCTATCACAGTATCTGGACCATGAGGATATTGCACCAACACTGCGCCTTGTTCATCTCCAGGAAATGGAGTCAGGCAGAATAATTCTTATTCTCCTGTTGACACCAAGTGTCTTGAGGAGCCCTCCAGCTACAATCCCTGTCTGAGCTGTGTACTATTTGTCCTCCGCCATAGCCAGTTGCTGCTTCCGGGCTTGCCATCTGACCTGATCTGCATATATCCACAATCATTTTCTTAGGAATGCAGCCATAGCAGCCAACAATCCCCCAGCAGCACAGCTCAAGGAGTGAGAGAGGTTCTTAGCTCTCGGAGGAGTCAGTGGTGATATATGCAGCAAACAGGGGCTGCTCACCCTCCTCCACACATTGAGACATGCTGGACCTCAGTAATGACGGCAATGTCTCCATTATTCATTCAACTTCAGCTTCGGCATGTTCATAAGCTTGGTGAAGGCGCCATACTGGCGCAGTGACAAATATATTGCTTTGGATTTTCCAGTTGCCAGAAAATCGATATTCCAGTTTTGATGGGAGTTCTGCATGCGGATCCTGCAGAATTCCCTTCATAGCACATCACAATGAAATTACCCAGGAAATGGAATTTTCTGCAATTCCTCTGAAAGCCTCCACTTAAATCAGAGACTTTGGAGAATTCAGATGAAATTTAATAAAATATTAACTCAGGAAAATTTAGATTATTAAATACAGACTCTAATTCCCGAGTAACTATTCAAGATGACTTATTCTTAACTCATACAAACCCAACTGCAGCTCTTTCAGATCACTTATACTCCCTAGACCTTGACCCAACATCTTCCTGTGATCCAATCTCACCCTTATCTGCTCTGCTGAGCCCAAGCCAACCTGATCCAAACATAGAGTCATAGAGATATTCAGCACGGAAATTGACCCTTCGGTCCAACTCGTCCATGCTGACCAGATATCCTAAATAAGTCTCATCCAATTTGCCAGCGTTTGGCCCATGTCCCTCTAAACCCTTCCTATTCATATACCCATCCAGATGCCTTTTAAATGTTGAGATTTTACCAGACTCCACCACTTCCTCTGGCAGCTTATTCCCTCTGCATGAAAAAGCCACCCCTTTGGTCCCTTTTAAATCTTCCACCTCTCATCTTATACCTATGCCTTCTAGTTTTGGACTCCCACACCACAGAGAAAAGACCTAGTCTATCCATGCCCCTCATGATTTTATAAACTATTAGATCACCACCTCAACCTCCGATGCTCCAGGGAAAATAGCCCCTGCCTATTCAGCCTGTCCTTGAAGCTCAAATCCTCCAACCCTGGCAACATCCTTGCCCCTTGATAATGGAGTGAACAGCACCTGAGACCTTACAACCATCCTCCCTGCAGTCTGGCTCCCGACAGATCCAAGTTTTCTGATCCACTTTAACCTACCCTAAACACTGCATCACTTACCTTGCACCCTGGTACCCCACCCCCCTCCCACTTGGCATTGTCCCCATTTGACACTCTGTTAACCTGGTACCCTACCCCATCTGGCATCCTATTCCTGGCACCCTAACCCCTCTCCACAACTGGCATCCTTACCTGCTGGCAATTTACTTACAAGGCACCCTACCCATCTGGCAAACTAACTCCCAACACCTTAACATCACACTTCCCTTATGTAATTACAGTTCAGCTGCAACTATCAAAGTGGCTATCAGGATTTTAAATTGCAGAATACAGCATCTGACTGATTTGAAAAGGGACCATCCTCTGACAGCTCTGCACTACAAAGGATTTGTCAGAATGGAAGGACAGCTCTGCCCCAAACAGAATCTCCTCTCAGAAACGCAGAGCTCTGTTTTGTTTTGGAAAAATGAAGGGCCAGGGTGGCAACCTGTGTGAGAATGCCATGCCTTCGAAAATCCACCTCATTACGTCAATCATTCAACATTTTATTGCATTCAACATAGACCGTTGCTAAACTTACATGACAAATAATGAAACGATGGTCTTTTCTTCCCAGCGCTCCATAGGAAATTGCACAAATAATGGGTCACCCTTGGCCAGCATCACAACTCTTTTTAAGTCATTGCAGCTGACTTCAGCATCAGCAGATCGGATGAAGCCTGTTCCTGCCATCACTTGCTTTTGTCTAGATGGTAACTTCCATTGGAACGTAGCTGAGACAATGCCCAGGATGGGTGGAGTCAGTGTCAGATTGATGGCAAAAATGCAGGTCCGTGTCTGCAGGACGCTGGGACCTTGAAGGAGAAAATACATGAAGCAGATATTTGGAAACTGATGACTTCAGCATCACTAAGATGCCAAGGTTCAATTTTCAAGCACCAGTGTCAGGATACAAATTGCCTTTAATCAGCATTTAAACCCTAAGTACGTTCACCCTGCACGCAATGCAAATAAGCAATGAAATGACGAAGAGTAGCTTCAATTTCCAAATATCTGCTCCAATTATTTTCCCCTTCAGGGTCCTAGTGTCCTGTATATATGTTTCCTCACTTCTGCCATCAAACTGACACTGACTCCACCCACTCCAGGCATTGTCTCAGCCATTTTCCAGTGGCAGTTAGCATCTAGAGAAAAGCAAATGATGGCAGGAACACAGCTTGAGATGGACACTGTCAGAACCAAGCTTCACCAGGTCACCAGGTACCTGCCCAGATCCTTCATATCCCTATTACCTTGCACTCAACAACCACCACATGGAGACCCATCACATTGACTTTGCTTCCAACTGCCCTGAGCCTTGACATTACATCTTAATGTTGCCCACATTCGTCATTGCAGATGTCACGGTGGGCAGTTCCAACATTCCTCCCCTGCCCCGCTCATGTAGCATACCAGAACCTTTGATATTCTTCTGGCTACCATACCATCCCCCACCCCCAATTCACCTTGAGATTTCCCCAATCACTACTCCTGTCCATAGCTCGACAAATGCTTCTGCCCTCTTCACCTCCCTCAACTTTGTCTCCCCTACATTTTGAGAAATGTACTTTGACTCTTGAATTCTGCAACGGTCTTATAAAGAGAATACTTGTTCACACTCGTGTGTTTTCTTACAGGTAGTCCTGTCTGACGTACCACGACATTTCTTGAAGTATGAAAGTTAAGACTCTGGATAATAAAGTGGAATTGTCATGCAATCCCAGCAAGGGATTAGAATTAGAGGCAAAAACCAGATCTATCTGTGGCACGGTTGCTCAGTGGTTAGCACTGCTGCCTCTCAGCGCCAGGGACCTGGGTTCAATTCCACCCTCGGGCAACTGTCTGTGTGGAGTTTGGACATTCTCCCTATGTCTGTGTGGGTTTCCTCAGGGTGCCACGGTTTCTTCCCACAGTCCAAAGATGTGCAGGTTAGGTGGATTGGCCATGCTAAATTGCTGTAGTGTTGAGGGGTATGTAGATTAGGGGGATAGGTCTGGGTGGGGTGCTCTGAGGGTCAGTGTAGACTTGTTGGGCCAAAGGGCCTGTTTCCACACTGTAGATCTATGATCTATGATCTATGATCTACCAACTTTTCCTCCACTTCCATTGTGTTTGGAAATTGTGTTGCAGATGATGGTGGGGGAAATGGCTGCTGAGGTATGAGAAGCTACCACTCACCCAGCCTTAATAATATTGACAGGCATTTCTAGAGGATGCGTGCATAGACATAGAGACATAGAATAATATAGCATGGAAACAGGGTGTGTGTACATTCTCAGGCTAATTCCTACATTGGGAAGGAAGGAATCAAATATACTCTTTCAGAGTGATCCCAGTGGTGTTTGCAGAGGTTTGAACTTGAGGACAGACTCGGGTACTGTTGTTATGATACCTTGACCATACTCACTGTCTAACACATCAGAAATTGTCACCTGGGCAGACAGCAAAGGAAAGTAGCACCTGCTGAACTTTACTGCAGCATGAGACAGCACCTTGTCAAATGGAGGAAGGAAAAGAGCCGAAAGTAGCCAAATAATTAGTGTCAAGTTTAATCACACATCATTATTGTTTGATCTGATTCTAATGTGTGTATTTCCAGTTTTGATAGAAGATAACGCCAGGCTTCCTTGTAACTGTGAAATTATGTTTATTTTTACGCTGTATATTAATGATAGTACTACAAAGCAACATTCTATGAGTTGTATATGGTCCAACTTCTTAGAAGAACATAACATGACTATTGAGGTCACAGTATTATCACAGTTTACATTGGGGTCTTATCTACATATTCATTAAATGCTATCTCCACAACTCTTTCCTCAAGGAGCAGTAAGGTCACTAATGTTATATAAAAGAAGATGGATTTAGACTCATAGAATAATAGAAGTTTACAGTACAAAGGGAGGCCATTCAACTCATCATGTCTGTACCAGCTCCTGAAAGAGCTACCCAGCTCATCCCACTCTCCAGCCCAATTTCTGTAGCCCTTTAACTTCATCCCTTTCATTTATTCCATATTGGGTGTGACATGGAAACGTTTTTAAATCAACTTCTATAACACTTAAATAAAGAGTATTCCTGGAACATATGGCACAAATTAAAAACCATATTCAGTGTTTGAAAATCCTCAAATAGTGGACATTCCAAAATATTTAAACAGTAGCCCAATTTTGCAAGTATTCTCCAGGGTTTGCGAGTCAGCATATTTTGTCTCAAACAGTCATTGGGAATGTAAGTGTGTTGCTTGCTAGCTCATACTCACCAGAGGCCCCTTTGTTGGAGTCTGTATCATTTAGCAGTGTAACTGACAGAGCTTACTTAGCCTTGTGACCCACAGGGCTATCTGTATATCTACTGTACATACATTTTATGGCGTTTACATACTTCTTGCATTGCAGACCCATATGTGACAATTCTCCCTGAAGATTTTGGCAGAGATCTGTAAGGCCTATGAAAGGGTTAAGAGGGAAGTTGACCTGACTCCTGACACATGCAGGTTGCTTGATGAGTAAACCTGAAAGAATTTCATCTTGCAGTTGATTTCACATGAGCTGAATCTGACAAACTGCAATAGCTCCGGGGTTATCATACCACCTGCAATGGGACTCATTGCTTTCCACTCATTCCAGAGATGCAGAGCTTGAATTGACAGAATTTTTTTTTAAGAAAGCACTATAAATGTTTTGGATCTAAATTTTTAATTTAATTTCAGCAACACGCCTTTTTTTATTAGCTAATGTACATTTCTGTAGACCTTGTAACCAAAACCCAATCATTTCTCATTCCTAATATGCAATGCTTTTCAAAGGCCATCACAGAGTTTCCATTCTTTTGAAGCTTCAACAAAGCAGATTTGTAGGCTCTACAACATGTTATAAAATGATATCTAGTAGGATTTCCTTTCAAAGTAAAGGAACTGATCTTAGGTATTCCAAGTACATAAACTGGCAAAATTTATCATGATAATATCAGATGGTTGTTAAAGAATTAAAGATATTGAAAGGTTAATCAAAATCTGGTGCCACATGTTTCAATAATTAATGAACCATAAGAAATATTAAATTACTTCTGTAATCAATTAATGAGCAAGGACAGCTTACCTAATCACGACAAACAACTGCAGAATGCTCTGCACAATTTGAGCTGTCTTAATTCTTTAATGACATTTTAAAGCACTTGCCTCCATGTCAGATCTGCTTTCCTGAGACACAGCTCCATGCTCCAGCTCCAACATGGGGAGACACAGAAGAATACATTGTCAACACCAAGATAAATACGTTTTAATTTGGTCTAAAAATTTTCTCAATATTGACAATGTTAAAATAAGATTTAAAGCAGAAGAAAATCAAAACTTGTTACAAAGTAAAGATGCAACAATGTTTAATGACAAATTATGAACAAAACAAAAAAAAATGCTCAAGTACTGAAACCCAATACGAGTTTCCATGGAAACACTTTCCAGTTGAAAGTGTATATGCATCTCTCTCCACAAGCCTTGGAAATTGCTTACCTGCTAACTAAAATTCAGAAAAATGTGGTGATAGTGTTCTAAAATCAAAGGTCATTGTTTTCAGGAGTACCCGTTGGACATACATTTTCATTCTGTTCTTTTGTTGTTTCATATATAGTAATTAATGAAGATAAAAGTAAAGGTGGCAAAAGCTCAATAGTCCCTCAAAACAGACATAGGGAGTGTGATGTATGATTAACCATGCAACTGTTGAACTTCATGCAGGCAGTGTGCCATACTGTCTACTAATTTGACTGATTGCAGCCTGCAGCCTGCAGCCAGCATTAAACATGCTACTGAGTCTCTGCAAGCCTTAGTAAGAGGTTCAGTGATGTGCAGTGTGAGCAATACAAAGTCTCTGTGAAATTCTACGTTATTGAAAGCCAGCCGACACCTCATACAACGAAAGCTCCTTCTGGCTAGTGCAGGTGTTGGAAATGTTTGTGAAAAAACCAGGCAGGATACTGAATTATAATGCAACAGGCACAAGAGTGTTCTCCAAGTGGGTGCCTTTGTGAAAAAATGGAGAGATATGATTGAAACCCTCCAGACAAACTTTGCACAGGATGTGAGACCAGATGATATCTGTGGAAGTGAATACCAGGAGTCAAATGGCGAGGACCGGAAGCAGTATCACAAAAAATCCATTGATCTTACACAAGTGATAAAGGGCAGTGAATGTATCTTCAAATGCCATGTCCCACCTAGTGCATTAGAAGCCTCTGCCATTTAATAATCCAGAATGTTTTCTTTCATCCTATCATCATCCTGCATCAATCTCAATTCATCTTTATTTTCACATTCTTATCTTCTTCATGAACTTAGCACCACTGCAAACTCATACCTAGCTCTCAGAGATTGCACACACTACTAAATATTCAACTGCAACAGCCACATCACTCAAGTACACTACACCACACTCCTTGACATGCCTCCCTCTCTCTCGAGCTCAAAAGAATGCAAGACCAAAGGTAGCAGCACCAAATATGTGAAAGGATAATTATTGTTGCACATCATCATCCAGGTTGAGGAGACAGTGATTGCCATCACTGGAATGGCCATGACTGATTTCATGGCCAGCAACGGATCATATGTTCCTACCTAATCCTTCTACTCACATTCCACCTTTCCTTCATCCATAATTTCTTCTGGTTTGATGTTCAGAGCTGTCAGCATGGACCTTTTGCTGTCCCATCTACTTCACACAACCCACCCTCTCTTAGCGTAATGTATTCTTGCACTTTTCTCCTTTCATTATCACCTGGTTGGACAATCATAGAAGGGCAACATTGGAACAGCAAGACAATAGTGAAGATAAATTACTACTGCTTGATAGGAATATCGGAACTGTAACTAAACTACATTACTATTGTTTAACAATCAACAAAATCAATCTCAGATTTAAAATTAACATTTGACCTATCATCAATTGCCATTTGCAAGAGAGTTGTGAAACTTTGTATTTAGATTTGCTTCTTAATTTCACTCCTGACTACTTCCCCTAGTCCTAGACTCACAAAAAATAAAAGATATATTTCCCCTCTAGCTTTCCTGTTCTTCCTAACATTTTGATAACTTTGATCAAATCATCCCTTAGCTTCTAAATTCCAGTAAATATGATAATGGAATGCATAATCTCTTCCTCATAATTTAAAGGTTATCATTCTGGTGTGGGGTCAGCAAGGTGGGTGGTAGTGTGATGGCATAGTGGAATTATCATTGGACTGTTAATCCAGAGACCCAGTTAATGTTCTGGGTTCAGAGTTCAAATCCCACCACAGCAGATGGTGGAATAAAAGTCTGGAATGAAGAGCCTAATAACCATGAAACAACATTTGTTTGTTGGAAAAACCCATCCTTTTTCATTAATGTCCTTTTAGGGAAGGAAACTACAAACTTTACCTTGTCTGGCCGACATATGACTACATGGTTAACTCTTAACTACCCTCTGGACAATTAGGGTTTGACAAAAATATGCTGGCCTAGCCAGCAATGACCTCATTCTGTGAACGAATAAAAAAAAATCCAAGCTACCTGCTTTTGAGGCCAATAAATCATTACCAAGATGTAATGATAGATACCAGATGTCAAAGGTCAGTTAGAGTCCAGGCATATACACTTCCAGTTAGAGTTTCATTCTAACTCACACATCACAAACTCCAACAAACTGATCATTTGTTCTCTATGTACATTACCTCGTCCTCACTCAATTATCCCTTAACAATCACATAGCTTTCAATTATTCCATCATTCCATTTGGTCTCAGGCATCCTTGGAAAACCTGAGTAAATTATAATAATGAGTTGCCCTGAATTGCTCATAGTAGTCTACTTTACACTTTCCAACGTCCACTTTGAAAACCTAATTTCTCATTTACCATTTTTATTCATTTACCTCTTTGTATTCTTGTCTGTTAGATATAAAGAGTAGCATTCCATTTGCTTTTATGATTACTTGCTGTACTTTTTCATAACATTTGAATTATCCTTGTACCTGGACCACAAAGTCAATTTGGATCTCCACTGTTGTTAATATTTCAGAATTTAGAAAGTACCTTGTTTTGTGGCTTTTTGAGTCCAATTAGAACCTTACATTTGTCTACATTGAAATCCACATACCACAATTTTTCCATTGCACTTAATGATAAAGAAACTATATTCTTCCATCTGTGCTGGGGTGCAACTCCATCTCTTTTTGTGTCATCAGCAAATTTGAACAGGTGGTTTTCTATCTCATCAATCAAGTGGTTAATAAAGAGGGTAAATAGTTGGGTGCCCTTGTAAGATAATGGCTGGCATTGCGCAAATTAGATTACCTGCACATTATCCCTACTCTCTCCCTCCTGCTGTTCAACCAATTTCATAATTTGCTCAAGAATTTGCTTATGATGCCATGGGCTGGGATTTTGGCGAATCATCCCTATGAAGAAATTTATTAAATACCTTCTGAATTTTTAAAAAATAATTCATTCATGGGATCTGGGCTTTGCAGGCTGGGCAGGTATTTATTGCTGTTCCTTAATTGCCCTTGAGAAGGTGGTCATGAACCATCTTTGGTGTATTTGTCCATTTGGTGTAGGTAAACTCACAAGATTATTAGGGAGCGAATTCCAAAATTTTGACTGAAGAAGTGACAATATATTTCCAAATCAGGATAGTGAGTGTTTTGGAGGGGATCTTGCAGGCAGCGGGGGTGATCCCATGTATCTTCCCTTGTCCTTATAAAAGGGTAAAGGTAAAGTCACCATTGTCCTACTGGACCATAGGGCTGCTGTCATTGAAGAGATACAACTGGTGGTGTTTTAACCTGAAGGTTTCCACACCTCAGTTGAGGGGAGAAGTCAAGAAGGAGAGTCCTACAGGGTGATCTCAGCCAGTCTATGAATTGAACCCATGCTATTAGACCATAAGATATTGGAGCAGATTTAGCCCATTCAATCTATCTAGTGTGCTCTGCCATTTGATCATGGCTGATATGTTTCTCAACTCCATTCTTCTGCCTTCTCCCTGTTACCTTTCATCCCTTACTAATCAAGGATGTATCTATCTACCTATCTATCTATCTGTCTATCTCTGTCTTAATTACACTCAATGAATTGGCCCTCACAGTCTTCTGTGGCAATGAGTTGCAGAACCGTCATTGTCAGGCAGAGGAAGTTCCCCCACATCTCAGTTCAAAAGGGCTGTGCTTTCACTCTGAGGTTGTTCCTTCAGCTCCTAGTTTCTCTTCTACTCGAGGAAACATCTTCTCCACATCCACTCTATCCAGGCTTTTCAGTATTCTGTAAGTTTCAACGAGATCGCCCCTCATCCTTCTAGACTGTATTGAGTACAGACCCAAAATCTTCAACTGCTCCTCATACGACAAGTCCTTAATTCCCAGAATCATCCATTCTCAGATATGGGGCCCAAAACAACACACGATATTCCAAACATGGTCTAACCAGAACCTTATACAGCCTCAGAAATCATTGTTTTTGTATTCAAGATCTTTCCAAATGAATGCTAATTTTGCATTTGCCTTCCTAACTGCCAAATGAATCTGCATGCTAACCTAAGAGAATCCTGAACTTGGACTCCCAAGTCTCTTTGTGTTTCATGTGTCCAAAGTCTCTCCCAATTGTAGTCTATGCCTCTATTCTTTCTACCAAAGTGCATAACTTCATATTTCCCACCAGCTGCCATTTTTGTGCCCACCCTCCTAGCCTGTTCAAGTCCTTCTGCAGCCTCTCCAATTCCTCAACACTACCTGTCCCTCCACATATTTTTGTGTCATCTGCAAACCTAGCACCAATGGCCTTAGTTTTGTTTTTGTCACATCATTAATGTATAACATGAATAGTTGTCCTAACACTAATCCCTGCAGAACTCTACTCGTCACCAGCTGCCATCCTGACAAAGATGCCTTTATCCCTACTGTCTGCCTTTTGCCAGTCACCCAATCCTCTATCCAAGCCTTTGCAAATGATGCCATGGGCTGTTAGTATCACAAGCCAGCTGTCTAGCCAACTGAGCTACCAATCTTCTGGATGGTAGTGGTCATATGTTTGAAAGGTGCTGCCTTAGGAATCTTGGTCAATTTCTGCAGTGCAGTTGGTGGTGGATATGGCACCAATCAATTGGGTTGCTTTGTCCTTGAATGGTGACAAGTTTCTGGAGCACTGTTGTAGCTGTACTCATCCAGGCAAGTGTGGCATATCCCATTATACTTCTGACTTTGTGTCTTGTAATTCCACTCATAAAGAGCCCACTCTGTGTTTACCTCTCATAACATATTTAATCACTAATCCTGCTCAAACATTGTTCCCATCTATCCTGCAGACTTTATAACCTTGTATAACTAGTTTCCTTAACAAACAATGCTGTAGTCATAGCTCAGCCTTGTTGAACAAATCATTCACTCCAAGTTGAACTTGTGTCTATAATATTTCAGCTTTTATAATCAACTATTTTGTGGACAATACACCTGAAACATTGTCTCTGTTCTTTAGATTTATTCACATATTTTGTATTTCTCACCCCTGGTTTAATTACTTCTTTATTTTTTCAGTTTTCCCTTTGCCTGCAATGTTTACAGCATGATTTCTGACTGTTGCATTGCTCTTTTCCTTTCACTCAGCCCTTTCAGCCTCAATAAGATTTTGGCTTTACCTGTATGGTTAGAACCATGGTCCCAGCTTGATTCATGTGGCATCCCTCTTAGTGGTACAGTTCCTTCTTCTCCCAGCACTAATACCAGTGACTCAAGCAATAAAGCAACTCTTACCCACACAACTCCTGAAGCAAAGTGCACACTTCCTTAATCTACTTATTCCTATGCTACAAAATGATGAACACATCAGATACTGTAACCTTGAAGTTCTATTCTTTAAGCTCATTCCTGGTCCTCAGATCTTTTGCTTAGTCTTCATAAAATGGGATCACAATGACAAGGTCCTTTGCCTCCCTCTCATAAAACCAGTTCTTAGTTACATGAGTCTGCTTTGTTCGGATTTGATTCCCCTTTTAACCACAAATATGCTATTTCTATTGCTTTTCCATTCAAATACATTCAACCAATCACTCTCAATTCATTTCTGTTCATAGTTCATACACTTGTAGAGGAAAAATGCAACAGTACTACACCACATAGATGATGTTGACTCAATGAGCTGTGCATGAACATAACGTGCGCACAAACCAATCTTTCAAAAGACTTAAAACATCCTCAAATTTAACTTTAGAATGTCTACAAATGTTTTCACAATGTTTTCTCTCATTATTGATTATTTAAACAGAATGTAAAGAGCACAATCCTATTCTCATCACCATTTTTGTGTGCTGTTTTGCATGAGAGCTAACTCACCCAGAGACTCTGCTTTGATAATATACATTGCCACACATTTTCTTCACCATCCTCCAACAAATGGGGCAATATCACAGCATGATCACTGCTTACAACAATATTACACTAATGATCATCTCAACTACATTTATAGGGAAGCATGAATTAAGTATATGTATGTTCCCCACATATGTGTGGCTGAAGTCTGAAAGCATTCATTATGCACTTTGTCACCTAATTGCTGAGAGACTGGCAAGTGTTGATCTATATGATTCTCTATAGCTATATGTTGAGCAAGTGCATTCCCTCAGAGTATCAATGCAACCTTGCTTCATGGGGAGGTTTGAAATCCAGGCTCACTCCGCCCATTTCTCTCACTTACACAAATGTGGTCAGCAAACTGAGTCAAGTTGCAAACATCACATAAATGTTAATGGCCATGGTTACAGATTACAGTTGTGGCAGAAGGTGGCAAGTTTCGGTGAGACAGTTAGTGAAGTAGTGAGCTAGGGCAAACTGCTCCCAGCTGAAATTCGGATAGGAGAATTGCTCCCTGAACATGTTGGGTGGATATAGTGTACTGCTTAGAGTGTTTCCTCCCTCTCCCTTTTCCCAACAGCTTACTCTGCTTTGTGTCATCTTTGGTCATTCTCCTTGTTTTACTGTAGCCCAATGGGAATGCATAAAGTTCATGTATAGAAGCAAATGGTTTGTGATGAATCATTGAAGTCTGATTAAATTCCTTCAGCATATGCCATAGCACTGGCTTTAGACTGCAGGGACTTTGAAGAACTCCAGAAGATACTTAGCACTTCTAAAAGCATAACGAAAGGCAGCAGAAATCAATCAGCAATGAACTTGAAAGCAATTGATGAATCTGTTTAAATAATGCTCTTGATTGGTGTGGTGTGGGTGTGAAGGTTGGCTGTCCTGCTGCTGAATGTTTTATCCCATGTTCAGCTGTCCATGCTTAAGGGATTGTGTTAGCTGGAGCACTAAGTTCCAAGTGGCAGTGCTGGCACCAAATCAGCTTTACACAATGATTGTTATCACAATTTGCTGACTCTGCCAACTTCTGACAGAGTCCTCCAAACACTTTTAACTCTACAACAAATGGTGAATGGGGCACCTCCCAATCAAAGTGCGTGCACACACTGTAGACAGGATTTCAGAGCCAAATAGCATTTGTAGTGTTGAAAAAAGAGTCAGGCACAAAGGAAAAAAATTTCTGGCCAAACTGTGGAGATAGGAGTGCAGTAAAATTACTGTTTAGCATGTCAACCATCTGTTAGAAAGCTATTGAAAAGCTTATCCGGGATATTAATGTCTACAGGAATGCATTATGGTGCCAGATGTGGTTTCTCAAAGCATGGAATGGGACAGAAGTAATATAGATCCGAGGAGCCAATTGGAAAACATCCTCAAGTATGCTGTTAATCTAGTTGAGTGACTATTTAACTGATACATAGAACATTGGAGAATACAAAGTGCACTATTTTTGAGAGAAACATAGGGAAAATACAACAAATGCAAAAGAAATCACCAAACAAGATCAATATTGAGTAGCATTGAGGTGGAAGACAAAGTTAAATCATCAATATTCAGTGGGTGAAATGGGGATATTAGGCTGTCACATAGGAGAGGTCATATGACAGCATAATCCAGAAGGATCTCTGGAAGATGATGGTGGGCTGTAAAATTTAGCTCCATACTGGGTGTAATTTCAGCACAATGGGAGGTGGTTCAGTGCATGATAGTAGGTTGATGTCAACCACTTCTGGTGCACACAGCCTAATGTGGAGGATATTGGCCAGGGTATCCTGTGCATGCACCGAAACTATAGTAACAATGACAGTTTGTGTACGAGTCAGTGTCAAACACTGATTTGATGCCTGACCTGCTATGCTGTCCTGTTAACACCCTCTTGTGAACAAGCACAGCTGAATATGTATTCAAAGATTTTGGGAAAATTTGTAGCTCGGGTTGTGGGTGAGTTTGTAGAATTGCTCACCAAGCCGGTTTAGTTGCAGACGTTTCATCACCCTGCTAGGTAGAATCGTTAGTGTGCCTCCAGTGAAGCATTGGTGTTCTATCCCATTTGCTATTTATATGCCTTGGTTTGCAGGGGTGGTTGGCATTACTTCCAGTTCTGTTTTTCAGTGGTTTGTATACCAGGTCCAGTTCAATGTGTTTGTTAATGGAGTTCTGGTTGGAACACCAGGCCTGGCATGCCTCTGTTTGGCTTTTGTTATAATGGATGTATTGTCCCAGTCAAATTCATGTCCTTCTTTGTCCGTGTGTATTGATACCAGTGAGAATTGTTATGTCTCTTGGTGGCTAGTTGGTGTTCGTGTATCCTTATTGTCAGTTTTCTTCCAGTTTAACCTATGTAATGTTTTTCACAGTTCTTGCATGGTATTGTGTATATTACGTTAGTTTTATTGGTTGTGGGTATGGGATCCTTTACAGTCATCAGTAGCTGTTGCAGGGTGGTTGTTGGTTTGTGGGCTACCCTGATACCTAGGGGTCTGAGTAGTCTTGTGGTCATCTCTGATATGTCTCTGATGTACAGTAGGGTGACTAGTGTGTCTAGCCTTGTTGTGTCTTCTTGTTGTGATCTGTTGCAGAGGTAACAGCAGATTGTGCATTTTGGGTATCCATTCCTTTTAAAAACTTAGTATAAGTTCTGCTTTGCACGGTTTTGGGTTGCTGCAGTGTGTTGTGGCCTGTTTGATTAATGTCCTGATGCAGCTCTGTTAATGGGTGTTGGGGTGGTTGCTGGAGTAACTAAGTATCTGGTCCATATGTGTGGTCTTTCTGTATACGCTAGTCTGGAGTTCCCCCTTGTTCTTATGTTCTACCATTTAGTCACGGAAGGGTTGTTGGTTATTGTTTTCTTCTTCTTTTGTGAACTTTATTCTGGTGACGATGTTGCTTATGTGTCGGTGGGTTTCTTCTAGTCTTGTGCATTTGATAATCATGAAGGTGTCATCTACATAGTGGACCACGGTTGTATCATGGGGAGCACTGTTCATTCTAACCTTTGCATCCCAATTCTGCAATCAGTTTGCAATACGTATTCAGCATGCAAGGGACCACTCCAATTCACCAGCACTGTTTAACAGCACCATTATCCAAATGTAAATAAGTTACTTTTGATACTAACTAACTGCAGAGTTACTGGAAGTGCTGTGCTGTTGGTTGACTTGTGTTAAGTTTTTTAAGTCAGAATAGAATGATTGCTAAATTGGAGGATGTACTTGTTTGCTTCTGAAGGCACTGTATGAAGTAAACTGCTTGCTTCTCATCATGGGGTCTATAATAGCAGTTGCGTTTGGCTGAAACAAAAGGAGGTGACAAAGAGGCAATGGGGTAAAGAAGCCTTTGGCAGAGAGGGAAATTTGGCAGCCCTCATCAGGAGGCCTTACCTTCCCTTCAGAAGACACTTCTTCATCCTCCACTAGAATGAGAAAATGATTTTTCAACAGGTGCATTTCACCAAGAAGTGGTCAAAGAATTGGTCCACTTCTTATCAATAAACTTGCAGCCTCGCACCAGGGTGAAATCAGCAGTGCCACTAGCCTTCAAGTGACCTGAATTTTCATGTCAACAGATCCTTCTGGCTGATACAGATACTACCACCAAGATATCATTGTTGGCCATCTATTGCTACACTAGCAAGAAGCTGCCTTCTCTCTAAACAGGGGGACATGGGAAAAGTAGGCATGTCATTTGGCAGAACATTAAGATTCTGTCAACTGAAGCATGTGACCTTATGGATGCCACATTTTAACAAGGAGATCAATCTGTAGCTCCAGCCACCTTTGCACAAGAGGGCTACTTCCTGATGACAAGCTGCTCCAAAAAACCATCTTGTAGGCATCCACAGATTCCTTTTCTTGAGATCCACTACCAACCTGATTCTCCCAGTCTACCTGCATATTGAAGTCTCCCACGATTAGTGTCATGGTGCCGTTCTTGCATGCTTTTTCTATCTTCTGAGTCATTTTCTACTGTACATCCTGACTGTGCTGAGGAGGCCTGTACCTAATTCAAATCAGGTTCATTTTTCCTTTGCAGTTCTTCACCTCTACCCACACAAATCCTATGTCTTCCAACCTTATATCATTTCCTGCTATCAATTTAATTTCATTTCTTACTAACAAGGCAACTTCACCCTTTCTGCCCATCTGCCTGTCCTTTTGTATTCTTGGATACTTAGTTCGCAGCTCTGATGCCTTTTTCAGTTACGTTTCTGTGATAGCCACAATATCGTACCTGCCAATTTCAATAGGCTCCACAAGCTCATTTGTCTTGTCTTGTATACTGCATGCATTTAAATACAACACCCTCAGTCCCTCAGGCTATCCCTCTTGTCTCAGTTGTTCCCTTATCTGCTGTGCCTGACGTTAGACTCCTAATCTTTTCCCTACTCTCTGCCCTGTTACTTGTTCTGGAAACTTTAGTGACTTTTCCTGAGCCCTCCCACCCCTGTAACTTTAAAGTCCTCGTGACCACTCTATTTAGCCTTTCCACTGGCATCCTGGTCCCAGATTGGTTCAGGTGGAGCTTGTCCCTGTGGTACCGTTCCTTCCTCTCCCAATATTCAGTGCCACACAAAATGGAGTCTCTCTGTCCTGTTAACAGACACAGCTGAATAAAAGATGTGCAGGCTAGGTGGATTGGCCAAGCTAAATTGCCCCGAGTGTTCAGGGATGTGTAGATTATGTAGGTTTTAGGGGGATGGGTCTGGGTGGTATCCTCTGACAGTCAGTTGGACTTGTTGGGCCAAAGGACCTGTTTCCACACTGTAGGCATTCTATGAAAAAAAACTGTATTCAGCATAGAAGGGACCACTCCAGTTCATCAGCACTGTTTAAAAGCAGCAGTATAAAATGCAAATGAGTTACTTTTGATGCCAACTGACTACAGAGATACTGAAAGTAAGCAAACTTCTCAGCAGTGGTCAATTAAGAGGCCATCAGCAGACTTGCCATCTATTTAAGATGTTCCTCATTGCACCTTGGCTGTTATTGCAGGAGCTCTAGCTAAAGTGCAGAGGGCCGTCATCAACCAGGTAGAGAGCAGATAGCCCTTGAGGAAGTGCTGAAGTGTCCTGTAAGTCAATTGGAGATGTGTCATGAAATTTGAGAGAAGCTGGCACAAGTTGGATGCTGTCGCGTGTGTGGACAGTGCCCATGAAGGATACCTAAGATGTTGGTGCCTGGTGTCCAGTATGGACATCTTTTGAAGCAAGAGATGAATCGAACCCACTCTAGTTTCCATGTTGAGTTTTCCTGACAGCAAGTTTGAATGGTGAGTTTGTAATATTGCAACCCATGGTGAGCTGGACTATTAACAACGCTTTTAACAAACAACAACTAGTGTCAATTTGAAACTGGGTGCTCTCTGGTGAAAATCTCACCACACCGTTTGAGAATGCTACAAGATGCTGTGAGATGACTTAGATGTCAGAATGGGCCTTGAACATCTCACTCAGTTCCACCACTTTTTTTGCTACACGCTATGCCACTCAGAACCTAAGTTTCCATTCTCTGCTTCTCTCACCTCAGATGCTGACTACTTCCAGCATTTGCACTTTTTAGTGAAGGTGCAGGCAGCATGCTTCCCATGTCCACATTTGAGCATTATTCAACTTATACCTCCTTTTTCAAAAAGTATGGAAGTGAAAAATAGCAATAAGAAAGAGTAGATTTAGCTTGTCTTATTTGAAGGTTGTTGTTAAGTATGTAGATAATTGTTGATGGCAACAAAGTTAGTTATATGTACCAATCATTTTGCTTAGGTGCCTGACTGCATTTCACATAATCTTTACAATGCAGCAAGGGGTTATTAGGTATATTGTTCCTACACTGGTTCTATTACCTAGTGCCCATCTTCTGCCTTTTCCCCATATCCCTGCATACCATTTCTATCCAAATAATCATCTAATGACCTCTTGAATACCTCAGTTGAACCTTCCCTACCATAGTTTTAGGCAGTGTATTCCATACCTAACTATTGACCGCATTTAAAAGCTTTTTTTCTCACATCACCCTTGTATCATTTGCACATCACTTTAAATTTATGCCCTCTCATTCTTGTTTCTTTTATTAGCATAAACAGCTTCTCCCTACCTGCTCTAACCAGTCCGTTTATGATTTTAAAAGCCTCTATCAAATCTCTCGGCCTTGCTCTTTCCCCAACTCCTTGAATCTATACTTATAACTGAAGTTCATATTTGGTTGGCACTGACACAAATAGTTTTGAAAGTGCAGCTCAAGGTAAATAACTAGAACAGAAGGGCTACATGGCAGAAATCAGAATAATGCAAATGAAAAGGTTTGAAAAGTGTCCATAATTATTCACCAACACTACGAAGAATCACAGTGTAATCAATGAGATCTCAAATATTCACACAGACATCTGAAGGCAAAATACTTTAGATTCAGGTCAGGTTAGGCAGGGAAAATATGCAGCTACTAAATGCAGTGCATAAAACATCCATTAATTTCATAGCTATTTATTTTCTCTATACAAATGTGCTTCCATTCATTTAAAGCAGTGAGATAAATTGTGGACTGATGGTCAACTTGTTGAAGAACCTATCCAATTTAATTCCATGATAAACCTTTATAAATCACTGATTAGGCCTCCGCTAGAAAATTTTGTCCAATTCTGGTCGGTTCACTTACAGAAAGATGTTAAAGTCCTGGTTAGAGTGCAGAAGAGATTTACCAGAAAGGTACCAGGCTTTAGTTATGTGCAGAGACAGAAACTGGGGCTTGTCTCCTGAGATTATTGGAGGTTAAGGAGAAATTTAATAGAAATCGTTGAGAAGGATTTTGATAAATTATGTAGGGAGAAACTGTTTCCACTGATATTAAGTTCTTTATCTTCTAATTTTTTTCCCTAAGAACTTGTACTAAAGGACAGTACCTAGGTACCTTTGTACCTAAGATGGTGCTGTAAGCAGTGACTTGTAAACTTCTCACTGTAGTCATCTGAGTACATATAACAATAAAGCTAATTCCACTCAATTCAACTAGTGGATATAGATTTAAGAAAATTGGCTGAAATCCTGGGGGATGCATGGGAAGAGAAATTGAAGGTCTTTTTACTCCAGCAATTTTTTCTTACAATGGTTTCTGACTGTCACCAACAAGACCACCATTTGTTGCCCACCTCAAACTGCTTTTGAACTGCGTGGCTTGTTAGGGTAGTTAAGAGTCACTTATATTGTTCTGTGTCTGAAGTCACATATAGGCCAGGCCAGGCAAAAATGGTGGGTTTCCTTCCTTAAATGGCATTAGTTAAACAAATGGGTTTCTTTTTAACCACAATCAACAGTGGTTTCATGGTGACCGTTAGACAAAATTGTATTTCCTGGTTTATTAATCAAGTTCAATTCCACTAACCACCATGGTGAAATTTGAATCTGTATCCCAAAGCGTTAGTCTGAACACCTAGATTAGTATTCCTACAAATGTACAAACAAGAGTAGGCCATTTGGTCCTTTGCGACTGCTCTGCAATTCAACAAGGTCATGCCTGAACTGACTTTAACCTCAGCTCTACATTCCTGTATATTTATTCCCTTGGCAATATTTCATTACGACTGCACTATCATCTCCCTTTAAAAGTAGGACCTTGAATGTTTTGGCTGAAAGAATGGTGGATGCAGATTCAATTGTAATTTTCAAAAGTGACTTGAATATATTTACATGTATTTGTTCTACCACCATCACACTGTGGCTGCATTGTTGACAATTTGCAGGATCCACTAAAGGCTTATTAGGAATGGCTTTATTTTTAATCACTCATAGAACACGGACATCGCTGGCTAGCCAACGTTTTGTGGCCTGTGGAATGGTGGAACGGTGATATATTTCCAAGTCTGAATGGTGAGTGACTCAGAGGGAATCTTGCAGGCTGTGGTGTTCCTGTGCATCTGTTGCCCTTGCCCTTCTAAATGGAAGTGATCATGGGTTTGGAAGGTGCAGCTAAAGATCTTTGGTGAATTTCTGCAGTGTAGATAGTTCACACTGCTGCTACTGAGTGTCAGTGGTGGAGGGAGTGGATGTGGTGCCAATCAAGCAGTCTGCTTTGTCCTGGATGGTGTCAAGCTTCTTGACTGTTGTTGAGCTGCACCCATTCAGGCATCACACTCCTGACTTCTGCCCTGTAGATGGTAAACAGGCTTTGGGGAGTCAGGAGGTGAATTATTCACTGCAGTATTCCTAACCTCTGACCTGCTCTTGTAGCCACTGTGTTTATGTGACAAATCCGATTAAGTTTCAGGTCAACTGTAACCCCCAGGCTGTTGATAATGGGGGATTCTGTGATGGTAACACCAGTGAATGTCAAGGGGCAGTGATTAGATTGCCTCTTATTGGAGATGTCATTGCCTGGCATTTGTGTAGTGCAAATGTTACTTGCCACTTGTGAGCCCAAATCTGGATATTGTTCAGACCTGTTGCTTTTGAACATGGACTGCTTCAGTATCTGAGGATTCACAAATGGTGCTGAACGTCATGTAATCATTGACAAACATTGTGCAATCATCAGTGAACATCCCCACTTCTAACTTACGATTAAGGGAAGATCATTGATGAAGCAGCTGAAGATGGTTGGGCCTACAACACTACCCTGAGGAACTCCTGCAGAGAATTAGAACTAGGTTTATTGTCACAAATACTCAATGTGAGTACAGTGAAAAGTTTACAAGTCACCACTTACAGAGCCATCTGAGGTAAAAAGGTACCTATGTACAGAATCTCAGGTACAAAGCAGAAAAATAAAGAAACATTACAGTCCTTCTTACTAAAAGTAGAAAAACAAAGAAACACAGTTAAAAGTTCACCACCACAGTCCTTAAGCTCCTGGCCATGTCCTGGAGCTGAGATGATTGACCTCCGATGACAACAGATACCAATGTGCCAGGTATAACTAACCAATGAAGAGTTTGCCCCCAGTACCAATGATTCCAGTTTTGCCAGGGCTCCTTGATGCCACACTTGTTCGAATGCAGCCTTGATTTCAAGGGCTGTCGCTCTCACTTCAACCCTGGAATTCAAGGGTTAATGCGAACTCTGCTGTTTTATTGAGTTATTGTTTTGAAGAAACAGTTTCAGGTAAGAGAGACTGATTTAACCATATCTCTGTATATACATAACACGTCCTATGGGAACACCACATCATAACTTTCACTACATTACTGAAAATAAATGATGCATTTCCACTTCTGAAAATATATTGTTAAAAAGGGGTGGCAAACAGAAAACACAACTAATGCTAATTACTAAATACCTGTCAAAATGAGAACAGATCACTGAAATTATAATTTGAGTCATGAGATTTTCAAACAATCATTGTATTATGTGAAGAATACAAGTCAAATGTTCAAGAGAGAATGGCTGAAGCTTCAAAGAAAACTAATGAAAATCAGAGATTGCTGTCCACATTTCATCACTCAAATAAAGTTACCTCTTAACTGTCTAGATACACCTTCTCTGCATGACTTCACTTTGGTCAGGCTATAATTAAACAATTATGGGAATGATATCATCCCAGATTACTTTTCCTGCAGCACTAATAACAGGTGCAAAATGAGGAAAAATTGTTTGTCTGGTTCTGTTCCAAACAATTTAAAAGAGCTGGATTTCTGAAGGACTCCATCGTTCTAACCCCCACTCCTCTTCCCCAAATACAAATTCAGGAAAGAACTTTTGCTCTAGCAGCAATTCTATCTATCCCTTTCTATATTACTATTTGCCTTTTAAATTTGATTGTCATCTTTTCACATATGTGGAGATGATTTATTTTCCCTTGCTTCCATGAAAAGCCTTAACAAACAGGTCTTATACGCAGAGAAAAATCAAGTGAATCTGTGCCTTTCTCTCCGGTGCATCAAATACACCATCATCCAAAGTCAACGTTACCAGTTACATCACCAAAAAGCCAGTACATTTAACCATGAGTACTTGATAATTTTGGTTATTAATGGGATTACCATTTGTCAGCTTCAAATATTTGTACCTTGCTTCCTGAGCGGAGCCCTTGGAATTCTGATAACAATGCCCAAGAATTTTACTCGACTCATTGTCCTGTTTGCAGCATTAAGCTGATCAGCTGTTTCAATGGCAAAGTCTAGTGGTCTCTTTAAGAGCAGCTGATCTGCATTGTCAATTCAATGTCTGGGCAACAAGTTAAAAATCTTTCCTAATGTTTGTCCAGACTGTTCTGGTGAATCCCAACATCTGTTAAAGATAGAAAAGCTTGATAAGAGATGAGTCACATATTCAAATAATGACTTGGCACAGCAGGAGTTATGTTTTTGCTGAATGATTCTCACTGCAGAGGATACTGGTTTAGCTGTGCCTCCATTGCTACAAGGTGATTCATCAACAAGGCAGGTATTGAAAATAAAAGCTAAATCCAGGAAAGGCAAAGAAAATAAAAGATAAGCAAACTGGAAGGGAATAAAAGGACGAAGAAGGGAAATCAAGAATGCAACTTCCTTCACTTTCACTTCTCACTATGTCTTTCTCCCCTTTCCTGTACTCCTCAGTGCATTTATTCTTCGCATTGACTATTCTAGAATATCTAATCGCAATGGCTATTACAAACATGTAATCTATGAGTGTGAATGTTGGCAAGTTGTTCCACTGTGGAAAGTATTACAGTCAAACATGCCTGTGTCTTCATTGGATATCTACTGCTATATGTATTTGTAGAAAGGAACGGGAACAATAGCTGATTTATTCCTCTTCAGTTCAACTGTGTTGAGACAACATGCAGCATCCCTACTCCTATTATGAATAACAAAAATTACATAAATAGAATAGCCTTTATTGTCACGTGCACTCAAATTAGTGCAGTGAAAAGTTTGTAATGTTGCCTTTTGGCGCCATCTTAGGTACAGAGGACCTAGGTACAGAGTAAAAAAAAAGTGGTGTTACAGAGTTAAAAAAAAATTAGCATGGAAGCAGGTGATAAAATCCAGAATGATAATAAGTGACAATAAGTACTGAAGTTCCAGTCCTTGCCTGCTGGCCTGTTTGCTCTGCCCCGTTGCTGGACCCCAGCCCATTTGCTCTGCTCCGCTGCAGGACTCGATCTGTTCGCTCCGCCCTGCCGCGGGACTCAGCCAGTTTGCTTCGCTCCTTGACTCCAGTCTCCAGGTAGGGCAGGGGCGTGGGGAAGAAAAGAAAAGCTACAAAGAGTAGAAAAAAAGAAAGAAAAGAGAAAGGGACTTGGAAGTAGAGGAGCTCCGACTGGAGCATCCTACTGTACCACCATCTTGCTGATGGTTTCTTGCTGAGGGTCTCACCTTTGAATGGACAGTTTTTTTATGGATTCAGCAGACTCTGTTTCCCAACCTTATAATATTTTTATATTTTCTTGTGCAATGTGAAGACTGATGTGCTGTCCTTGCAATGAAAATTGCAATTTAAGACATCCTTGATTTTGACAGCTTTGATGTCTATTAAATACAATTCCAAAGCCCATAGCCCCAAGAATAAAACCAGTAAACTGCAAATGAATCTTTTTTTAATGGGTTGCAATGCTGCAGAACTAAACGTGTTTACTGTCACTATAACAGTGGGAAATACTTATCCTGAAGAATGACCTACTATTTGACCTTTCTGACTTCTTGAGTATATTTCCTGTGACCTAACTTCCTTATCTCTCCCTTGTTGAGCAGCTGAGGTGAAGACAGAGTAGCAGTCAGTGAACTCTCACTCATCATTTGAAGTGACTAAATGAGGCTATTCTATATCTTATGATAGTAAGTCGAATGGGTTCTCAGCCTAACTTTAGATGCACTAAGTCTGAAGGTTGAAGATATAATTTAGTTTCAGGAGTTGAGGTAAACTTATCACAAAATTAAAGTCTAATTTATTTAACTGTATTAACTGTATTTATAAAACTATATTTGTATAGTTGAGTATTTTCAGTAATAAAGCTGTTGCTTTGTAAAATGCAAGACAACCTTAACAAAAAGCCAAAAAATAAATTGATCAAAACGACTCTTCCAGGCAGGAATTTATTAATGATTGTAGCTGAAAATGTACATTATGTAAATGGTTCATTTTTTGAGTTTGATATTGCACGAGGCAGCAAATGCACTGCTGTACTTGATGAATTCATATCATGTTTCACTAAGTATGTGGAGATTCATGGAATCATACAGTACAGAAGAGACCCTTCAGCCTATATGCACTGACAAAAACCATACAAATGAAGTCATCTTCAACTTTAGCAGGGGGATAAAAATGGCAGTATTGGACCAAAGCCCATAGCACATCTCACTTAATTTTCCTTAAAGATTCAATGGCACCCGTAATAAAATTGAAACCAAGTTAACAGATCATGTCAGTTTTTATCAATTAATTAGCACTTCCATTTGGCAGGTATGTACACAATGAAAATTAGTCTCAAATCAGTGATATTTTAGGAGCTGTTTAATGCTAATACTGACCCAGTGAAGGAATTATGTGCTGTTGACATCCAGCCAGCTACAATACACAATGTGGGTGAGAGCAGAATGCAATTGTTCAAAATAAGCTGAACCTTACCACTGGATCCACACAGAGTATTGAGTGTTAAAGGAGAAGGGAAACAACTGCCAGTGAAACTGACAGCAGCAGGCGAAGGTGTGGAATGCTCTGCTCACACTTCAAAAGGGAAACTTATCACTGGTGATGGTGATTCACATTACAACTCTTTTTGCTAATCAAAAATATAATGGGAGAATAAAACAAGCAATTGTAGGTCAGAAGGAAAGAGTGATGCAAATGATAAAAATAACACCAACAAGCAACATGACATAAGCTAGAGCTGTGGCAACATCTAATTCTATTAAGATGATCAGACCAGGATAAGTTAATTATTTGACAGGTTAATGTTGCCTGGAAATGTGAAGAAATTACCATTGATGATCTCTTTTGACATAATCAGCTGATTAATAAATGATTTTTTTTTGCTGTTTTTAAAATTCTACGTCTAATTTGTTCATTCCTTATGCAGATGGATTAATCTGTCTGTTTGAATGAGTCTTTTTATTTTGTCTGACTTTACACTATATTTGATAGGAATAAGCCTACATGACAACTTCAAGATGGAAATAGGAAATAGCAACAATACAGGTGAAAAATGGTTTCAAGGAAAATTGGCTTTTGTAATATCAATAAAGTACAGAAAGACAATGCTTGAAGTGAAAATAAATTATGGAGGGAGGCCAGACATGTGAGAAAGCTTATTTATTAAATATTAAGTTTGTCCTCATGTTTCATCCAAGTACTTGTGAGGTGGTCAGAAGAGTGGAAAAGGTCAGAAGGTTTCAGGTATTGGATAAATTTTGTTACTTGTATGCTTTGATAATTGTTTGAGGAAAGCAGCAAGCTGGTTAAATTAATTTTGTCATTATCTGTTTGAGTAGTGCATACATTCTGCTTCTTAATTAATATCTTATGTTGAACCCCCTTTTATTTTCAAACCTTTTCTTGATTTAAATTGGACTCTCCATCCTCACCTCCTCCACCTGCACTATAAGCCGCAGTTTGGATTTGGCAACAAAACTAGTCCAGTCCCCTGATAAATGCAGCACTTTATCACCAGGAAAATTCCCAGCCCCTAGTTCTGAGTTCTGATTTAATGATCATGCCATTGGTTAGATTAGCTTTCTGATTGCATTTATTAACCAAGGCTGAGATATTTATCTAGTTCTAATGAAATGACTGGAGATGTATTACTCTTAGATAGTTGAGCGTGACCATTTCTCTCAACTGAAGCTGAAGGGAGGACATTATTCTCCTGTTGATAATGCAGCCAGCTAGACAACACTCCAAAGCATCACAATATAGAAGAAAAATGCTATTTTCCCAAAGGAGCCGTGAAGTAGGAATCCTAGAAATTCAAAAGACTTGTATTCTTTTCAAGGTAGAACAGTCTGTGCATTCAGTTTTTCTTGAAAGCTAAAAAGCAGATATTTTTTGACCTTAATTAATCCTTCAGAACAAAGCACGACAGAATTGACAATATTAGTTCTTTAAGAGTCTGGTGTTTTTAAGCTTATTTGCATTCTAGAATATATATTCAATTGTTATGCAAAAAACTGGAAACCATTAAAATAATTAATCTGGAGAAATGGACCAGTTTAACACAATTGCATTCATGCTCATGTTATCAAGCCAAATGCAAGTGTAGTTTGATACCATTGGCACCAGTAATCACATCATCTGTTAAATATGAATAGTGAAATTAATATTTTGAACTTCCCTTCTAAATAAACTCATTATATTTTATCCTCTTATAGTAATTTCAAATACAGAATTGATTGATCGTGCTAGTTATATAATTGTACAAGCTGTAGGATCTGGAAATTGTTTTTAACAAGATTTTTTTGGTCTGCAATGTTGCTATGTGCTTGCAATTTTTAAACAGATTACTCCTCTTTTATTCACTGTTGCACATTCCAGACACACTAGGCTGACTGTCATTTACTATTGAAAAGTACACAAGGGAAAAATGGAAAGAAAGAGAGAACACGATCCACTTCCTGAAGTGAATGTGAATTTTAGGTGGCGTCAGTGTGGCGACAGGTACACAATGACCTTCGCTAATCAGCACAGGAGGTCACAATGTGGAAATTATTTGCCAAATATTGCCAAAAATGATACTGCTGTACTTTACAAGCAGAAATATTCATAAAATGAATCTTAGATATCTCCTTTTGTAACTGTTCACAATGACAGACAAATTATTATGTGGAAAACACACAGGTGAATTTTCAGACAGGAATAGCAATTTAATTTTCCTTTTTAAAGAAATGTCAAGGATTGTAAAAAGATTGCGGGCTGAGTCAGGGGTCACCTTAGACACAATTGCAGTAATTCAGATCATGACCAGCCAGTAGAATCACATGTAACTGAATCTTCCATCTTCAATGGAGGGGACTGCCTGTCAGCTCCCTCATCTATCACCACCTGTTCAGGCAGCTTAATAGAAATGGCAGCCCAGACTAACAATATCTACTTGCTGCAGGATATGCAGTCGGCAACATGAGGTTTCAGGTGAGGGCTAGGATCAATCAGTCATTCTTTTTAAAATTATCCTAAAATTTCACAACAAGGAGAAGAGAAAATACAGACATGTTATTCCCCCAGGTAATATCTCCTGCAGACTATTGCTAATTAAAGTATATTTAAAAAGCAATTGAGATACTAATTTAAAGTAAAGTAGCAGCATTTTCATTATGCATTTCTATCTGCTTTGACCCAGGGGAGTTAAGCATAACTGAAATAGCATACGAGTTAGAACAAACTAAACCTCAGTTGAAAATTTGGACTCAAATCTGCAGTTTTATTCATTTGCTTCGGTTCATCGTATTGTCATACCATCGCTGCAGTTTTAATTCTGAATATTAATTTCCCATTTTAACATGGTCCAGTGCATTACAATAACATATCCTGTGATCTATTTCAATAGTTAAACCAATGTGTTTGTATTTGAGGTTTCTATCATGTTGGGAAATATTACCTATTCCTGAGAATTGAGAAGTCGAAACATTATTGTTAAGATCTCTGCTGCCTTTGCTGCTCTCAGCCTCAATACCAACACAGCTGTTTTGTTGTGTGTTTGGGGCCTATCTCCATTTAGTCTCCCAAAGTAATCCAGCTGGACTCCAAGGGTCTCTCTGCAAACACTCTTTACCTTCAGCTGGATCTATACACATTCTCTTCACACTTAGAATTTCTTTGTAAAAACAAACAAACTAGGAACAGGAGTAGGCAATTCAGCCCCTCAAGCCTACTCCAGCATTCACTACGATCTTGGCTGATCTCATCTTGGTCTCAATTCCACTTTCCTGCCTGATCCCCATAATCCTTCAACTTACTACTGATTAAAAAGCTGAGTAAATTTAAGGAGGAGACAGACAATGTTACAGCATTCACCACACTACTGAATTCCACAGATTCACGAACTTTTGAGAGAATGAATTCCTCTTCATCTGTTTTATATCTCTTCCACCTTTTCCTGAAACTATGACCTCTCATTCTAGATTTCCCCACATGTGCAAACATCTTGTCTACATCTACTTTGTTAATCCCCTTTTGTATCTTATATACTCAATTAGAACTCCTCTCATTATAAACTCCAGAAAGTATAGGCCTAAACTGTTCAATCTCCCTTCTTAAAACCTCAAAACCCCTCCTCTCTGGAATCAATCTAGTGGGTTTTTTCTGAACTGCCTCCAGTAACACTACACTCCTCCCAGGTAAGAGGACACAAACTATATGCAATAACCCAGCTGTGGTCTCATCAATGCTTTGTACAGTTATAGCAATTACTTCCTTACTTTTATGCACAATTTATTTAACAATAAATACCAAAACACCATTTGCCTTCCTTATTATCTGCTGTACCCGAATATTACTTTCCTATGATTCATGCATGAGGATAGCCAGATCCCTCTGCACTGATGCACGCTTACATTTCTTTCCATTTAGAATAATAAAGTGCCTTTCTATTTATCTAGGTCTATCTACTTAATCATGTGACTCTGACATCATTACACTATCACCATGCATATTTCTGATGGCAATCTCATTATACTACATCTCCTCTCAAGTCTTTATTCCTTCCCCCCCACCCGTTATATACAAATTGTAAGTAACAAGAACCCTCCACCCTACCACCCATCCCATCAAAGTTCAAGACATGAAAGAATTAGTCTCTATAGTGCTTTGACCAATCTACCTCATTTGAGTTTTGCCTCTTTCTGAGGATGAACACTTTCATCTGAGAGTGTGAATATTTTCCTTCTTCTGAGAAATAGTTTTAAAATTCTAGTAGTTACTTATTCAATGATATCAATGCATCACAGTTCCTCCTTCTCATCCTCTTCTCAAATTTCAATATGCAAACAAGAAGCAGAAGGAGGTCATTCAGTCTTGCAAGCCTGCTGTACCATTTAATAAGATCGTGGTTGAAACCTCAAATAAACACTCCTGCCTATCCCTGATAATTCTTCACCTTCTTGTTTAGCAAGAAGCTATCTACCTCTTTCTTTAAAAATTCAAAGACTCTGGTTGAGTTATATTGTGTCTGTCAAATGCCTGTTGCTTTGAGTTTTTGGAGGCTTTTACACAACAAGGCTCAATGGGATTTCTCACAATATGTTGCCAAACTCACTTCTTTGTCTGTTTTTTAGGTAGTTGGGCATGTTGCCTCTTTAAGAGAGCTGGTCAGGTAACCCAGAGAGGCAGAGTTTGGGTCTGGTCTAGAACCAGCTGTGGAGATGTGAACATCATCAATAACGTGTTCCTGTTCATATTTACCATTCATATACCTGATTTATAATTCCTGGTTCCAAAGGAAGCACCAATATAACATTACCTACTACCCTGCTTCTAGAGCATCTCACTCATCTGATTCTATCCCATCTTACTGCACTTATTGGCTGAAACAACTCACCTCACAGCGGATATCCATGAAAAATCAGTCCAATGCTGCCCTGTAACTGACTTACAGTGTGAAGATATCAGAGAAGGGGAAGATAGTGTTATGATTCTCTGACAGGAACCTGGATATCTTGCTTGAGGAGGTGGTGCAGAGAAGGGTTATCCTCTTTCCAGAGGGCTGGCAGAGGACGTCATAACACCAGAACTCTGGCTGACTTCACCACACAGATCAGTATAGCTCCAAAGTGTGAAGTAATGGCCAGCAGTGCCATAAGAAGGTCAAAGATCTTCTCTGCTGTACTATCATACTCCTCCCTGCTACCTCATGCTCACTCTACATTTGCTAGTGCACCCACTTCTTACCAAGGCTTACGTTCTACCTCTCTCACTATTACATGCCCACATTGGCAGGATGCCTGACATCAAACTCCACATGAGGGGATAATCCTGTTCCTGCAAAGATGCAGGGACACCCATGTCCTGACAACCAAGTTTCATTCTTCATTCCTGCAACTCTCGCATTATCCACACTGTCAGTCTCAGTCATTGCACATTACCCCTAAGCACTGTCCACAATGCTTTCTCTCCCATGTGTCTTGTAGGTCCCAACAGGATGTCCACAATCTCGAGGAAGAAATGAGCTGCTCCTCGAGAAGCCACCTCCTCGACTTCTGAGGTCCAGAGTATCGAGGTCTGAGAGGAAGGATTGATGAAGCTGCCTGTTCTAATAGCTCAGATACTGACACAACAGTGGAATGATCAGCCTTAGAAACTGTGGGAGCACAACCTGGCGAGTACCTCGCTGTGACAGCTGGCTGAAAAAGAAGCATCTCCGGCCTCAGATACTCAGAGGACTGCCAAAGACTAAGCAAGAGATGACCTTGTGGTGTCGCAACAAGGGACTTCATCAATATGCATAGGGAGGAACAGGAACAGCAGATAGGAATGGAGGAGGCAATGGCTGTCATTACCCAGAGGCTATAAGGAGACAGCTATGCTATGAGGACCTGGCTGACTCTACGGATGGATTGGCAGCTATCATACAGAATCAAGTCCTGCACCCTCAGGGTCTACTGAAGAGGCCCACACACCTCAGCTATTAATCCTCAGACAGTGGTTTGTGTGTGGAATGAACTGCCAGAGAAAGTGGTGGATGTAGGTATGGTTACAACTTTTGTATTAGTTCATGAATAAGAAAGATTTGGAGGGATATGGGCCAAGTGCAGGCAGATGGGACTATTTAGTTTGAGAATGTGGTTGACATGGACTGGTTGGACCGAAGAGTCTGTTTCCATGCTGTATGACTATAACTATGACTTCTTTTTCTAATTCATTCACAGGATGAGGGCATTGCTGGCTATGCCAGCATTTATTGCCTATGCCAGAGGATAGTTAGAGTCAACCACATTGCTGTAGGTCTGGAATCACATGTAGGCCAGATCAGCTGATGTTGGCAGTTTTCTTCTCTAAAGGACATTAGTGAACCAGATGGGTTTTCCCAACAATTGACAATGCATTCATGGTCATCAATAGACACTTAATTCAAAATTTTTATTAAATTCACAATCCACCATCTGCCGTGGTAGGATTAGAACCTGGGTCTACAGAAAATTACCTGGGTTTCTGAATTAACAGTCCAACAATAATATCACTAGATCATAGTCTGCCCAAAGACATGACTAATGTATGACCAAAGACATGGCAACAGGGCATTGCGAACCACTCCAGGTGCCCCTTGCTCACAAGGAGGCAGAATGGTGCAAAGAGGCACCCAGCAGGAGAATGAAGCACATATATAACCCTCAAAAGCCTCCTCCTTCCATCTCCAATCTGCCTGCCCTGTCCCACCCTTGGAAGTTCACACAGTGGAGGGTTCACTGGCCTCTGACAAACAATGATCTCTTAATAATTAGCAACTTGCCACTGCTGGAGAAAAATTTAGCTTGTTTCTTGGAAGTGGCACAGGAGATTTGTTCCTGACATCAAGATAGGGCTCACCAAACTTCACATAGTCCACATTGTTTAGAACCCTATAAGATTCCATATTTTGTTTCCAAGGTCTTTTCAGGAAATGAGCTCCAAAGACTAATGACCCCTGAATGAAAACAATTTGCCTCAACTGTTTTTTGAATGGGTGACCCTTTACTGTTGACATATTGTTCCAGATTCTCCACTAAGAAGAAACATCCTCTCCTTAACTACCCCATCAAGACCACTCAGGATCTTAAACATTTCAACAAAATCATCTCCTACTCTTCTACGTCCCAGCAGATACAAACAAAGTCTGTCCAATCTTTTCTAGTATGACCACGTTCCCCAATAAGACAACCTGCGCATTCCAGGTATTTGTTCTGAAGAAGGGTCACTGGACCCGAAATCTCTCCACAGATGCTGCTAGACCTGCTGAATTTGTTGAGCAGTATCTGTTTTATTTGCTTGGTAACCCTTCTCTGAACCGCTTATAATAAATTCACACCCTTGGGGAGAGAAACAGTGTGAAAGTTTTGACTCAGATATGACGTCTTTTGTTCTGCAAGAAGATATGCCTCATCATCCGATATAATCAGCAATCCATTACTCTAAGATTATGCCCACTGGTCCTAGACTTTCCCAAAAGGGGAAAATCTCTCTACATCTACCCTTTAAAGCCTGCTAAAAATCTTATCTGTTTCGATAAGGTCTTCACTCATTCTTCTGAACTCCAATGAGTATAGGCTCAATTTCGCATGGTGGGTCAATGGTGCTTCACAGCACCAGGGACCTGGGTTTGATTCTACCCCCAGGCAACTGTCTATGTGAAGTTTGCACATTCTCCATGTATCTGTGTTGGATTCTTCTGGTTTCCTCCCACATTCCAAGTTGTGTTGGTTGGATGGATTAGTCATGGGAAATACAGAGTTATGGGGATAGGGTGGAGGGGTTGGTCCGAGTGGGATGCTCTTCGGAGGGTCGGTGCTGACTCAATGGGCTGAATAGCTTGCTTCCACAGAGTAGGGATTCCATGATAATAGTGTGAATCTATGAACCTCTCCTGAGAAAATCCCTGTACTCCCAGGATTAACCTACTGAACCTTCTCTAGACTGCCTTCAGTGGCTGCGTATCTTTCTTTAGGTAAGGGGACCAAAACTGTTCAGTGTTCTGGCTACGGTCTAACTAGTACTTTGTATTATTTTAGCAAGACCTCCTTATTTTTGCACTTCATTCACTTTGCAATAAATGCCATTCCATTTGCTTTCCCTACTACCTGCTGAATAAGTTTTATATATTTCATGCACGAGGACGCCTAAAACCCTCTGTTCTGCTTTCTTTCTCCATTTAAAGCATATTCAGCTCCTCTATTCCTCCTGCCAAAATGCATAGCCTCATATTTTCCCACATTATCTACCATCTGCCAAGTTTTTCTCCCCACATACTTTATATGTCAAATCCCTTTGTAGACTTTCATTAGTCTCACTACTTGCCTTCCCAACTATTATGTGTCATCCACATAATACTTGGTGAGAGTACATTCACTTTTGTTATCCAAGTCAAGAATATATATATTGAAAATAATTGTAATCCCAACACTAATCCCTGTGGCACTCCTATAGGTACAAACCACCATTATGAAAATATCCCACTTATGCCAACTGTCTCTCTTCTATTAGTTAGTCATTCCTTTATCCATGCTAATAAACCACCCCAACACTATGGGATCTTATCTTATTAAATACCCTTAGATTTGCTGCCTTATTGAACATCCTTTAAAAATCTGAATAATTATATTACTGCCTTTCCTTTATCTCTCCTGCTTGTTACCATCTCAAAGAATTCCAATAAATTTGTCAGATATGATTTCCCCTTCATGAATCTATGTTAACTCTGCTTGATTATATCCATCTAAATGCCTCCTTTATAATTTACTAACATTTTCCTGACGACAAATGTCAATCTAACTGTTCTATAGCCACCTGTCTCTATCCCTTTTAACACATTGGCAGTTCTTCATTCCACTGGGATGCTTTCAGTGTCTAAGAATTCTTGGAAGATTACTAACACTGCATCTATTATCTCTGCAGCTACTTCCTTTAAAATCCTACAATGCAACCCACCAGGTCCAAGGGACAAATCAGTCCCATTAATTTCCCTAGTACTCTTTTTCTAGTAATAATTATTGTCTCCATTTCCACAATCACAACATCCCCCAAAGCCCATAGCATATCCTTAGCTTTTTGATCACATTATTATTGAATAGTCATCAGTGTCATTTCCCATGCAAAGTGATACAAAAGTATTCATTCAACTCCTCTGCCATTTCCTGCTTTCTCATTACTTTTCTCAACCTTTTTTGTATAAGAAGCTCTTCTTCTCTTCCTTCTTACTGTCTGTTTTTATGTAACTTGTCATCAGTTTATTTTCTCCCTCTTTGTTATTGTTTTGGTCACCTTTTGGTGTTTTTTAAAATATTTCCAAAACTCTAGTTTATCACTAATCATTGCCACATTGTAAGTTTGTCCTTTCAATTTGATACCATCCTTTAACTTCTTTGGATAACCATAATTGAAATTTATCTCCATCTAAAAATCCTTCTTCCTCACAGGGATATATATTTACTGTGAGACATGAACTATTTTCTTAAACATCTGCCATTTTTGCTCAAACATCCTTTCTGCTAAATTCCTTTTCCAGTCCATTCAAGCCAGCTCTTCCCCCTTATTCATACTTAATTACATTTATTTAAAATTAGCAACAAACAAACTAAAGTACTCATTTCCAAATCAAATTTCTCACTTTCAAACTAAATGCTAAATTCTACCATTGTACGGTCACTTTTCCCTAGGGGATTATTCATTCTGAAACCACTTATTAAATCTACCTCATTACACATTACCAGATGCAAAATAAGTAGACAGTAGAGCATGGGAGGAGAAAGGGGAACAATTGGAGGGGAATTATCAAATGTCAGCAAAACCTTGTATTTTCCCATCCATGGAAGTCATGTCCAAATCTGGCATGATGACTCAACACATTTGTGTCAGGACTGGACTAAAAAGCGGAGCTGAAGAATTAGATAGATGGGTTGAGTGGGAGCATGAGGAAGTTCAAAGCAGATGAAGTTGTGGGGGGAGAGCTATCAAGAAGGGAATGCATACATTTGGGCCTACACCAAGGTAAGAGACAGAGTTTTAGACTACCAATGTTCTCTTCCAACATTCTATAAATAGAAAGTTTGCCTGGGAGCTAAAAATGGCTATCACCACGTGCAGAGTGGGCAGTGTAAGTGTTTCATTCTGTGAGGCAGGGGGATTCACTTTTTGGGATATGTGAGAATCTTCAAAGGCAGCCACATAGGTACAGTACAGCTGAAAGACACATGCAAGTAATGCTTTCTAAATGTGAACCATAGGCAGTAAACTATTATGCGGAGTCCAAATTCTGGCCCCAAGCACTCTTGACAACATCATGCAGCATCAGGAATCAATATCAAGCATGGTTGTGAAGCACAGGCAATGTATTGAGACCTGGAAAGATTTACCCTTGTTGCTGAATACAGGAGCTGATCACCTCACATCTTTGCCCAGAAAACCTTGCGTAGCACTGAGGAGGACAAGTCGCTATACCTTCAATCTTAAAAATACAGCGGGACAAATATTCAATCACACATCTGCTTATGAAAAGTGAACATATATTCTTACATTAGTTAATATATTTACAAGGAAGTGTCATCAATACCACCTATGTGCTCTTACGAGGTCTGTTGTGCTTTCCCTTCCTGTACATCTCGGCGCAGGTTACATAGCTAGGGTAGAGGGACCCTGCCCTTCAGTGAAGCCCACTGGCCTTGGAGTTTTGCATAGGCGCCCCAGGATGTTTTTAGCTGGAGGGTTCAGACATGCTGAGTGTGTGCCAGTGGCAGATGCACCATCCTCATCTTGAATTCCCAACAGGCCAGGGATGGCAGGCAGGGTGGAGGTGGAAGGATGGGCCATATCTGAAGTATCCTGATGGAAGATTTCTGGGGTCCTGTGTGTGGTTCCTCCTATGGCTGGGACCTTACTAGCACTGCCCTGTGCACCAATATCTAGAACGGTAGAGCGCAGGTGGATGCACATGTCCAGCAGACTCTGAGACTTGACATTCCAGCCAGCCGTCAATCTGTCCATGGAGACAGCCAGAAAATTGCATGCCAAGGCAGCAAGATCCCAACAGTATTGGTTCAGTCCTGTAAGCTTTGAGTCAGTTTTCACAGTCGCCCCAAAAAACCTGCATGCTGTTCCTGTGTCTGCTTATACATTTGGCTGACAGTCTTCCTCACCAACACCATAGGGTCTTCTTTTTTCTGGATCCTTGGTCTTCAGCAATTCTCCTTGTGTCAGTGGCCTGGGGGTTTCTTCTTTGGCCATTTGTGGAGACATGACAGTGCTGTACACACCATAGGTGTTCCTGCTTCTAAAGTATCCACCGAAGTGTCAGTATCTGAACTGGAGGAGGGTTCAGGAGACAGTATTGCTAGTGCATCCTCTGAGGAAACCATGCTTTCTTCCTCAGAAATGGAGGAGATGTGTTGTAGGGTCAATGTCTTGGCCACAGGGACCATGCTATTGCTACTGACATCTACAGGAAGAAAAAGAGAATGCAGCTTTGGCAAGGAGTAGAAATTTGGACATGTTAAATGTACATTCATTGTAGCACTAATGGGAAATGGCACAACAATAGACAATGATTCTTGCGTGTAAGCTGGGACATGGAGATTCTGGCATCTTCACAAGAGCGGTCCCAGTCTTCACTCACCAGAACCAGGAACCTGTCTCCATAGGTTGTAAGAAATCACATAGGTGCCTGACCACCCATCTTAACCACGTCTCCACATAATAGGCTATTTTCTCCTGGAATGAGGCAAACAGAGCTATTGATTGAAGTGAAAGTGGGTGGCACAATTGTTAGGGCTGCTGCAGGTGGAAAAAGAATGGTGAGATGCCACAAATGAGTGTTTGGCAGCTGAAAGGCCATACAGAGGTTTTTGAGACTGGGGTGGGGATGGTGGGCGTAGCGGTGTGACAGCAAGGGAGAGAAGATGTTTGACATAATAATGAGATTGGTAGAACATGAGCCTCGGTACACAGTGTTTTCAGCAGTAGAGATAAAGTGAATCTTAGGTAACAGGGAAGAAATTTTGGGGGGGCACTTGCTCTCGTGAAGAGGAGAAAGTCATTGCCCAGCAATAACTGGGCATTTTTTTGCACCGTTACAACTGCACTAAGCTAGATGGTAACCTCGACCAAACTGGCAGGGTTTTGTGTTGTGACCTCATCTGCCAGTCCTGGTGAAAGAGGATGGCTCCCCTCAGCACCACCCTGTCTTCTAGAACTTTCAGGTTCCTGTGTGCAAAACAGGGCACCAGTTTTCCATTGTCTGCCATGTCCAGGACAAATGACTTGTACTGTGCAGGGCTATTTTGGATTGACAAAACTTGACCAAATGCATAGACGCCTTTTAACTGTAGTGCCAAAAATCCCAGGACACCTCAGCATTGGTGAGTACTTGCTACAATGGTAAGTAGGAGAATCAGGTGAGCGGGAGAATCAGTTGATCAGGGACATAAGCGTTGGTGCAAAAGTAACAAGGTAAGCTTGTTAAAGCATAGCATGCTAAAAGGCTGAAAACTTCCATGAAACTCACCAAAAATAACAGCTGGCGTCTGGTAAGATGCAACCCATAGTCTTGGACCCACTCCTCTCTCTCTCAAATTGGAAGTAAAGTTCAATCATGATGGAATCTCTGTTACTTCGGATCCTTTACCATGATTATTGACTTGTCCTTTCTAGTTCCATCATGCAAGGTTGGGTATAATCTGTTCTCTTTTGGTGCCAGAATGTACTAAGAAATTATCCCAAAATGTTCTCTGAACTCAGCGTCTAAGCTACGTTTCCCCTTCTGATATTACCTGTCTCTATGTAAATTAAAATGTCCCATGACTATCACAATTACTTTCTCACAAGTTCCCCTTATCGCCTATGCTTCAGCCTACCATGTAATTACCGTTATTTACTTTTACACCAATTTTTATGTCCCTGCTTGCCTGATTTTCCCACTCACCACAGCAGCAAGTATTTGCCAATGCTGGAGCTTCCTAGGATTCTTGGCACCACAGTTAAAAGGCCTTTATGTATCTGGTCAAGCATTGTCAATCCAAAACAGCCCTGTCCAGTACTAATCATTTGTCCTAGACACGGCAGACAATGGAAAATTGGTGCTCTGTTTTGCACATAGGAACCTGGAGATTCTGTGTGCCATGGGGCAGCACAGTGGCACAGTGGTCAGCACTGCTGCTTCACAGTGCCAGGGACCCGGGTTCGATTCCAGCCTCTGGTGACTGTCTGTGTGGAGTTTGCACATTCTCCCTGTGTCTGCGTGAGTTTCCTCTGGGTGCTCCAGTTTCCTCCCATAGTCCAAAGATGTGCAGGGTAGGTGGATTGGCTATGCTAAATGCAGGGATGCTTAGGTTAGATGGGTTAGACATGGGGAAATCAGTGGTAGGGGAATGGGTCTGGGTGGGATGCTCTTCAGAGGGGCAGTGTGGACTTGTTGGGCTGAATGGCCTGTTTGCACACTGTAGGGATTCAATGATGATCTTGAAAGTATTCACAGCAAACTGTGGGGCACACTCATGTCTCTAATCAGATTTACCTTTCAATTTGCATATGGTTCAGTTTATAATCCTGATAATCCGTTGCTGTCCTGCATCTTAATTAGGCACCTATCTCGTCATACTGATCATGCAGAACTCCTTCCTTTGTCCTACCTGTATCATTGGTGCCTACTTGTAACAGGATGACTGGATCTTCCCCCTCCTACTGCAAGTTCTGAGCAGATGCCCAAACCGTGACACGAGGCAGACAACATGGCTATCTGGACTCATGCTTATTTGCTACAGAGAACAGTGTAAATCCCCTTCACTATACTGTCCCCCTTCTACCTCTACATTCTTTCTTACCCGCACCCCCAACTTGAATGGCTTCCTGTACCATGGTGAGTTATCTGATTCCTCCCCATAGCTATCACTCTCATCTAGACAAACTGACAGAAATTTAAACTTGCACACCAATTGAAAAGATTGAGGTTCCTACATTCCAACCCTTTAGATCACCTTACCTGCACACTCACAGTCACATCGTCTTGTCCCTGAACACTGACTAGTTAAAAAAATCCTAAGAAGTGTGACTTCCTCTTGTACAAGAAAATCCAAGCATCATTCCCTCTCTCTGATGTTTGCAGTATAGTTCAACCTCCAGCTCATAAACTTTGAGCTGAAGCTGTGTGAACTTCAAACACTTCCAGAAGAAGTGCTTGCCATGAATCAAACTGGCATCAATGAGCTCTCACATGCTGCAGCTGTGATACATCACCATGTATTCACCCTTAATGTGGCAATTATTTTATTCTATTATGTTATATTTTTATATATTAGCTTTACCATCAGTTTCTATGCTACTTTGAACGTTAGTGAACAATCTTAGCCACTCACCAATTAACTAGCTGCTTCTTCTGTAACAGTAAGAACTAATTCCTGGAGGGTGAAAAATTTAGAAAAATTAAAAGCAAAAAACCATCTGTTTCCCTTCTTTTCCAACTCCCAGCACTTGATTCTAATTCACATTGATTTCCAGCTTTACGTACTTCTAACAGAAAAGCCTTCTTAATCCAGTTACAGAGGAACCAGTTTCAGCTGCTTCTTTATTTAACTAGTCCAAATGTTCTTTATGTGAAAGACTCTGTTAAAACACTGCTTAAGGCCAGGAAATTTAGAATTTTGACTGTAGTATTAGTTAGTATTTAACTGAAAACTAACTACAAATAAAGTTAGATCGGTACTGAAAGACTAAGATTTTGATACCCACCAACTGACAACATTCATTCCATATGTTGAATTGATTGTCGACTGAGTGTATGATGCCTCTGTTGTGATATTGTACAGATGGTCAACTTCAATTCACCCTGAATAAGTCTATAACACACACAGAAAATTGCTGGAAAAGCCCAGCAGGTCTGGCAGCATTTGTGAAGGGAAATCAGAGTTAACATTTTGGGTCCAGTGACCCTTCCTTTGTTCTGAGGAAGGGTGACTGGACTCAAAATGGTAACTCTGATTTCTCTTCACAGATGCTGCCAGACCTGCTGAGCTTTTCCAGTAATTTTCTGTGTTTGTTTCTGATTTACAGTATCTGCTGTTCTTTCGGTTTTTATTAAGTCTATGATGATGACAAGGATCTTTCCTATGAACTCAATTAAATTCATTCCAAGGACCTCCCATGACCTTGATGGAACAATGAAGGTAAGAGAGGTTTCTTTTTACTCTTAGCAACCATTTTCTGTATTGAGTGAACATTACCAGGCCACTAGATTGATTGATTGTTGCACCTTCACATTACACTAAGTGTCAGATGTTCTAAATGAATTCTTTGAGGAATCTCCAGTCTAAGAGCTCTTGGTATTACTAATCACTTCATTGATAAATTGCTGATTTTCACCAAGAGAAGTGTTTACTCAGTTCAAAGTACTATTGTACCATTGGATTGTTAAGTCCATGGTCCAACCATCCTTCAAGTCAATATTTCTAGATTTGTATGAATTATTCATCTCATTTTTGTGCTGCTTATATTTCTATAAGCTTCATTTTGATAGATGGTAAGTGCTTAGGTAAGTTCTGATATGGACCTCAACCAGTTCAATGAAGTCAAAGCCTAATTGTTCTGTTCCACTTGATGTCTGCTGTCACTTGGTACTTCCCCTTGCACATATTCAGTTAGTCATATTTCATGAGCCTCGACTTGAACTGTTGAATTTTCAGTGGCAACAGCAACTTCCTTTATTTACAGAAGAGTGATCAATGATTTATCATCGGGTTTGATCTTGAACTGCAAACCCATCACAAAATCTGAAGATTTTTCACATGCCCAAGTTACTGCTAAAACGTCTTTTTCAAGCTGTTCCGCCTGTAGAATCTGTAGAGACAAAGTAGACTGGTTTACATTTTCTGTCTTTCTGCTCCTGAGAAAGTACTGCCACCATTCTTACTGAAGATGCTTTTGCTGCTACTACATTTGGTAAAGTGGATCATAGCATACAAGGAATTCAGAGGAGTAGCTTGATTTTGTCAAAAGCTTTGCCCCGGCCAACTTTTTAGCATTATTGCTATATCCCGAATCCTAAGAACAATTTTGGGAATTCACTTTGAAATACATCAGTTTATTCTCAGCTATTAACATGCCTGGTTCTGTAAAGAACATTCTTGATTGTGAATGACGGAGAGAGATTCCGTGATTTGTCTCCTCTTGTCTGAGGTTTGACATGAGTTGGGCTTTTACATTCAATGATGTTCCTCGAGGACATTGTAACTTGATGGAGGATGGTTGCAATGTAATCAGTTTAAAGCTTTTGATCTGATCCAATAAGACCAAACTTCAGTTTTAATATCAAGTTTAAGTTCTGCTGTTTCTACTTAACTCCAGTTCAACACTCTAGAATTTGCTTTCAGCATCATGACTTTTTCAAAAAAAAAGTTTCTTTCTGGTTTTATGGTGTTTATGCAGCTTAAAAGTGCCATTGGTTTAAGTATGCATCATTTTTCTTCACCATTAGCTGTATTTTAAACTGACATGATATTTTAGATTCACCCATTTTCCCACAGTTTTGGTGCTCCCCTTGCTGGATGTTCCAGCCATTTGTGTAGCTTGTTCTTCCACATCAAGGATGCTTGAAAATGGTAGTTGGTCCACATTTCTTTTTTTAGTGGGCTGTAGTTTCCACACTTTTCTATTACAACAATTAAGCTGGGCTTCAAATGCAGAGAAAATCAGTCTGGTAACTGATCTCAAGAAAAGCAATTCATAGAATGTCTATGAGATGATTTTTCTTGGAACAGCTTGTGGTAGAGCCCACTAATAAGCAGGCAATTCTGGATTTGGTGATATGTATTGAAGTAGTCTTGAATGGGGAGTTTAAGTTGAATGAAGCCTAGAGGCAGTTATGCAGTTTGAGAGGAAGAAGCTGGAATCAAATGTCCTCCCTGGACTGACCTTTTCCCCCTAACTCCCCATCTATACTCACCTTTACTGGCTCCACCACCACCTCTTTGACCTGTCTGTCTCCTCTCCACTTATCTTCTCCTTTATCCATCTTCTATCCACCTCCCCCTCTCTCCCTATTTATTTCAGAATCCCCTTCCCCTCCCCCATTTCTGAAGAAGGTTCGAGATCCGAAATGACAGCTTTCCTGCTCCTCTGATGCTGGATGTGTTCATCCAGCTCTACACCTTGTTATCTCAGATTCTCCAGCATCTGCAGTTCCTGCTGTCTCTGGAATCAAATGTAACAGGATTACAATTGAATAAAGATAACTGCAAAGACATGAGGGAGAAGCCAGCTAGATTTGATTGGAAGGAAAGCCTAGCAGGGAAGTCAGTGGAGCAGCAATGACAGGAGTTCTAGGGGTAATTTAATAAGTACAGAAGAAATCCATACCAAGTAAGAAGAAACATACTATGCGGAAGACAAGGCAACCACTGCTGACAAGAGAATTCAGGGACAGCATAAAAGCCAAAGAAATAACATACAGTGTGGTGAAGATTAGTGGGAAGTCAGAGGATTGGAAAGCCTATAAAACCCAGAAAAGGACAACTTAAAAAGCAATAAGTTCTGAGGAAGGGTCACCAGACCCAAAACATTAACTCTTTTTTCCTTCACAGATGTTGCCAGGCCTACTGATCTTTTCCAGCAACTTTGTTTTTGTTCCAAAAAAAGCAATAACATCGGAGATGTTGAAACATGACGGTATGCTAGCTAGTAATATAAAATAAGAGTGCAAGCTCTTTTTTTTTACATATATAACAGGGAACAGAGAGGTAAGTGTGGAAATTGGACCACTGGAAAATGAGGCTGGAGAAGTAATAATAGGGAACAGAAACATTCTGGAAGAACTGAAAAGGTAATTTGCATCAGTTTTCACATTGGAAGACACAAATAGCATACCAGAAGTTCAAGAGAGACCAGGGTAGAGGTGAGTGTAGTGACCATCACTAAGGAGAAAATGCTGGGGAAGCTGAAACGTCTAAAGATGTATAAATCACCTGGGCAAATGGGCTAAACCCCAGGGTGCTAACGAAGATAATGGAGGCATTAGTGGTAACCTTTCAGGAATCATTGGAGTTAGAGATGGTCCCAGAGGACTGGAAAATGTCTAATGTAACACCCTTGTTTAGGAAGAAAAGGAAGTGCCACACAGGAGACCACAAAATAAGAGAAGAGTCCATCGTGTTACTAATTAGGTACTGGCAATGGGTAGAGGATTGGCTGCTGACTTGTAGAAGGCAGGCTGTGGGGATAAAAGGGTCTTTTTTAGAATGTCAGCTAGTGACTAATGACGTTCCACAGAGGTCAGCGTTAGGACAACTATCCACATTATATATTAGTGATCTGGATGAAGGAACTGAGGCCTTGGTGCTACATTTGCAGATGACACAAAGATAAGTGAGGGACAGGTAGTGTTGAGAAAAGTGGAGGCTGCAGAGAGACTTGGACAGGCAAGGAGAGTGGGCAAAGACGTGGCAGATGGTGGGAAATATGAGGTTATGCAATTTAGTAGAAAAAATAGACACATAGACTACAATTAGGAGAGACTTTGAAAATCTGAAAGACAGAGACAGTTGGGAGCCTGAGTTCAGGGTTTCTTTCAGGTTAACATTAGGCTCAGTTGGCAGTTAGCAAAGCAAACGCAATGTTAGCACTCATTTCAAGAGGGTTAGAATACAAGAGCAGAGATGTACCACTGAGGCTGCATAAGGCACTGTCAAACTGTATTTGGCATATTGAGAGCAGTTTTTGGTCCCATATCTAAGGAAGGATATGTTGGAGTTTGAGGGGGTCCAGAGGATGTTTACAAGAATAAACCTGAGGATGAAAGATTTTTAATAGAAGGAGCAGTTGAGGACTCTGGTACTGTACTTGATGGAGTTTAGAAGGATGAGGGGGATCCCATTGAATCTTAAAGAATGCTTAAAGACCTGGATAGAGTAGATGTCGAGAAGATATTTCCACTAGAAGCAGAGTATAGGGTCGGAAGCCATAGCCTCATAGAGAAGGAACAAATCTTTAGAACTGAGATGAGGAAGAATTTCTTTAGCCGGAGGGCAGTGAATCTATGGAACTCATTGTTGCAGAAGGCTTTTGAGGACAAGTTATTGAGTGTATTTAAGACAGAGATGGATAAGTTCTTGATTGGTATGGGGATCAGGGTTATGCAGTGATGGCAGGAGGATATAGTTGAGAAATGTATCAGCCATGATTGAATGGTGGAGCAGACTCAATGGGCTGAATGGCCTAATTCTGCTTCGATATCGTATGACCTTGAAGTCTTGTGGCCTAGAAATTGAATCACCTTGCTCAATTTTTTTTTAAATCTTGAATGAATACTCTGTTCTGTTTTCAAGGTTCTCTTTGTTTTCAGAAGCAGCTTGATAGACAAAGTTCACAAACACTAGGCTTGTGATGTGTTCACCCTCACTCCTGTTAAAAGTGATGCAAGCAGCATGCAAACTTTGTACTGCCTGATTATTGGTATCATTGAAGTGGGTGGCTGGAACTAACCATCATCTTCAGTGATGTGAGCCACAACTCAGCATCCTGATATTCCAGCATAAACTAAGGTTAGTCTCTACTGCTAAAAGTCAACCTATAAAGTGGAAGTGCATTCCATTTGGACCACGTGCAATATCTTCATGTGAAAGAGGTTGGAATCATTATGTGTGACAGAGAGTGAGCTCCAATGACCTTCGATGTTGTACCACATGCCTCAGTGGGTTTGGTTTAAAGGGTAAGAGATATGCTGAATCTACAGGAGGCCCTGCAGGCAATTCACTGAAGTCAGTAGGACAGTTAACTGACAAAACCAAAGATACCAGGATAGTTAGAGATAACAAGGTGTAGAGCTGGATGAACACAGCAGGCCAAGCAGCATGAGAGGAGCAGGAAGGCTGACGTTTCGGGCCTAGACCCTTCAGAATGCTGCTTGGCCTGCTATGTTCATCCAGCCCTACACCTTGTTATCTCAGATTCTCCAGCATCTGCAGTTCCTACTATCTCCCATACCAGGATATTTAACTGGCCAGGCAGAGGTGCAAGCGCAACAGACGGATGAGCAAACTGACATCAGTGATGAAACACTGTCACATAATTTAACATTCACACCCACTGGGTCATTTACTATCCTTGTACGGAATTTAAAGGCATAAAGGCAGAATCTACATCTAGTAAGATACTGTGCCTGGAGCCTGGACAGGGAGCAGCTACCATACAGTTTTTATATGTAGAGGATACAGATGAACTCATTGAAGGAGCTGTAGAAAAGCCACAATTGCGTATGTACATGTATTTGCAGACCTGCTAGAAGGCCTGAATGCAACACAAAGGAAACTGGAGGAGTTAGGCAATAACTTGGGAAAGGTCTTTGCATAAAGTGCATGAAGGCAGACGAACTCTATTATTTTACTTGTGGATCCAGTCATGTAGAGTCTGATGGCTGGTGTATCAGCTTCCATTATAACACATGTAGAAGCCATCCAACATTTGGATACCTCAGTTTAAGCTCAGACTGAGCTTGTGCATGGTCATATTGCTACCATGCAAGGTCAGACTATTCTCTTGCAAGGGCAGCTTGATATCATATAAATATAGATCATTGCCATTGTGGCTGCCATTCTTTGACAATCTTAGCTGACCCCAAAGGAGGTAGCAGGCACTGCATTGCAGAGGTGCTGTCACGGGAAAATACTAGTGAGACCCTGTTTATGAACTTGCTGCATGTCAATGCTCAATTAAATAGCATTAATTAATTGCAGTACTTCATAATGACAAATTCAGGCAGGTTCTTTAATGTTTGGATGATCCTCTCTGCCAGATTATTGGCATGCATTGAAGTGAAAAATATCGCCTGGAATGTGCATAATCAGGAAGCCATCGATTTAAAGTGGTTACCAAAAAATCTAATGGAGAATTCACGGGAAAGATTTATACCCAAGAATTAAGAATATGGAACTTGGTAGCAAGGTGAGTGGTGGAAGCTAGTAATGTAGGTACAATTAAGAGAAAACTAGACCAGCACATTCACAGGAAAGTATAGAAGGTTCCAATAGATCAGATAGAAGAAAGCTAAAATGGGATATAAAAGCCAGTGAAAGCTTATTATGCTGAATGATTTTTCCTTGCCATATGTAATCCTTTGCAAAAAGAATTCAAAATGTTAACTCACTAGTGATGGGTATATTGCAATGGAGGACATATACAGAGAGCATTCTTTGTGTAATCCAGGCTGCAAATCTACCTCAAAATATTCAGCCGGAGACACATAAGATAAGCAACGTATGATGAACTTTAGGTACGCTAGGCAGAATGCAAGGTATTTCACATGACTATAGAAATGCGAGGATGATCAGATGTCTACAATATTTGACAGCTCACTGGTCTTAACTTTATGTGGCAATAGTATTCCAGGCACACACACAAAAAAGCTCAGTCATTAGTCAATTGTGTTATCTTTTGGAAAACTGATAGATGTATGAAGACAAGGTGAATTAGTTCACTTAAACAATGCAAATTTCCTGTACTTTTTGGTCCATCTGCCTTGTGTTGTAGCAAAAGCTAATACAGATATCTATGCAAAGGGTCTGCTTTGTTGAAAACACTATTGGCTCATTACATATACAGGTACTTTCTACAGTCACTATGCAGAGCTACACTGTGACACTTAACAGCTGGCAAACATCGTAATTTAATGCTTTTGCACTATTATATACATAACACTTCTCATGGGCATCGACTTACAATGACCACTAATCTCTCAGACATAGAACAGTGACTCTTTAACACATTCTGAAAATCCATTCTCCACAGTCAGTAAATTTGGTGCTCCTCACAAAAGGCATTATACTGTAAATGGTGAAGACCAAACAAAATACAACTTGTGCAATACATTTGTTCAAAAGGGAAAATTTGAAGGAGCGTATATAATTTGGAGGACTATAAAATGCAAATTTCCTAAGAATGTGAAAAACTACTATGCAGAGTGCCTTTGTGTTAATGATTAATTTAACAATTGAAATAGCCAAATACCCTCTATTTCCTGTACTCAAGCTTCTGATTATATTCAAGTTCAGTGCCTACCTGCAAGAGCACTGAGTTTAGGCACTATGAATTGGCTTCAGGAAATACCTTTATACAGTAGTCACTCTACAGTCCTGAAGCTATAATAAAATCTTGGTATGTTACAAATTTATGTTCTACACTGTTGTTAGCATTTTGCGGGTAATGTGATGGATTTTGCATTCTTGATTATTTTCATGCATTATTCTCCTGTCTGTTACTTTGCATAAATATTCAACTTTATCTTCTTCAACTCATACATCTTCTTCCTGACTTTCTGTTGAGCTCTTTTGTTACTTGCAAAGTGACATGAAACGTTTGTCTCAGTCACCTGTTTTACAAACAACCTAATTTCCATTATGAGATAGAAAGAACTGCAGATGCTGGAGTCAGAAATAACAGTGTGTAACTAGAGGAACACAGCAGGACAGGCAGCACCAGAGGAACAGGAACCCTTCTTCTTTCCTGCTGCTCAGATGCTGCATGACCTGCTGTGTTCCTCCAGCTCCACACTGTGTTATCTCTAATTTCCATCATCAGTTGAAGCAGAGATATCCATAATGGCTGGCTAATCAACAGGTTGAAAATCAAACCCTTGACTGCTTTTGTAACAATGCTAGTCATACTGCCTTATTTGTTTGTTAACAATGGGATGTCCTCCCCCATCAAAACTCTACATACAATGGCCCCTCACAGTAGTGTTTAGTACATTTAAGAATTACCTGAAATTTGGGATCAGTTGGATTTTTTAAGTTTTTCACTTCAAATACTTAATACATATGCCAGATAAATAGTTCGATAGTTGCTTGCGAAGAGTTAAAGAATAACTGTTCTTGGTGTTTCATATTCATGTTTTTTATAGCTAAAAACAAAAGTGCAATTGTTTAATTCAAACTGGATAATTTAATTGGTTTCTGTGCAACAATTACTGAATAACTGAGTGGACTGGAAATCATATTAGCTCAAACTTCAAACGTATGTTTCAAATTGCCACCTAACACTCGCACAATGATCGGTGGAGCAACACAAGTGGAATCAGAGGGAATTTTCTGAGCATGGGCTAATGACAATGAGTAGTGGACATTTGCAGATTATATTCGATATCGTGCCTGCAACTTTCTAATATGCACTGGCAACTGCTGCCACATGCTCTAATGTTCCAGGAAATAGTTACAACTTGAAAGCACAATAAATCACAACAATTATATAATAAATTAAAGAATTAAATGTTTGTCATTTATTTCATTTACAGTGAAAAAAATGCACACTATGTGCATTGGACAGTATTGGAAATTAGGACCTTGTAGAACTCATGCCTTTTTTTTGCAAAGTCACAATCCATGCTTTTCACTTGGGGTTTCCCTTACATTTTTGACTACATAAAGATGGTCCCTGGAGAAGCCTATCAGCCCCTTAGCAATACTTGACAGTAGATTCTGGCATATACTTTGTAACTGTCAGGGGTTAAGGGTAAACATGTGCAATAAAGTCATAAGGGACAAAACTGATCCTTTCTCTTGCTACATCATTATTTGCTGTTGTTTAAAATTCTTTCACTGTGACATGGAATTCCTGGAAATTCATAACCAGCAGTTCCTCCTTATAAGAATGCCCATCATAGTGAATATTACCAATGGCATCTCAAGTCAAAATTTTGCAGAAATATCATTGGTTCAGAATTTAAAGTTGTAATGATATGTAAACTATCAGTGTTTGCTGTCTTTCTGTGTAAAACTAATGGAAAATTTTGGATATGTGCAATTAAATGTGGAAATCTGAAAATTGCTGTCAGGAATACCCTGCTTCTCTGCAAGCTGTGCTGTTGGAATTTTTGTAAGTCCAATAAATCAGTATAAAATCAGTGATTCGACATAAACTTCAACTTTTTCATGTTATTTTCATGTAAAACTGTTGAAAATAATTAAGCATTGCTGAATGAGGTGCAACTGCATTTTCAATGGCATGCTAATTCATATTTCTTGCTGAACAACGTCTCAAGCTCTGGAAAAAAAAATTAGAAGTCAGGAAGGTCATTCCCTCTATAGTGAAATTTAGAATTTAGCTTGGGTTGATATTAATCTGACACTCTTGATCCCGAGTTGCTGCTGTGGAATATGTTCCCAAGTGTGTTATTTTGTACACTATCTTGCAGCATATAGCAGACAATGTATCTATGTGTATTTATCTTGGACAACTTATTTAACCGTTATGTTTTAAAAGCTGACATTGAGATAAGAATCTTTTTCCCCTATTGACTAGTTGTATTAAACAGATGTTGACTTTCTATTAAAATACAATGGCATAAATCTTTTTCCTTTACTACTGAAAATACACAAGAACTGTAGAGATTAATCTCGTATATTAATCTGAATTTTCATTAAATAAATTTCTCTGATAAATAAATAAAACTGATGGCATTTACTCAAGATTTACTGGCAATTTAGATTTCTTGTACTCATAACTCAGATGTATACGATATGAATAAATACAAAGAAACCTATCTTCCACAGTTAATGTGATAATTACATTGTAGCAGTAAGATAATGTTTCATATTAAAAGGGGTATTTGATATATGTTTTATTTCTGCAAACATATTTCCAGCTGCTGGGAATTTGTTTTTAAATGTTTATATTTAAAAGTCTCACAAATGCAAATGTGGGAATCTATTGTGTCCACTCTATTATACTGATTTACTGACAGGGGTCAAGTTGTATAAAGAAAGTAGTTTAGTTTATTTAGCACCGCATTAAGGCACAATCATATGTCAGTTTTCAAATGCAGCCATTTGTTGCAGCAATATATATGTAATTATAGAAGAAAGTAAGATACACCTTGTATTGCACTGTTAAATATTGAATCAAAACAAAATGTACTACATTCAATAAAATTATCATTTATGAGTCTGGAAATAAAGAATAATGAACTCATTCATTTAATTAAAATCAGTCATTAATAAATCAATTTAAAAGTTTGAAGAATTTATTTTTAATACATACATTCCTTACAAGACCTTTGAGCTTTCTTATTGACCTGAATTGTATCTGGAATGACTCATTGAAATAAGCTATATTGAAATAAGCTATACTCACTGAAATAAGCTATAAGTGAAATCCATGGCATGAAGTTTCCAATTTGTGCACAAATTGTTCTAAAAATTGATCTAGATTTCAAAGTGAAATTCTGGTTCAAATTTCCACTCAAACCAACATGCATAATTGTAAACTTAAAATCTTCCATGTGCTTGTGCAATTAGTATTAGAATGCAATTGTTCTTTTCCTTTTCTCCTTACCACTCTTTGCTGGAATCTCTTCATCCTGAGCTCTGTCTTGCCTGTCGTACCAAGATTGCTGTAATCAAAACATTATCAACAACTCTGAACCTTATCTCCAACAACATCCCATCACCCGCATTGTCAATTAGGCAGAGCTCTAAGGTATGTAACCCTAATCTATCAAACTTTAAATGCCATATCAACATCAGTGCCAAAACTTCACGTGCATTTTGCAGCATCATTCATTTTCTTTTCAGTACCTCACCTCCCCTGCTGGTGAACACCTAAACCATGTCTTTACTATCTCCAAGGTTGATTTTTCAACATAATGCAGACCAATCACCCAAGGTGTACTGTCACCAGGCTCCAACTCAGCCAAACCACTGTTATTCACATCATTTCCCATACTTTGTTAACTCCATCCTTGCTGATTTTCATTGGCTTCCCACTTCTCAATGTGATGGGTGTTTTTTTTTCCTAAGACTAAGTGTGGAAGCAAGCTAAAATGCAAAAGATACTTTTGCACAAGGGCAGGTTCAGATGCATGGGTATATGCATGGATGTGAGTCAAAATTTTATGGGCAGTCAGGCAGACGTTCAGTCCACCACTGTGATATTCTGGGCTTCAACATCTGGGCATTTTATTTTAAAGACACCTTCACTGTCTCCAGAGCATCACTCAACCTTTGTTTGTCATCCCCACTCAGCATTGGAGATGTCAGAGACCAAGCAAAAAGCAATTCCACACTTTAATGATACCTCACAAGAGGTTTTCCTGAAGGAGCTCTTTTCCCTAGGAATGTCAACAGGAGACTATCTTGATTGATGGAGTCAGCCCTCGAGAGCTGCACCTATGTGCATCTCAAGAGAACTTAGAACATAGAACATTACAGCGCAGTACAGGCCCTTCGGCCCTCGATGTTGCGCCGACCTGTGAAACCAATCTGAAGCCCATCTAACCTAAACTTTTCCATTATCATCCATATGTTTATCCAATGACCATTTAAATGCCCTTAAAGTGGGCGAGTCTACTATTTTTGCAGGCAGGGCATTCCACGCCCTTACTACTCTCTGAGTAAAGAACCTACCTCTGACATCTGTCCTATATCTATCACCCCTCAATTTAAAGCTATGTCCCCTCGTGCTAGCCATCACCATCCGAGGAAAAAGGCTCCCACTGTCCACCCTATCTAATCCTCTGATCATCTTGTATGTCTCTATCAAGTCACCTCTTAACCTTCTTCTCTCTAACGAAAACAGCCTCAAGACCCTCAGCCTTTCCTCATAAGACCTTCCCTCCATACCAGGCAACATCCTGGTAAATCTCCTCTGCACCCTTTCCAATGCTTCCACATCCTTCCTATAATGCGGTGACCAGAACTGTGCGCAATACTCCAAGTGCGGCCGCACCAGAGTTTTGTACAGCTGCAACATGACCTCATGGCTCCGAAACTCAATCCCTCTACCAATAAAACCTAACATACTGTACGCCTTCTTAACAACGCTATCAACCTGGGTGGCAACTTTCAGTGATCTATGCACATGGACACCGAGATCTTTCTGCTCATCCACACTACCAAGAATCTTACCATGAGCCCAGTACTCTGTATTCCTGTTACTCCTTCCAAAGTGAATCACCTCACACTTTTCCGCATTAAACTCCATTTGCCACCTCTCTGCCCAGCTCTGCAGCTTATCTATGTCCCTCTGTAACCTGCAACATCCTTCCGCACTATCCACAACTCCACCAACTTTGGTGTCATCTGCAAATTTACTAACCCATCCTTCTACGCCCTCATCCAGGTCATTTATAAAAATGACAAACAGCAGTGGTCCCAAAACAGATCCTTGAGGTACACCACTAGTAACTGAACTCCAGGATGAACATTTCCCATCAACCACCACCCTCTGTCTTCTTACAGCTAGCCAATTTCTGATCCAAACCGCTAAATCACCCTCAATCCCATGCCTCCGTATTTTCTGCAATAGCCTACCATGGGGAACCTTATCAAACGCTTTACTGAAATCCAAATACACCACATCAACCGCTTTACCCTCATCCACCTGTTTGGTCACCTTCTCGAAGAACTCAATAAGGTTTGTGAGGCACGACCTACCCTTCACAAAACCGTGTTGACTATCCCTAATCAAATTATTCCTTTCTAGATGATTATAAATCCTATCTCTTATAATCCTTTCCAACACTTTACCTACAACCAAAGTAAGGCTCACTGGTCTATAATTACCAGGGTTGTCTCTACTCCACTTCTTGAACAAGGGGACAACATTTGCTAGTCTCCAGTCTTCTGGCACTATTCCCGAAGACAATGACGACATAAAGATCAAAGCCAAAGGCTCTGCAATCTCCTCTCTAGCTTCCCAGAGAATCCTAGGATAAATCCCATCCGGCCCAGGGGACTTATCTATTTTCACACCTTCCAGAATTGCTAACACCTCCTCCTTATGAACCTCAATCCCGTCTAGTCTAATAGACTGTATCTCAGTATTCTCCTCGACTACGTTGTCTTTTTCCTGTGTGAATACTGACGAAAAATATTCATTTAGCACCTCTCCTATCTCTTCGGACTCCACGCACAACTTCCCACTACTGTCCTTGACTGGCCCTAATCTGACTCTAGTCATTCTTTTATTCCTGACATACTTATAGAAAGCTTTAGGGTTTTCCTTGATCCTACCTGCTAAAGACTTCTCATGTCCCCTCCTGGCTCTTCTTAGCTCTCTCTTTAGGTCCTTCCTGGCTAACTTGTAACTCTCAAGCGCCCTAACTGAGCCTTCACGCCTCATCTCTACATAAGCCTCCTTCTTCCTCTTGACAAGAGATTCAACTTCTTTAGTAAACCACGGTTCCCTCGCTCGACCACTTCCTCCCTGCCTGACAGGTACATACTTCTCAAGGACACGCAGTAGCTGTTCCTTGAACAAGCTCCACATTTCAATTGTGCCCAGCCTCTGCAGTTTCCTTCTCCATCCTATGCATCCTAAATCTTGCCTCATCGCCTCATAATTGCCTTTCCCCCAGCTTTAACTCTTGCCCTGCGGTATATACCGATCCCTTTCCATCGCTAAAGTAAATGTAACCGAATTGTGGTCGCTATCACCAAAGTGCTCACCTACCTCCAAATCTAACACCTGGCCTGGTTCATTACCCAGTACCAAATCCAATGTGGCCTCGCCTCTTGTTGGCCTATCTACATTCTGTGTCAGGAAACCCTCCTGCACACATTGGACAAAAACTGACCCATCTGAAGTACTCGAACTATAGCGTTTCCAGTCAATATTTGGAAAGTTAAAGTCCCCCATAACAACTACCCTGTTACTTTTGCTCCTATCCAGAATCATCTTTGCAATCTTTTCCTCTACATCTCTGGAACTTTTCGGAGGCCTATAGAAAACTCCCAACAGGGTGACCTCTCCTTTCCTGGTTCTAACCTCAGCCCATACTACCTCAGTAGACGAGTTGTCATCAAATGTCCTTTCTGCCACTGTAATACTGTCCTTGACTAACAATGCCACACCTCCCCCTCTTTTACCACCTTCCTTGATCTTACTGAAATATCTAAACATCTAAACCCCGGAACCTGCAACAACCATTCCTGTCCCTGCTCTATCCATGTCTCCGAAATGGCCACAACATCGAAATCCCAGGTACCAACCCATGCTGCAAGTTCACCCACCTTATTCCGGATGCTCCTGGCATTGAAGTAGACACACTTCAAACCACCTTCCTGCCTGCCGGTACACTCCTGCGACCTTGAAACCTTATTTATGACCTCACTACTCTCAACCTCCTGTACACTGGAGCTACAATTCAGGTTCCCATCCCCCTGTTGAATTAGTTTAAACCCTCCCGAAGAGCATTAGCAAATTTCCCCCCCAGGATATTGGTACCCCTCTGGTTCAGGTGTAGACCATCCCGTTTGTAGAGGTCCCACCTACCCCAGAATGAGCCCCAATTATCCAGGTATCTGAATCCCTCCCTCCTGCACCATCCCTGTAGCCACGTGTTCAACTGTTCTCTCTCCCTATTCCTCGCCTCGCTAGCACGTGGCACGGGTAACAAACCATAGATAACAACTCTGTTTGTTCTAGCTCTAAGCTTCCACCCTAGCTCCTTGAATTTCTGCCTTACGTCCCCATCCCTTTTCCTACCTATGTCGTTGGTGCCTATGTGGACCACGACTTGGGGCTGCTCCCCCTCCCCCTTAAGGATCCCGAAAACACGATCCGAGACATCACGGACCCTGGCACCTGGGAGGCAACACACCAATCGCGAGTCTCTCTCGTTCCCACAGAATCTCCTATCTGTCCCCCTAACTATGGAGTCCCCAATGACTAATGCTCTCCTCCTCTCCCCCCTTCCCTTCTGAGCAACAGGGACAGACTCTGGGCCAGAGACCTGTACCCCATGGCTTACCCCTGGTAAGTCATCCCCCCCAACAGTATCCAAAACGGTATACTTGTTTTTGAGGGGAATGGATCCCTGCACTGTCTGCCTGTTCCCTTTCCGTCCCCTGACTGTAACCCATCTACTTTTTCCTGTACCTGAGGTGTGACTACTTCCCCGTAACTCCTCTCAATTACCCTCTCAGCCTCCCGAATGACCCAAAGTTCATCCAGCTCCAGCTCCAGTTCCCTAACACGGTTTCCGAGGAGCTGGAGTTGGGTGCACTTCCCGCAGATGAAGTCAGTGGGGACGCTAGTGGTGACCCTTACCTCCCACATTCTACAGGAGGAGCATACAACTGCCCTAACATCCATTCCCACTGTTCTGAATTCCCAAACAGACAAATTAAAAAAAAAATACTACTAGCCTTACCAAGTCAGCGCTCAGAACCTTTTTTTTTGGTTAGAGGAGGAGGATGGGTGGGAGACACTAGCTCGGTAGTGTTTCGGGTAAAGCAACCGCCCAAATATATAACCTCACTTAGTCCAAAAATGGAGTCACGCAAGGTAAGACTTTTATAATCGAAAAGCTCACTTTCCCAGGCTGCCCTCGCGCTTCCTCCCGGACTCCCGCCGCTGAAACAACTGAAAGGCCGCAGTCACGCGAGGTAAGACTTTTATAATCGAAAAGCTCACCTTCCCAGGCTGCCCTCACGCTTCCTCCCGGACTCCCGCCGCTGAAACAACTGAAAGGCCTCAGTCACGCGAGGTAAGACTTTTATAATCGAAAAGCTCACCTTCCCAGGCTGCCCTCGTGCTTCCTCCCGGACTCCCGCCGCTGAAACAACTTGGCTCTAGCATGGATGCAAGACGGTGAATGATCTGCTGTGTTCCAGCAGGGTATGTACCACTGTGTACAGAATGTTTCATGCCCCTAGGAGTGTGAGTTGGCACTGTAAGGTTGCCACCGCAGACGGACTATCATTCAGGAGGGTTCAGTGCCAGACATCTCCATCAGAAGCTTCATGTACAATCAATGTCTTTTGCATCATTGCAGGTACCAATGCCACTCTACATTTACCACAGTGGTACTACCTCACACATGTTTGATAGGGTTCAAACTTAAAACATAAAAGGAATGACAAGTGCCAACACTTGGCGGATCACACACCATCACTTTGTCATCACAACAAGGAGAATGTACAGAGATAGTAGAAACTGCAGATGCTGGAGAATCTGAGACGACAAGGTATAGAGCTGGATGAACACAGCAGGCCAAGCAGCATCAGAGGAGCAGGAAGGCTGACGTTTCGGGAATATACACATCTGATAGCTTTACATATGGCAAGGACACAACCATAAAGGCTAGCATTGCAATTAACACCTTACAGGTGTCTCAGGCACACACACCATGAAATATTTCATTGTTTTTCATTAACTGTAGTTCTTTGAAGACACTGAAATACCTTTCATTCTTCTAATACCCCATACCCACATTCTTTTGAGAGGGAATGACAAGTCGATCAGTTCCTCAAAGGAGATCGGGCATTCCCCCTCCCCCATCACATCTGGGTGTAGTACTCATGCATCCATACCATTTTCTGTTATTGGTTCTCTCCTTCGGCAGATGAAGAAATGCACAGTAAAGTGTGAAGTACCCAGAATGTATGTCTGTGTGTGTGCGTGTGTGTGAGAGAGAGATGCATGACATGACTCCTGACGCCTCCCCCCAACCACTCCTTCTGAGGAGTAAGCCCTTGAACTGGCAGGACGGTAAAGGGAACAAACCTGTGCTAACGGGCAAATTAGATATATATAGCCACCCACTGAGAAAGCCTTTAATCTGCTACTTGCAACTGCTCAAAACCACAAAAGTCTTAATAAAACCTTCGTTATGGGTTGTGACTCACAACACTTAATAAATCTTTATACTTTTCTATGCGGTCTCCAGATCCCACTCACAAGCTAGTGGTGGAGAACAGGCTAGTACAGATGATGAGCCTCAGGACTCATGTAATCCTACACGACTCCATAATTCTGGTGCTCTAGCCAAGAAACTGAGCAAGATGTTATTTGTGCCAAGGGAACTAGTGAACTTTCAATAAATGACAAAGTACCTTTACGTTTTAACGATGTAAAGCAAGCATACCCTGATTGCAAGAATGGCCCAGTTTCATAATTATTTCATAGCTCAGATTGATCACATCATTCACCATCAAATTGAACCATTACCAGGTTCTCCATCTGCCTCTCTTCAATACTACCTTGGCTTCTTCAACAATGTTAGCTCTCTCAGCATCTCCATCAGATTCCCCTTCTTTTTTGTTCAAAGATACAGGTGACCGGTCCATCAGCTCTTCCTCCAAGTTGTCAGACCATCGTTAAGCTCAGTTAGTGTGCAGGGTGCAGCGAAAAAAAAGAAATCGCTCTTCTGGAGATCCTGTCCAGTATGGATTGGAGCGTATATCCTGAGTGGTTCGGACAACAAAGCACATTTTCATAAGATTAATTGTCTGTTCAATGTGCCTTTAGCAGCTGCATATGCTGCATTGTAACATATTCAGCATCAGGCTGAGGGTTTCACACTGGGGTCATTGGCCATGCTTTCTGGGGTTGTCCCTTGTCGCCCACAAGACAGCCCTGGAAGACAAACATTTGAGGGACCTGGGAGTTGTGCAGAATGTAAGCATTGTGACATCTCCCTGGATAATGGGCACACAGCTGCAGAAATTGTTACCTATGCTGACAAATGGACTAGACATTGAGGGAATGAAATCCTTTCTCGTGCAGGAATCTAACTGGATGCTACCAGCAAGCCCCATGTACCACGTGTGTGAAGTCAATGGCCCCCAGCCTTGAGGAACCAAAAGATGGCTGCAAATTTAACAGCCTGGACAATCACAGTGAACTAGGAAAAGTGTTGATTTCCTGGAAAGAGAATAAATGAACTCATGAGTACACCAGTGATCTGCCAACTTGGAGATGTCATGTGTGCCTCCAGTCGAGACTCTGTTGGCATTTCATCTCCTTATCCTTTGTATAATTTCAGTAATACTAGTAAATCTGGTGGATTAACTTGCTCAGCCATTTGGTATGGAAGTGCTGACCTGTGATGAATTATCAGGAATGAAATGTTTCTTTTCCATTTAAGTGAATGACTGCCTGTCCGGCAGCCACCATGACTCAGAGAGGTGCATCCTCCGTGAATCATGACTGGTTTTCCTCATCATCATTCAGCCATCTGTGAGATCTCTTGAGCTTTACATTGAACAAATTGCTGCCTGAATGGAAAGCAATATGACTCTTGGTGGCCTTTATTATCGAGGTTTCATGATGGTTTCATCACATGTCCTTATCCAAGTTTCTAACGCTTTTGCATGGCTCCTTATGGAATAACACCTGTCATCACCACTGGTAGTGAGTCTTCATTAGGATGCCCTACTTATCTGAGTTAAACGAATCGCAGGACAGGATTGGAATGTTAGAGTTTGGAGCTGTAAGAGCTTATCTGCTTTTATGCTGCAGTGGATGCTTCCCTTAAGTGTTAAGGCCATGCTGAGTGCTCACACAACAGTATTTTTCAGTTTCTGTTTTGATTCCTTTAGTTGCATGAGTTTGCACTGTGCAGGAACAGATGTCCATCCCATTTGTACTGTGCATTCTCTGCAAGGCCTTCTCTTGTGAGCCAATTTAGGCAAGAAATGGTGGTTATTGACTTTTCATTTCATTCAGGCACTTTTACCCTCCCACTCTTTTCCCACTGGCCTCCCTGTCTGTCCTTTTTCAGTCTTCAGCCTTTTCATGATATTCCTTGAAATTTATGCCCTGATCCCTCTCCTATCCAGATCCCAATCAACCTTAGCCTTTACGCTGCTCCTTATTTAATTCATTCACTTTTTCTCCCACCCAAGTACACCAAATCATGTCCCCTATCTTAAATATTCAATACCCTACAGTCCTTTTCCTCATTGCCTCTCTCATTGTGGCTTTTCCCACTATACCCCAGTTTCCTTTCTCAGTTTCCCTGCATCACTCCAGCGCCATTGACACAACCACACCCTTTAATTTCCATCTACGACTTAACTTTCCATTTGACACATTTTTATCTGAAACATTTTTGAGTTGAGTACAGTTATAGGTTGAGCCCCCTTTTGAATTAAGCTGTCTTTTTGAGTAAAGCCCTGCCTGCCTATACCTGTCAGCTTTTCTGGCAGTGTGGCTGCCTCACTTGGGTAAATCTACTGATCTAGTCAGGTGTCTCCTTTTACTTTGACAGCACTGAATAACAACAAGCATATGACTTGAGAGTTCTCATGAGGTAGTAGGAACTGCAGATGCTGGAGAATCTGAGATAACAAGGTGTAGAGCTGGATGAACACAGCAGGCCAAGCAGCATCAGATGAGCAGGAAAGCTGTCGTTTCGGGCCTAGACCCTTCTTCAGAAATGGGGGAGGGGAAGGGGGTTCGGAAATAAATAAGGAGAGAGGGGGAGGTGGATAGAAGATGGATAGAGGAGAAGGTAGGTGGAGAGGAGACAGACAGGTCAAAGAAGCGGGAATGGAGCCAGTAAAGGTGAGTGTAGGTGGGGAGTTAGGGAGGAGATAGGTCAGTCCAGGGAGGACGGACAAGTCAAGGGGGCGGGATGAGGTAGTTCATGAGTTGATTGCCCTGGTCAAGTTTCATCCTTTGCATTGCAAGCATTTGCATAAAGAAGTTGCTCAGTACAAAGGTGCCATATTAGTAAAGCAGGCACTCACTAGAATTTGGAGAAAAAATTCTACCCTCCTCAATACATTCGTCTGTCTTCTTCCTTCTATTAGAAACATTCTTTCTTTTTCAGCAAAGTTTATTCAACTGCTGTAGCTGCCCTCCCTCACCACTACCACCTACTGGTGGAGATCCAATAGACCTGTTCAGTGATCTTCTTCAGTGCCCTCCAACACCATTGCCACCTACTGCAGGAGGTCCCATTGCAATGAATATCCAGGAAATGCTGTGAATGCAAAAACGCTTCTTGACCATCAGGTTGGTTGAGAATGCTGATATACTTGCAAGGTTCTGAGAACTTAGCACAGAACTTTAGCTCACCATCAGGAAACTGAATGTTTGTTTCCTCTGCAATTAAGTTTCCCTGTCCACCCTTCTTACACATCCAGGCAGGGCCAGAAGATTCCGCCCAATGATAGCAACATCGTAATCCTCAGATACAAATCTCTCTGTGCCTTTATGCCATTTTTTTGGTGGGGTGGGGTGATGGTATGTAGAGATGATATCTTGCAGTAGACCTGAATCAAAGGAGAAGAGGGTGAGAGCTGGTTTATGTGTAGTCCTGAATTTCAGCTCATACCCTTTGATCTTCTGGCTCAGTTCAGCCATCAGTGACAGGGTATTTAGCTATACAACCCTGCAGTCTGGAATTTCTTTAATAAAATAATCACCTTCCAAAAAGCTCACTCAAAACCTCTCACTTTAATCAGGCCTTCCATTACCTTCCCAAATCTTTCCCAAACTCCTCCCTAAAATCTCTTCTGTGCTTTTGTGAAACGTCAGTACAACATGTCAGAAAGAAAGAATGACCAGAAGATATTCCGAAATAGTTTACAGCTAATGAGGTGTTTTTGAAATATAGTCACTCTTGCAATATAGGAAACATGGAAACCAACCTGCACCCGCGTAGCTCCCACAAACAGCAATGTGACATTAACTGGCAGAGAGATATTAGCCAGGACACCAGGATAATTCTGATGTAATAGAATCACTATATTAATCATTTTTATTTATGATTAATATTGCACAGAATTACAAAATGAAAATGTACATCAAATAAATCTGCTAGCATGAATGAAATAATGCTTTCTATTAACCTTTTCAAAATCACACAAACATTGCAAATTAAAGCAATAAGACTAGAGATAAAATATTAAATAAAATTTAGTTTTGTGGCAATATATAACATATGGAAGGAAATATAATAATCACGGTTCCAAACAAGTTTCTCAAAGGAAGCTATTTAGCAACCTTTTTCTTTTCAATGTTGATTGACCTGTTGTGTACTTTTGCCATTTTCAATTTTTATTCCAGATTTTTAAACATTAATATTTTCTGATTTCTTCACGATTCTTGCCAGTTTTACAAGGTAGCGTAGAATGCACAGTAACCAGCAAACGTAAGCTTTGTTTTGTCTGGAAACAGACAATTTAACAGCAGAAAGCCGTCTCCCCAGGCAAAAAGAGGTAATTTTTACGAAGGAAGGAACAGACACATGATTAACCCAGCACATTAGTTATCTTCCATTGTTAGGTTCACACTCATTGTGTTTTATCCTGTCATTGCAGGTAGGTAAAATGTACTGATAATAAACTGTTGCAGGTTAGAGGTGACAGATGTTCCAGCTTCACCACAGTGCTAAACAAACCAAAGTGTTTTTTCATTAATGACTTTGCCACTGCCAATACATTTCTTTGTCTACCTGCTTGTCACATACTAGGGCCGTGTAGCACTTGAGTAGTTTCTTGGCTTACTGAGTTAAATCTAAGTAGAAGTTGTCACACGTACAAAGCTGACGCATACTGTAGGTATATGACATAATAATTGCAATCCCACATGACTGTTGTATATCACTCTGAAGGTATCTGAAATGTTTAATACTGAGGAGTGCCATAAGCATCTCCCACTATGATAGTACCTTATGGACTTATGTGCCGAACAGCTTAGGATGAGTAAGACCTGGCATCCAGGTCTTCTGCAACAATGTCTATCATATCAATATAAACAGGAGCTTCTTTCGGTGGCTTCAATTGAGAAAGGAGGTTCTGAGAGGCTGCTACAGAGGAGAATGCGATGTGGATCTAGCCGTTCCTCGTGACTACATCTGGTGGGTCCTTTGACTAGGCTGCTTCAGCAGCAGCAGATTAAGACAAAGTGAGTTCAGTCCTGGGATTCCAGTGGCCTGGGATTTTCTTGATGCCAGTGGAGATCTGAAGATGTTTCAGCATCTTTGGGCTGAACTTTAAGTCATTTGTTCATGCAGACAGTCAGAAGCACGGAAGAGCTGAAGATTACAGAGACCCTAAGCAAGAGCAAAGAAGAATAGACAGTCAATGGTGAAACAATCTTAGACCTCGTATTGGTTGTACTGCAGAAGAAGCAATAGGAACTCCTGCAGAAGGGGATTTAGTTACTCCAAAGGAAGTACAGATGGCATCACCTGGCCGTGATCTGCAGGAGTGGTCCAAGTCGGTGTTCAACCAGACAATGACCAGCTATTGGAGGATCCATACGTAAAGTCACAATCCTTATAAAAGCAACACACTACCATGGAAGTCTGAAACAATACAGAAAATACAGGAGAAACTTGACAGGTCTGGCAGCACCTGTGGAGAGAGAAATAGAGTTAATGTTTCGAGATTAGATAAAATAAGTACACTCAGCCTCTGCCAGCTCCAGGTCGATATGCCAGATGACAATAGCACTACCCTTATCAGCAGATTTGGTAATGAAGTCAGAGTTAGACTGGAGAGAATGGACTGCAGCAAGTTCAGGTGGAGGCAGGTGAGAGTGGGTGAAGGAGCAGAGAAATTAAGGTGGCCGATATCATGTTGGCAGTTCTCAATGAAGAGATCAAGAAGAGGTAAAAGGCCAGAGGGAGGTGTCCAGGTGGAGGAGGAGTGTTGGAGGCAGATGAAAGAGTTTGTATGGAGGGAAGAGAATTCCTGTACAAGGTAGTTGGCATGAAGGTGAAGATGGTGGAAGAAGAGTTCAAAGTAAAAATGTGCTAGACTTGAAAAGTTAAAATCCTTGGTTGACAAGGGAAGACTTGTAAGAATAACACAGTATTTCAGGCTGAGCAAGTGAAAAATTAAGTAAGTGCATACGACTCAAATTGAACATGCCTACTTTAATGGCGGATACCACCATTGCTGCAGCAAGGGGAATCAAGGGCCAAAAAGCAATTTAAAATAGCATTGCCCACTTTGAGCATCATCACAAATATCCATCCGACAACATGCAAAAACCCAAAAAAGGAAGTTCAGGATTGTATATAATTAAAAGTTAAGGCTTATAATGTGACCAGAAGTAGCACTAAATCTGAGGATTGGGAAGTTTATAAAAAACAGGAAAGGAGGAACAAGAGCCAGCTGAGGAAAGGAAGAATATAATACAAATGCATTTTAACTAAAAACAGAAAAACAACAGTAAAATTTTCTACAGGTACATTAAAAGGTGATGTTTGTCTTAGATGAATGTGGGTCCGTTAAAAGCAGCATTGGGAGAATTTAAAATTGGGAATAGAGAAATGGCAGAGAAGCTAAATGATTACTTTTCATCTGTTTTCATTGAAGAAAATAGTAAGAAATCACCTAGAATTGGAGACTCAAATGACTAGGCAAAATAAGAAGTTGAAAAAAATTAATATCATTAAGAAAGCTATATTGGAGAAATTAATAGGACTGAAAGTTAATAAATACCCAGGGCTTGATGGTTTATATTATATTAAAGAAGTATTAAAGAAGATAGCTTTAGAGATATTCACTATATTGGGTAATTATTTTTCTAAATTCCATAGATTCTGGAATGATTCCAGTATATTGGAAAGCAACAAATGTCACCCCACTTTTCAAGAAAGGAGCAAGAGAAAATGTAGGGAATTTTAGATTCATCAGCTTTGTATTACTAGCAGGGAAAATGCTAGAATTTATCATAAAATACATGTTATATAGACACTTGGATAAAAATGGTATTGTTAGGCACAGTCAGCATGGATCTGTGAATAGAAAATAGTGTTTGGCAAATGTGTTGCATTTTTTTAAGGATGTTATGAACAAGGTTGATGAAAGGGAGTCAATGGATGTAGTGTATTTTGATTTTCAGAAGGCTTTTGGTAAAGATCCCATTTGGTTAGTGAGCAAATTTAAAGCAATGGTATGGGAGATAATGTGCTGGCATAGGTTATAGATTGGCTGGGAGAAAATCGAGAGTAGGAATAAATGAGTCATTCTCACATTTACAGATTGTAACTAATGGGGTACCGCAATAATCAGTGTTTGGCCACTAGCTATTTAAAATATATACTAATAAATTGGTCACTGGGACCAAGTGTAATATTTCCATGTTTGCAGATGATACTAAGCTAAGCAAGAACGTATGTTGTGAGGACTATGTAAAATGTTTTCAGGAGAATTTCTGTAGGTTTAGTGATTAGGCAAGAGAATAGCAGATAAAATATAATATAAAATACATGTAAGTTTATCCATTTTGGCAGGAAGAACAGATGTGTAGAGTTTTTCTTAAATTGTGAGAGGTTGGAAGGTGTAAATGTTCACAGAACTTGAGTCTCCTGGTCAATAAGTCACTGAAGGCTAACATGCAGGTGCAGCAAGCTATTAGAAAGGCTAAGAGAATGTTAGCCTTCATTCCAAGACGGTTTGAGCATAGGAGTAGCAAGATTTACTTCAATTATATTGGAGTTTGGTTAGACTTCACTTGGAGTACTGTGTGCAGTTTTGGTTTGCTTAACACAGGAATGATATTATTGCAATAGAGGGAATGCAAAAAAGGTTCACCAGACTTGTTCCTGGGAAGGCAGGACTCTCCTATGAAGAGAGATTGAACAAACTGGGGGCCTGGATTCTCTGGAGTTTTGAAGAATGGGAGGTGATCTCATTGAAAATAACTAGGTCAGAAATCACACGACGTCAGGTTATGGTCCAACAGATTTATTTGAAAACACTAGCTTTCGTAGCCTTGCTCCTTCTTCAGGTGTTAGTGAGAGAGGTGGCATCAGACATGGAAATTATAAGTAAAAGATCAGAGGGTCACACAACTGATGAGGATGTATTAAACAAACCTAAGATGCTATTAAATCTTCAATCAGTTAGAAGTTATTAATTGATTAATATGTATACGTAAATCCCTGAATTTCTTTCAAGTCACTGCCTTGAGACAACTAAAGGTTTTATCAGTGTTAAAAACTAAAAACACAGTCAAAGGGATAGACAGGGTTGATGCAGGTAAAATATTTCCCCTGGTTGAGGAGTCTAGAACTAAGCAGCACAATTTAAACATGAGGCGAATGCCATTTAAAACTGAAATGAGAATAATTTTAGTTTGAAATCTTTGAAAGTCTTGATCCCAGAGGACTATTGAAGCTAAGTAGAGATTGATAAATTTTTCATTATTGATGGGTTATGCAGATGGTGTAGGTAAAATGCTTCGAAGCGTTTGATCAGCTATGAATGGTGAGCAGGTTCGATGGACTGAATGGCCTACTCTTCTTCCTATGTTCCTTTGTGAAGGCAGAATTAAAGAAACAAAGGTTTGTAAAGCCAGAAACTTGAGAGGAGATGGAGTGGTGGCAAATGTAATTCAATGCAAATATATAACATAATAAACAATAGAGAAAGAAAAATTCAGGGGAGGAGTTTTATATGGGATTGAAAAGGTTAATACCAAATTGTATCATAAACACTATTCACTATGCTGTGGACTTGTGGAAAGAACAGCTTTCAATCTTGGAGGAGTAAAACCTAACATCCATGTCAAGTTATACAGGCATATAGCACAGAAACAATATCAGAGCTAGCATTTTTCTTTCTGAGAAAGAAGGTACCCCACTGAAGCAATTTCGTATAAAATCTAAGTTCAAACTCTACTGCAATCCTGATGGAGTGCTTCAAAGTCAGTGGAGCTGTCTTTTGGGTCAGATCTTAAACTAAAGCCTCTGCTACTGTCTCATATAGAAATAAAAGATCTCATGCTATTAATTGGAAAAAGAGAAAGAGTACTTAATGCACACTAGCACATGCATTTAAAGCTGCCAGATACAGACCAGGCATGATCCTCCCCCTGCTGCAGATAATTTGGTGTTACTGCTCCTTACTCTTGATTGCCATTTAGGAACAAGAATGTTTGTGTTTTCTGTGCAGTTATGCTTTCTAACTGTATAGATTGATGAACATGCACAGTTGTGAGTATGAGTGACCACTCAAGGACTTCTAAAGGCCCAAGGACAGCTGAGGCTGTTTGTATAAAAGTATCAGATATTAATCAGAATCTGTCATTATCAAAATATTGGAGAAACCATCACTCGCATCAAAAATTAGAAGAGCCAAGATCTGTAACTCTATTGATTGAAGTACAGCACATATGAAGAGGGTGGTCACCATGAGGTGATATAGACAAACATTTGGGTCTGTAGATCCAGCTGTGACTTGTAATGATAAGTTTTCAGTCTATTGAAAACAGGATACATCAACAACTTGGCACTTCCACAAATGATAAATGGATGATAACACTGAATTTTCTGTGGTTGAACCTCATTTCATCAGCATTACCACCGCTTGATCTTGTTAGATTCTACTAAGTAAGAACATCAATTTGGCTGCAAAATTCTGTACTTCTGGAGTTTTTCCACAATATGCTAGCTGCTATACATTATGCTATGCAAATGGCCAGCTCATACACACAGCTGACATTTTCATCAGTCTATTGTTTTAACAGCTATAATTGCCCAAAAGACATAAATCTGCTTCTCCCCAAATGTAAAGCAAAAGCAAGGTTTGGTAATGCTGTGCAATTGTCTGTAAGCCTTCAAATCTCATGCTATTTTTGTTTATGCTACAATCCCTACTAAGAATCCAAGTAGAAGAACATCAAGAAAACATTCTCAATCACAGGAGCACTGATTAATTAACTTGTTAGTCTTGGCAGAATAATTTTCAATGATTTTGAAAGAGCATTCCTGTGAGTTTATAGCATGTCATAGTCTATAGTTTACGCTTCTTATAATGCAGGTTTTTTTTACTCTTCACACTAGCACAAATTGGATACTAATTTAAAAATTAGCTACAAAATCAGAATTGTAGTCAAAGGGAATTATGTTCCTTAGTGAAATCTCAAATATGGGACTTCACGTTAAGAAACTTTTGATTTACAAACTGAAGATGAATTTCATTTCAATGGATATTTTGTTTTCCTTCAAAGCCACACTATACAAATTCAATATGACTTTGTTGAGGATGAGAAATGGAAAGAAAAACTACTTATTAAAGCTTTTCTTAAGCCAAATATAAAAGGTTAGCTTAATAGTATTTTTGCATACAATGAAATTACTCAGTTCTCTGCAAACAATAATAACATAGTTATTGTCAGTATGAGAAAAACATGTTATTGGTAAATGTATAATATTAACAGACATGTTTGTTGCAGTGAATTGTTCTTGCCTTTCATTTAAATTAATGCATACTTTTACATTTTACTCTTCCAAAGAGGTATTTTAAAGCATCAAAATAGGCCGAGCAAACGTCAAGATACTGATTGATTGGCTGGTTGGTTCTACTTTCATGGTACAGGAAGTCACTGGAATGCTGGCTAATTGCCTTCATATCAACCACCATTTTCAGGAAAAGAAAGATAGTTTTAGAGCCAGACCAAAAATGATATTAGCACAAGAACAGATTGTAGCAGATTCTGGAAATGTGAACTAAAATGAGAAAATGCTGGAACTACTCAGTGGGTCAGCATCTATGGAAAGAGAAAAAGGGTTAATGTTTCATTTTGCCAATGCAAAGTCATTGACCTGAAACATGAACTCATTTGTCAATCCACAGATGTTTCTGATCTGCAGAAAACTTCCAGGATTATCGGTTTGTTTTTATTCATGAATGATATTGTCTGCAGTTGTGACTCTGGAACAGTATCCTTGTTTATCCTGCTTGACCACATGAGTCTCCTCCAATATCTTTCCTTTGTTGTCCAACTTGCTAACACTGCACTTGTTTCCACTCTTATCTACCATGTTACAGCCAGAGCATTTCTCACCATAGCTTCCCCTCCACCCCCCACTGCCCCCTTCATTATTACTTCTGGACTCACCCTAGATTCCAACCTTGATCATCCTCTTTAATACATCTCACAATTTCCCTTGGAGACATCATCTACATACATGTGCTTAGCTAATATCAGCTTTATGCAATGACACTCGGGTCTACCTTTCCATTATCTCTTTAGACCAGCCTATTACTTCTGTGCTGTCAGATAGTGTAACCAACAAAGAGATTGAAGAACAAAAACAAACCCTTCGGCCATCCAAGCCTGTGCCGCCACATTTTGTCCTTCCTTACTAAAACTGTCTTCACTTACAGGATCTGTATCCTTCAATTCCCTTCCTATTCATGTATTCATGACTAACATTCAACCTTTGCCTACAACTAACGACTGGATAATACAAGCAAAGGGGAAAAATAAAACTCAGCAGCTCCAGAGTTTTAGATTTGATGTGGTTTTTTTAACAGAACAATATGGTGTCAGAGATGCATGCATGCACTTCCCATGTAAAGTTTGTTGGAAGCCACCTCATTAGAAGGGTTTGCACATGCAGTATGAGAACAGTAATCAATATGCACTGTTCATTTGAAGACACCATTATCATTTTCAAATGTCATGCGCCAGACAGTCCTTTCTTAACACCACATAACTGAACATTTATAGGCATAAAAGACTACCACATCCAAATCTGGCAGCAATGCTATTTAAAAGGATCATGAACTAGTTGGAGGATAATTAGTTGATTAATTATTCTGGCTGCTGGTGCAATTGCATGTAATTTTGGAGCTTTCCTACGTTTGACCTATGTTACAATAGTTATTTAAACATTTGTGCTGAATTTGCCTCAAGATATGGGAGGTCTGAATTACAATTACCTATTGTAATTGAGCATGACTGAGAAAATGTGGAGAGGCCACAGTGAGTAGCAGAAACAGTTGGAAATAGGTGGGCAGAGGAAAAAGAGAAGAGCTCTAAGACACTATGGGCTGCTTTTTATGTGCTACATACCAACTCACCCCCACAACCCAAATTCCAAATAATGATGGTAAATGGCTTGGAATGATGCCATGGGACCGAGATGATTGACCGCCAAAAATCACATTGTCTTCCTTTTGTGATAGGTTTGACCAGTGTAGAGTTATCCTCTGATTCCCATTGATATCAGTTTTGCTCAAGCTGAGATTGTACAGGACATTGGTGAGGCTACTTTTGGAGTACTGCGTATAGTTCTGGTCCCCCTGCTATAGGAAGGATATTATTGAACTCGAGAGGGTCCAGAATGTTGCCAGGACTGGAGGGTTTGACTGATAAGGAGAGGCTGGATGGGTTGGGACTTTTTTCACTGGAGCATAGGAGGTTCATGGGTGACTTTGCAGAGGTTTATTGAAATCCTGAGGGGCATAGATAAGGTAAATAGCAAAGGTCTTTTCCATAGGCTGAGGGAGCTCAAAACTAAGGGACATTTTTTTTAATGTGAGAGGAGAAAGATTTAAAAGGGACCTGAAGTGCAGATTTTTCACACAGAGGGTAGTTTGTATATGGAATGAACTCTCAGAGGAAGTGGTAGATGCAGGTACAGTTACAACATTTAAAAGACATTTGGGTAGGTACATAAATAGGAAAAATTTAGAGGGATATGGGCCAAACTCAGGCAGGTGGGACTAATTTAGTTTGGGAAACTTGGTTGACATGGATGAGTTCAGCTGAAGGGTCTATTTCCATTCTCTATGACTCTATGCCACTCTCATCAAAGGTTGCCTTGCTGAAAGGGCAATCTCTCTCACCTCACCAAATCTTTTGCACATATTTCAATTGAAGTTTTAATGAGATCGGCAGCTGAGTGGCCTGGCATTCAAAAATGAACATAAGAGAGTGGAGACAACAAGGTGCAGGGCTGGATGAACACAGCAGGCCAAGCAGCATCATAGGAGCAGAGAGGCTGACGTTTCGGGAAGGGTCTAGGCCCGAAACGT
>NC_063333.1:103334274-103367628 GCF_021869965.1 Rhincodon typus | reverse complement strand
CCCTTTTCTGATGAAGGGTCTAGGCCCGAAACGTCAGCCTCTCTGCTCCTATGATGCTGCTTGGCCTGCTGTGTTCATCCAGCCCTGCACCTTGTTGTCACTGAGTAAGTGGTGCTTGATAGCACTGTCATCCATATCTTCCAACACATTGCCACTTGAGAGCAGATTGATGGAGTGGTAATTGGTGAGAATGGATTCAACCCACTTTGCGAATTTTCTCTTTAAATGACAAGGCTGATGTTTCTCGACTAGCCTGAAGGAAATGTGAAAGTGTACATTTCCCTGACCACAAATGTCATGGAGCCATATATTCACTAACTCAAAACTGCCAATTAGTTTGATGAGTAAATTCTTCTTGGTGCACAGGAAGGATTTGTTTCTTAATTTATGAGTCACTGATAGACAATGTTGGTTTTGGATTGGTCTAGTATTAAAGGAATGATTAGCTCCTCAGAACCACCCCAGCTTTCTAAAAGTAGATTATACATCATATTCATTACTTTGAGCTGAATTTTACTGCAGGCTCCAGCATTGACACAGAACGTGAGCCCCAAGCCTGCCCTTATAGTAGTTGGACCAGTTTTACTGAAGGTGGTCTTCCAATTGGCTCCCTGCAGGTTTGCTGTCCAATTAAGGATGCAAATTGCTGATACTGCCAATCCAATTAAAAGACACCTCTGAAGATTCCGTTGTGGCACCAGGAAAGGTGGCTATTGCAAGGGCAGGTCAGAGATTTTAGGACACCTCCAAATGTGTAAATTAAGAATTAGAAGTTTAGCAGGCCAAAGTTTGTAGGGTAAACCCTTCCAGTGTGGATCACTGGGGCTGCAGAGGAAGCTGCCCACGCTGACCATCATCTCAAATCTTGCCTCCACTTCCAATGGTCCAGCTGGCCACCACGAGAGGCTGCCTACTGAAGCTGCTCCAATCATACATGTCATCTCATTGGAGTGGGCAGCCATTCCACTATGTAGCCTACCACTGGAAAAACGCTCCGGCACAGGGAGCTCACGCATGCCATCGCCCCATCTCCCACCCTTCAACACGATTCCCCACATTTCACTTCTGCCTTGCTCCTACAGCAACCATCCTATCACCATTGGGTTGATAAAATTCTTCCATTTATCACATACTCAGAAATCACAGCACAAACCTTAAACCAACACCTTTTGTTATAAATATTTAAATATTTAAAAAAATTAAATTGTACCACAGCTGAATGACAATTATTTGCTCAATTATATTTTACATCTTTTGAAAAAGAATTGATTCACTTATCCTGTGAAAAATGTATGATCGGAATGTTCAGGGTTGTACATGTCTGTTGAAAGGAAAAATGCTTAGAAAGAATCTTCTTATATTTTGAAAAATATGGCACACTGAATATCCAAAAAGACTTTTGGAATTAGGTCTTTTTATTTAATTCTTTTTCATCTCATTGTTATGACATATAAAGTTGCTGACCTCAGTGCTCCAGAATGTGGCTAAATTAGAATCTTTCTTCACCATCATGTCTGGCAGGTTCCACTTCTTGTAACGGCCACACTCTGACCTTTGAGTGGGAGAGGTCAGAAACAGGTCAGGCGGAATGGCCTGCCTGCCATTTCCTACACCTTTTGACAGCTGTAAGTAGACATCTCTTTAACCATTTAGTCAGCAAAACAAACCAGATCACACTCCGAGGGAGCTGAAGCATGTACCTTTCACCACACAGCAAACATAGCAGGCCATCATTGCATCCTTCATTTATTAGCGTTAAATTGATTCCTGAATTTGTCACAGCATTTTTTTTCTCTTTTGTCTGGGTGCACCACCTAAAACTGTGTAATGGCCAAATAAAGAAGTGTTAATGCCCCTATGGATAGCTCCAGCTGCTCAGGAACTAACAATGCATTTTACATATCAAATTTCTAAGTTACTTTTTCAGGTTTGTCCATTTGTGCTTTCATAGTTCTCCCCACTTGTAGTATGTGCAATGAAATTCTATTCAAATTGACCAGTCTTCAGCTTACTCACCATACTTTGAGACTAATAGGATATCAATTATAGCAATCATTTCCTTTGTTTAAATTTCCAACACACCTTCTCCATCCGTCAAACCGTTTTAGATCCCCACTGTTGTCACTGACAAGTACACTTCTTCGTTTAACTTGGAGAATCACCAATTTTACTCTGTCCACCATTAGTGTTGACTCCTGATTGATGGACGTCATGTGTCTACTTGGCATGGTTGGCTATATTTCCCCTGTGAACCAAGGAAAGAGCACTACACATCTGTTTAGAAACCTGACCAGAGGGGGCAGAACACTTCTTTCGTAAGCAAACAAATTTGATGTGAAATTAGAAAAATTACCAAAAGCCTGGATCCTTTGCATATTACAGCATTGTTATATCACTAGAGTTGCTGCTAAAAGTATTTTACCTCCTAATATTTCATTAAACTAGATTTCACACTTATGTTTGACAATTTCTTCAGAAAAAATATTTTATTTGAAACATCCTCAAGTGACCACTAAGATATATGAATGTGATTGCACAATTTAGCTACAACAGAAATATAAATTGTCAAAAATATATCTGCAAAATTAAGAGTTGTGAGGTTGGAGTTCATTCCCATGATTTACTCAACGCTAATATTGTAGCCTCAGTTAAGGGCTTTCTGATAGAGATCATAATAGCCAGGTTCATTAGCTATTGACTGGTTGAAGAATCATATTGACGGAGGCTTAAGCACAGATCTCCTCAGGTATCAGATTTGGCTCAGTCGTAGCACTCTCTCCTCAGAAGGTTATAAGTTCAAGCCTCACTCAAAGACTTGAGCATATACTCTACACTAATGCTTAGAATGAAGAGGGAGCACCCTTGTGTTAGAGATGTAACCCTTTCAGATGAGAAAGGAATTAAGGCTCTGCCTACCTTCTCAGGTGGTACTATTTGGAGAAGTGCTGAGGAGTACTTCCAGTTAAAATCATTAAAAAGATTAACAGGGTACTTATCTACTTGTTTATGGGACCTCAATATGTACAAATAATTCAGTGGTATTAACAGTGAATTCAAAGGGAAAAATATGAACTTGTCTTTTCTCACAATGCAAAACTTATTGCTTAATTGATAAGTAGTCACAACTGTTAAGTCAAAATTTTCTGATATAGATTTGGCGGTTGGAAATTTCACCAATTAGGAAGTTGGGTGAACTTCTATGACACCAGATTCTGCTTCTAATTTGATTTTGTTTTATGTATAGGATAACAGTTCACACTGGAATAACTGAGCCCAGGGCAACAGACACGGTATGTAGCAATATCACATGAGGGATATTAGTGTTGGGAAAGAGAACTGTTTTCATTTTTCTCATTCAGTGTCAATATTAAGTACTCCCAGTTAATTGATTGATTGATTGATTGATTTGTTGTTGTCACATGTACCTAGATATAGTAAAAAAATGTCGTTTTGCATGCTATACAGACAGATCATACCATAGAAAGTGCATTAGGGTAGCAGGACACAATGCAGAATACAGTGTTACAGTTGCACCAACGGTGCAGTGAGAGAGATTAGAATTAACATTTGAGAGGTGAGTTCAGAAGTCTGGTAACAGCGGGAAAGAAGTTGTTCTTGAATCTTTTTGTACATGTATTCAAACTTTCATATCTTCTGCCTGATGAAAGAGGGTAGAAGAGTGTATAACCAGGGCGTGAGGGGACTTTGATTACATTGGTTGTTTACTTGAGGCAGCGGGAAGTATAGATGGAGTCAATTTATAGATGGTTGATTTGTATGAGGGACTGGGCTATCTTCACGACTCTGTAGTTTTTTGCAGTTTTGGGAAGATCAGTTGCCATACCATGCTATGATGCATCCAGATAGGATCATTTCTATGGTGCATCTATAAAAATTGGTAAGCGTCCTTGTGGACATGTCAAATTTCCTTAGCCTTAGACAGAATCACAATATTGTATTTGAGGAAGACAAAGAACAAAATCTCACAATCTATATTACATTTCTAAAAATATTTGTCTTTACCAAAAAGGGTTGATTTATTCCGGATGATATTTTTGCCCCCACAAACTAGACTCCCCACTCCAGTACAGAATCCAAATGGTCAACCTTTACAAACGAGCCAGAGGTGTATTTGACAACCAACAGCATTACCTTCAAGCCCAATGACCCAAAGAGGCACTTCTGAGGAGGACCCACCTGATAAAACTTAGGATTGGAATTGGTCATTTTAGTCTTGCTAGTGCAGAGGCACTGCAGCCAACCGTGATGGTGGCGTTCTTCTAACTAATAATGGCTGATTTAGCACAGAGAAGGAATCAAACGTTCTGGTCCTCATGAATCAGCTGCATGCTAGTCTCATCAACTGAGAAACCTATACCAATTCAATTTGGAAACATGGAAATAAGTCATTAAACATGTACCTCAGGAAAGGAGCCTTTGAAATCAGGCAGAATAACATTTTATTGAATAATTTTATCACACAATGACATCAGATGTAACAATATTGTACACAGAGAGGGGATTATTTTGACATTGCCAGCTAACAGGACAGAATAACAGCATCCTGCCCAATGGCAGGACAGAGGTCTTGATCCAGACCAGTATGATATACCATCAGGTCTGCCTTAGAAATCAGGAATCAGTTGTTTCAGGATTTGATTTTAATTATTGTAGCCCCTGACATTCACCTTATCAGCAAATTGTTGGTGGTCTCCCAACTACAGAGCAGCAGTATTGTGTAGTGTCTCTGTTTGTGTCTGAGTTAGACTTTTCTCCATGACTTTGCAGGTGGAAATGTGTCCATGTCTCATTGAAGGTTTGCTCACCCAATGTAAATTGTTCAGTGGCTCAGTGGTTAGCACTGCTGCCTCACAGCACCAGAGACCTGGGTTTGATTCCACCCTTGGGCAACTGTCTTTGTGGAGTTTGTAAATTATCCCTATGTCTGTGTGGGTTTCCTCTGGGTACTCTGATTCTCCCCTCAGTTGAAAGATGTGCAGGTTAGGTGGATTAACCATACTAAATTGCAGGGTTTCAGGGATAAGGTAGAAGATTGGGTCTGGGTGGGAAGCTCTTCAGATGATTGGTGTGGAATAGATGGACTGAATGGTCTACTTCCGCACTGTAGGGGTTTGATGATGCTGAGGAAGTAGAGACTGGCTGTGCTTTTGTATTGAAATAGGTGGACCAGGGCAGTTGTTGGTGATCATCACTCCCAGGAACTTGATGCTCTCAACTGTCTAACCCTCATCAACATGGAAACAGACAGGTGTGTGGACTCTGCTCTGCTTCCTGTAGTCAATGACCAGCTCCTTAACTTTTGCTGACTTTGATGGAGAGATTGTAGTCTTTACACTATGCCGCTAAGCACTCAATCTCTTTCCTGTATTCTGCTTTGTCATTGTTTGATATCTGACCTATAATGTTGGTGTCATCAGCACAATTGTAAATGGACTGGGGCAGAATTTTGTCATATGGTTGTGAGTGTATGAGGAAAATAGTAGGGGGCTGAGCACGTAGCCTTGCGGGCACCATGGTGGAGGAGGTGATGTTGCCCATTCTTACTGATGGTGTTCTATGACTCAGCAAGTTGAGGATCCGGTTATAGTGGGGGGAGCCGAGACCTAGGTCTCAGAGTTTAGAGATAGTAGGAACTGCCGATGCTGGAGAATCTGAGATAACAAGGTGTAGAGCTGGATGAACACAGCAGGCCAAGCAGCATCAGAGGAGCAGGAAGGCTGATGTTTCGGGTCTAAACCCTTCTTCAGAAATGGGGGAGGGAAGGGGATTCTGAAATAAATAGGGAGAGAGGGGGAGGCGGATAGAAGATGGATAAAGGAGAAGATAGGTGGAGAGGAGACAGACAGGTCAAAGAGGTGGGGTTGGAGCCAGTAAAGGTGAGTGTAGGTGGGGAGTTAGGGAGGGGATAGGTCAGTCCAAGGAGGACGGACAGGTCAAGGAGACAGGATGAGGCTGGTAGGTAGGAGATGGGGGTGGGGCTTGAGGTGGGAGGAGTGGATAGGTGGGAAGAAGGACAGGTTAGGGAGGCAGGGACGAGCTGGACTGGTTTTGGGATGCAGTCGGGGGAGGGGAGATTTTGAAGCTTGTGAAGTCCACATTGATACCAAATGAGTTTGCTTGGAATTATTATGAGCCAAGAAATTGAGTGCAATTATAGTTTCAAAATTGTGTTTGTGGTACATTTGCACATATCTGATGTGAAGAATATTGCACTTAACATGCATAGAACGTATGCAGAGCAGGTAAAATGAAAGTCTGATGGCGTGCTAGTGCTGCCATTTTGAAATTCATTGTTCCATTAAAGTCTGGCCATAACCTCAACAAATCAACTCATATTATACAGCACAAGTTACCTTTTCTCCAGTGTTATTTTGAAAGAACAACAACTACTGAGAGGTTAACCTCTCATTGACCTCTTCTGACTATTCCTACAGTTCAAAACATGAAAGGCGTTTTCAGAGATAATTCCAAAATCAAAAAGCCTTACAGGGGTGGTGTAACAAAATATGTTTGGCTGACTTCAAGACAATTGCTCCAAGATAGGAAATACTTGCTGTCATTCTCGAAATCATACATGATTGGGGAAATGAGCAGAACAAACTGATGGAAGAGTGGGGAACGAGGAGGAGAATAAAGAAGGTTAGGAGTCATTATCTTCTAAGGATGTTCAAGAAGGAATTCTCCAACCTGCCTCTTAGAGGTAACAAATATATGAAATATTTGTGCTTTACTAAGGAGTCTTGATTCAAATCTATCAACTGCTGTAACCACAACTTCACACCTAAAACAAGAATCCTCATGGATCATGGTGCCATTTATTATATGCACTTTGGGGTTTTTCAGCGCTGCATGCCACCGCTTCAATGTACCAGATCTGAACATGATTCCACGATCATAATGTGTGGGTGGCATGCGACCAGAGAGAGTGGCAGGAAATATCCGTGACCTATTAATTTAGTTGTAGGCCTGTGTGCCAACTGTACTACTGACAAAGTAAATGATGGTTACTGGATGACAAGGCCCATTTACGAGTGAAATGGCTCATGATTCTGTTTCATAACTTATGTACATGCTCAGCTTGCATACAGTGAGAGCCAAGCTGCAACTTGAGCAGATAATTGTTGTGCCGAAACAACAAATTGGCTACTTACAACACTCTGGCAGAGACCTTTAGTGCTTTGCTGCGCATGTCTCACAATTTGAGCTGGGATGTTGCATACTGCATAGCTCTGCCATCATGAGGGAACAGCCCTAGTCACCATCTATTGGGCAAGAAGCTGAGAAGCAAGAACACAAAGAGGCAGAGTTTTCTCCCTCTCTCGGGAGCCACCTCATCAGTTATCCAGCTAAATCTTCCTCACAAGACTGCTTGTGAAACCAGTGTTTGCCACTCATTGAAAGATTTTAATGTATTCCCAAATGGAAACAATGTAACTTTCTCATTTGCTAATTTTAGACAGGTGCTGTCGACATCACACATTTTATAATTGCTTATTGAAAATTTCCTCTATAATCTTTATTTTCATATATGTAGCAAATTAATACTACAGAGCTTGAGTATTGCTGAGAAAAATACACATATTTTGTTGAAGCTTTTCATCTTGCACTCATCAGGACAATTTGCAAGAATACCAATAAAAGAGAAACACAACATTCTATATTGTATGAGAGAAGTGTTTGTGAACAAATGGACTGTGATTGGTAGAGGTCTTTCTAGGAAAACACAGACTTTAATGATGATTGATAGTGAACTGCCAGCCTGACAATCCTAAATTGGTTGTTAGCATAATGTCAATAAGAAGTGTTGTGCACTTGATTCTACTGGAAGTCACACATATTCATAAAGAGAGCTTTGTTCTTTGCAGATAGAAAAAACAAGTAATGCACTGCACTTGTCTCAATGGAACAAAATAGATGTCACCCATTTTCTGGGTCATTTCTCAGGGCAATGCCCATACCAACCAAAGTCAGCCTGCCTAGTTCAAAATCTAGACAAAGCCTGGCAGTTAACTGTCAATCATCCTGAATTTGGTGCATTTTCCATGGCAATGTCTCTATCAATCAGAGTCCATTTTGCAATCCGCACTCTACCTGCATATAGTATAAATGATGGTTTTCATCTTTATCTGTATTTTTGTGAACTGTCCTGATGAGTGCAAGACAACATACTGCAACAAAAAAAGGTCTTCTTCATAAATGTTTGCTGGTTTGCTTCACTTACAGCATTGCACATTTGAGTTGCTTTAACAGAGGTGTTTTTTAGCTGAGATTTTTAAAAAATAACATGCTTAAAATCTCATCTAATTGTGTAAAATTTATATATGTTATGATTAATTTTTGGCTGAAAGCTTATTTTTAAAATACCAAAGATATGCATGTTAGTTTAAATATTTATTTTATACCAATTATCATTACATTCTGTTTTTAAACTACAGAAGGGCAAAATGTTTTAAACAAACATTTTCATTATTTTGCACATTTATCAGAAATTTTTTGCCAACACAAGTTCTACAATGGAAAACAGATCCAAAATAATTTAACTTGGAAGGCACTATTGGATTTCAGGTAACGAAAATCCAAGAAAATCTCTTTAAAGTCCGGACGCAGATCTTGAAGTGAAGCTGTCAGAGTCCCATCTGTGCACTCCTGTTCAGTGACCAAATCTTTTCCACCATGTCTATCATTCTTTCAAGATATAATGACAGCAAATGTTCCACTATTAAGATCAATACCCTGGTCATTATGTTAGCAAAAGAAGCAGCAAATCACATTTACTTGGATTGTCAGACTCATTACTATAAGCAGATGGCAGGTTCTTGCACGACAATACAGGGAAGAAAAGACTGACATCACTTCAAATTAAAATCTGTAAAACTAATATACACTTCAGACTTTTGATAACAGATGAGCATCCATCTCACAAATGCTCTTTCTTTATTGGCTATATGCAGAATTTGCAAAAGACAGCAATACACGGATGCAGTAATGCTCAAATTATACCTTTTCTGCAGATTTTCTGATTTGCATTTTCATCTTTACACTGATTCATGAAGGTGCATAGCCAAGTGCCTTATTAATATGCAAACAAGGGTATCATGATGCACATGGCTTATGAATTAGCATTTCAGGATATCTGCTATCAACAGGGGTTGGTGTAATTGTAAAAAAAAATTAGCTGGTTTGTGGTTATCTTTTTGAAAAACAGAGAGATGGCCAGTTAATGATTGTCATGGAAATTTTATTAATGGAAACAGTGAATCGGTAGACCAGCGAGTATGAAAATGACTACAGTCATTGTATTGCAATTCCTAAATATTTTATAATCACTTGCTTTTTCAGACCTGGTCAAACATTGCAAACATATCACAGCATTTACAGCCAATAAAAGACTTTCGCATCCCCCAAATAAGTTGGAAGATTTCCTCCTTGCGCCAGGTCCAATTACTGCATTAAATCTGATTTTAGAAAATGGGTTTACGATTTTGATGCTTACTGAAAAAATTGTCACTGTTGTTATACTGTTATAATATTCTGGTGTAGATAAAAAATATCCTGACTATGATGATACCTGTGGTCCCCATATTATGTCCTGTGATTCCCATACATTCAACATAATCAAATTTCTAAACTCAGTTTCTGGAACTTTATTGACTGTGTTTCTCAGATCGGACCATGTGGGTTTTCTGATACTTTGACTCTAGTGTAGTAGTGAGTAATCTGGATAACTATGTAGATATACACATGAACGTATAGTTACATATATGTATAGATCCAGAATAATATAACATTATCACTTTCACCATATAAGAGGTTTATGACAAACCTCAATTCTAGAAGAAATTCAGTAAGTGGCACACCCTACAGGATAATGGCTCAGATTCAGAGCTGAGGTTCACTCAATACATGGGTGAAGGAGAATCATTCTACGAGCAGACATGTATAATATTATGAAACGATCACTTTGTAATTGCATGTGATTAACAGCCACCCCGACCAACCTTTGTACCATCAAATGATATTTCAAACTCACCCTTCCTGGTGTGAGGCAAAAAAGTGGGAGATGAAGGAGAAAACATGCTGATATTGGCTTTACATCTCTATTTAATGTCAACTTAATCTTCCACTTGCCCCCATTGTAAAGATGCCCTTCACTTTTCATTTCTGATTGTGAAATAAACAATGAGGTAAATGACCATAGGCTGCCAAGAAACGCCTAGCGTTTAACATTGTTAAACAGAGTAAATTCGATCCTAGTCAAGTAAACAAATCAATGCTTTGGTTTGTTTCTTCTAAGTGTGTCAGCCATGGTCCACTGCAAAATGTGTTTGTCCCCGAGCTATCAGTCATACTTTTCCTGGCAGGACAAACATTCAATAACTAAGGCCTAGTTGCCCACTCCAAAAAGGACAATGGGAAGGAACTGGCATTCCCATTCAGAGGAGAAGGCCAAATGACAAATAAAATAAGACAAATGATGCGAGTGATTATTTCCTCCGATACTAAATCAATGATGTTATTATCACTACAATTATAGCACTGATATAAACAAATGCCACGTGCTTAGTAATAAATAGAGAAACCCAAATGAAACAAAGAAATTAACTGATTTTACAATGACTTACAGATTGTTTTTTAGAATAAAAATGCTCTTACAACATACAAAATTATTCACCTTACAGTACGTAGTTTAAATTGATAATGTGAAGAGAGAAGGTAATGATGAAACTGCTTTAGGGATTTTTGGTGAATTAGTATTATACTGTGTCATGGCCCTTATTTTCTCCCTGAGAAGTAAAACATGCATTTTTTTTCTTTCATCATGACTGGTTATATTTTAAATGTAGTAAATGGACAATCACATGTCAGAAAAATGTGGGGAAAATAATCAAAAAAAGGAAGAAAAGAGGGGATGCTCTTCGTGTTTTACAATAGATGTTGTGCCAGTTGAGCTTGCCTTTCCTGTAACCCACTTGACAACTGACAGAATTGGATCTGATATCTGTTTAAATTCAGCTCAATTTCACTTCCTATTGACTTCAATTAACAAAATATTTCAAGGCTATCAACTAACTCATTGAAAGTATTCAAACTATTATTAAGTAAACTAAACACTATTTGAATCAATATAGTTGTAAGCAATACCGGAAGATATGTAATGCTATTTCATGGTGCTAAAAGCAGCAAGGAATTCTCCTTGAAATTAATGGAAATTACTTTTAAAAATTTATGAGAAAATTTCCTTCGATTGAAATTAAGAACTAAGATGTGATAGCAAGTCTGATTCAAATATCATTGCCATCTACTAACTGACCAGACCCTTTTGACAGTTGTATTTATTGAGAAATAATATGAAGAAGGTACTTGCATTTCAAACATTGGTTTGAACAGCATTGACAAATCTGATCAACTTGTAAATGTGCTCATGATTATTTATATTCTTTGAGCAAATCACAAATTGCGATTGCATAATGTATTGACAGACTCTGGAAGGTACTTTCTAACAACTGATGTGAGCAATTGCACTCGTTGATAACTTACAACAGTGGACATCATCAGGGCATTCAGGGTGAAGTTTTCCAGCCCCTGAGTGTTATGGGCAATATTGATTCTTCTCTTCAGGTTTCAATGCTGAGTTCCAAATCTCAATGATAAATAGTAACTACCTTATTTGCATTCATTTGTGTCTCTTTATTAGCTAATGTTGCCTAATTTTCATGCAGTTTGTGATTATCTCACACACTGCCGAAAAACTAGATGGTGGTTAATTTCTGACAGGAAAGTCAGGTAGTTACCTGGATGATGCAACTCACTGGTTACTTATTCTGTCTTAAGGTCCATTCACCAACATCACGTTATATGATCCAAGAGCATTGACTGTCTCATCCATGGAACATGGCATTAGCAAAACACCAGCCTCATCAAATTGTCATGACTCATATTGGATCAACAGACAATATACTTACGTATTTCACCATTGCATTTTGAGATCACCTTACATTGTAATACTCCTGCCAGGTTGTGCTGCAAGCTGGGACACAACCATCTCATGCATCTGAATTTGATTTCTTAGCATTCACTTGTTTCTTGGATGCTCACAGCATCTCAGCCATTACTTGTTTATTTTTTAGCTCATTGCTGCTTCAATGAGAACTTACATGGTCACAGTATCTCTGACTTACTTTTCAGCACAGACAGAAAAGTAGGCAGCTTGTCTGGCTGGTGACACCAAACAGTCTGTCAAGGGGATCAGACATTTTGCACTTATCAATTATGGTATCATACTATACAATATTAGACCTACAGTATGTCAGCAGCTTATGCATGATTCACCCCAAAGTCCATGTCTGAAAGTCAAAGGACAGCAGTTCTTATTGGAGTCAAGTAAGTTTGTGATTCCTCAACAGTCAGTGGACTGGGTCATGACTAGGTGGCCCTGTCCTCACAAGTCTATCCAAAGGGATGCCCATGGTTGATCTTCAGGGTTTGAGCATTAAGTGTCAAGGACAGTCATCAGGGGACTATCCATGCTGTGAAGCGGAAAATGGGAAACTGAAGCCTGTGCATGAGCTGCATTCCACTGTGACAATGATTGATAAAGGCCGTGAAGGGGACAATTCCAAATGTACAGGCAGGATCTGATACAGCATGGTAGGGCAGAGGATACTGAGGGAGGAGGGTTTTTTAGGCAATCAATAGTTAGGGAGAACAAAAGATAGAATAATATTTAAATGGAGAAAAGCTGCAACACAAAGGGAATTGGGGTACTTGTGAACAAAACACAAAAAACTAGCACACAGATGCAGCCCATTATCTGGAAGCTAATGGAATATTGGCCCTTATTTCAAATGGGTTGGTGTCTAAGAGTAGGGAAGTCTTACTGCAACAGTATAAGATGGTGGTGAAACCACATCTGGAATATAGCGAGCAATTTAGATCCCCTTATTTAAGAAAAGCTTTCAGTTCATTGGAGGTGTTTTACAGAAGGTTCACTTGGATGATCCCTATTATGAAGAGATTGTCTTATTAGTAATACCTAAGCAGGTTAAAAGTCTACTCAATGGAGTTTAGAAGAATGAGAGGTGATCTCATTGAAACAAATAGCATTCTTGAGGGGCTTGACGGGGTAAATATTGAGAAAATGTTTCCCCTCATAGGACAGCAAGGGATCAGCTTGCATAATCTCGGAAAAAAAGGGCATCAATTTAAAATTGAGAGAGTTATGAGTCTTTGGAACTCCTTGCAACAGAGAGCTAAGGGGACAGAGTCCTTGTGTATAGTTAAGGCTGAGATTGATAGATTCTTGATCGGTAGGGGAATTAAAGAGTTATGGGGAAAACACAGAAAGTGTAGCAGAGCAGGCTTGAAGGACTTCACGATCTAGTCCTGCTCCTACTTCTTATGGTCTTATTGGTTGCTGGGACAAGGACAACATGGTTGATGACACCTTTACGGAATTTGATGACTGATGTAGAATGTGGATACAATGCAGCGCACTCTTCCACCATGGTCATTGTGGAATAGATCATACAGCTCCTGAAGATGCTTGGATTGCCCTGGCAGGATCTTGCAATACTGTCCAGATACAATATGCCACATAATCCTGGTTATGCTGTGCCCTGCACATCTGCACAATAAAACGAAAGAATGCCCTGGATGCTGATGAGCTGAGAGGGTGGCACTGTCTTCCAAGGATTGAAATGAAGACATTGAAAGGGATAAGACATCATATTGAGAATGCCAGATCATGTATCATTGGGTGCAAGAAGCGAGGCAGAACTTAATTGAGAGATAGTAAGAACTGCCAATGCTGGAGTCAGAGATAACACAGTGAGAAGCTGGAGGAGCACAGTGGGCCAAGCAGCATCAGAGGAGCAGGAGGGTTGACGTTTTGGGTCAGGACCCTTCTTCAGAAATCATCTTAATTGACACGCCTTTCCAAGATGTATGAGTTGAGTGAAGACAAAATCCATTTGATGGCACATGTTGCAGCAAAGACAAGCAGCCCCTATTTATTGGCAGAAAACATGTAGAGTTTTTATTTGGTGGAATTTCTTTGCCGATCCTGTTGTGCAATAAAAGATTCTATAACCAACTGATTGAATACTTTATATTATCTGCTGTTCCCACATTCAAGAAAGAAAACAATGTATGTTGTCATGAGTGTTAGGGAAGAGTAATAGTAATTCTCTTTGGGTTATAACATCAAATGCCACTCAGGAAAGTTAGTTTCTGAGGCTTCATTTGTGATCATGTATCTGAGATCTCTGTAATAAGTTCTCCTTAATACCAGTTTGAGAGGCATCCCAAAACAGATCATTTTGACTCTCTCATCATCTTTCAGCTTTCAGTGTCTGTGATTTCACATATAATGCTGAATAAGCATGTACCATTTCAGGATAGTTCACAACAACATGTTAACAGATAGACCATCCTTTCCTACTATGAGGCAGACTGTAAAACCAAATTACTGCAGATGCTGGAATCTGTACTGAAACAAAGAATGCTGAGGATCACAATGGGTCAGGCAGCATCCATGGAGAGAAAACAAGTTAATGTTTCCAGTGTAGATGACTCATTGCAGAGCAATGATGTGTCTGACTGCCAGACTGGAAAGAAAAGACAGTCCCCTGGGAAGGAATGGGTTCACAATTCGAAGATGTTCAACTCAATGATGTACCATAAGGTTGTAAAGTGCCTAGTGTGAAGATGAGATGTTGCTCCTCCACCATTTCAGACAAATCCAGCAGAATGCTACCACTGAACACATCTTCCCCTCACTCCCCTGTCTGCATTTTGCAGAGATCATTCCCTCCGGGATACCCTAACCTAGTCCTCGATGATCAACATCACCCCCTGCCCCACAGTACATTCCCATGTTACCTCAGAAGGTGCAATACTTGCCCCTTCACTTCCTCCCTGCTCACCATCCAGGGGCCTAAACAGTCTTTCCAGGTGAAGCAGCATTTCACCTGCACCTCCTCCAATCTTGTGTATTATATTCGCTGCATCCAATGTGGCCTACTGTACATTGGCAAAACCAAACGCAGACAGGGTTACTGCTTTGTGGAACACCTCTGGTCTGTGTGCAAACATGAACATGACCTTCCTGTATCTGGTCATTTTAACACAGCATCCTGCACACATGCCCACTTGTCTGTCCTCGGCATGCTGCAATGCTTCAGCAAATCACAGCGAAAACTGAAGGAGCAACATCTCATCTTCAAACTAAGCTCCTTACAACCTTCTGCGTTCAATATTGAGTTCAACACCTTCCAATTGTAAACCCATTCTGTCTCATCCTTTTAGCTTTACCTGTTGTGTTCACTGTCCCCACATCCTCTCTCCTCTCCCTCTACTCAACTGGGACTATCTTTTCTTTCCAGTCTGACAGTCAGACACACCATTGTTCTGCCATTCTCACATTCCGATCACTTAATCTGAACTATCAACATCCTTTTTCCCCCAGCACTCTAACCCCCCTTTTCTATACTGTAAATGCTGTCCCCTGCAGACTTCACTTCAGCCTTGATGAAGAGTCATCTAGACTCAAAACGTTAGCTTGCTTTCTCTCCATGGATGCTGCCTGACCCGCTGTGATCTCCAGCATTTTTTGTTTTTACAATGAGGCAGAGTTTGGTTGTAAATAGAACACTGGACATCACACATTCTTGAATAAAAATGCACACCTTTGTAAGATGGAATTGCAGAGAAATGTGCACTCATAGATAATCATATATCGCCTATACTAAATGGCTGTAAGTGTGAAGCAAGAGTGCTGGCCAGGCACTATCTCAAGACACTTACATTATCTCTGATCTAGTGTTGTCATCATAAAAATGTCAAGTTGAGTCCATCCGACATGAGAAGTTTAAAAGTGCATATATATTTACAGATGTGATAGGGTCTTTACAATGATTTGTAACTCATGCGCTTATGTACACTTGTACATTTATTGCTCTCAGTATTTTCTTGGCTTCCCAATATGCCTAGGTGCAATCCCAGGTCCACAGCTGGGGTGGAGAGAGCATGTTCTGCAGTTTAATCTATTGGCCTGGAAGATTTAAGCAGACAACTGTGGCAGTATTTGCAGTTAGGCCCTAGACATGCTTAGTGGCAGACTCACTCTCTATGGTTTCAACTTCCACAGGGTTGAGGGTGTCTGACAGGGTGGGGTTGAGGGGCTGTACACTTCTAGAGTGTCCTCAGAGGAACTGACTAGTCTAGTAACATTGCCACTGCTCCATGATCCCCATTCTGCCCATAACATTTTGCCAGAGTATTTTGTTTAGTTTCAAAAATATGCATTATGTGTTTTAAAATGTTTATATACATACATAGTCTCTAAAGCAGTTTGGTTCTGTACAGTCTTAGCATATGAAGAACAAGCATGCATCGGAGTTTGACTTTCTCAACAATTGCAATAAACCCAAAGGCATTTCTTACTTATACAAGATAATGTTCACATATATTTGAGGCATTGGGAGGGTCTGATAACTGAACAGACCTCCATTGTGCTTTGACTGAAAGAGCAGTCGATATTTGTTTCTGTGTGCATCCTGGGAACAGTTTGTAAAGCACAGAGTGCTATATCAAGGATGTGCTCAGGATGGACCCCGACAAAAATGCATCTCTCTCCAGACTTCCTTTGCAAAGGTACATTCCAGCAGGAGATTTGTAACAGTCTCTACGCCCCTGCAGCCACTTTGAAGTCAGTGTGTGGTGGCGCAGAGAGCCTGGGTGTCATCTCACAGATAGGATCTCAGAGAACTACTTGACAGGATCCACCCTCTCCTTCTCCTGCAGGGTCTTGAGGATGCTACTTGCTGACCACTTCCTGATCAACTTGTGTTAATAAAGGTTTCTTTTTGCAAATTTCTCCATGAAGAACAAGTGATATGGAACAGTCCAACTACTTGGAGTGTTCCGCGGTGCTGAGGCCAGTCCCATCCTTCATAACAAAAACAAAGTTGCTGGAAAAGCACCTGTGAAGGAAAAAAACAAAGTTAACGTTTCGGGTCCAGTCACCCTTCCTCAGAACTGATGGTGGCTGGGAAAACGTCAGTTTATATGCAGAAAAAAGGGAGGGGGTTGGGGTAGGGAGTAAACGATAGGATAGAGCCTAAAGAGAGAGAAGAGCAGCTGGACAGACAAAGGAGTTGATAATGATCAGGCTGGGAGGGTGAATAGTTGTTAATGTGGACTGTTAGTGACTAACAACAGAGGGTGTGTAGTGGCAGGTTATGTGGTAACAAGGCCTGGTGTGTGAGGTAGGGGGCCAAGATATGAGAGAGTTTAGGCCCTAAAATTATTGAACTCAATATTGAGTCCGCAGGGCTGTAGGGTTCCCAAGCGGAAAATGAGGTGTTGTTCTTCCAGCCTGCGTTTGGCTTCGCTAGAACACTGCAACAAGCCAGACACAGAGATATTGGCCAGGGAACAGGGTGGTGCAGTAAAGTGGCAGGCAACAGGTAGTTCAGGGTCTTTTTTGCAAGCAGAATGTAGATGTTCTGCAAAGCGGTCACCCAGTCTATGCATTGTTTCCCGAATGTAGAGGAGACCACATTGTGAGCAGTGAATGCAGGAACCTAGATTCTGGGAAGTGCAGGTGAAGTATTGCTTCACCTGGAAGGTACGTTTGGGCCTTTGGATACTGGGGAGGGAGGAGGTAAATGGGCAGGTGTTAGACCTTTGCTGGTTACAGGGGAAGGTGCCGTGGGGCTGTGTGGGTGTATTGGGGTGAAGGAAGTGTGGACCAGGGTGTCCCGGAGGGATTGGTCCCTGCAGAAGGCGGACAAGGGAGGGGAGGGGAATATGTGTCCCATCCTTCATAAGACCAGAGACAGGTAGAGGGGATTGGGGGATTGTAAGGCTACTTGCTCTTTGAGTGTCAATTAATATCTATTAGAAGAGGCTAACTGGAATTTTAGGTTCGACTTCAGAGGTTTCAGGAAATCAGTCAGCTGCCTGCAAGTAACCTGTTAGTATGAGTCTGGGGGATCGACACTGCAGGCAGGCTTTGAGGCCCTTCCTGCTTTCCTGAAAGTAAATCAAGATACATTATTTGTTCTGGTTTTTGCCTAGGTTAAAATCTTATACTCCTGAGAAAAATATTGGGACAAAAATTTGCTTTCAATTTTCAAATGTTTATTCTGTTCCTTTTCTTTGGGAATTCCTTCAAAGTTTATGCGTAATGATTGTTTCATTTTTCTTCCCATGATAAAGTCATAAGAAATCTTGAGAGCCAGAAGTTGGCACTTTAGGAACAATGCAGGCTTTTCTTGTTCTTAATATTCAACACCTTATTTCATTGGTTGAAACCTGCTGGCACATCAGGCAAATTTGAACTTTGGTTTGTGTATTTATTTTACATTGGTTATTTGTCCATTACATACACTGCTCCCTTTTCCGAAATAGGAAAGAAAACTGGCCAATGTGTATAATAGGGGAATGGATGGCAAGAGCAGCCATGAACTTCCTACCCAGTATTTCATTTCTGAGGTGGCAGGAAAGGGAGCTGGTTCCTCTCCGATGCCATCCAATCCAATTGTGTGACCTTTCCACCATGTTCCACACCTTCTCAAAGGAAAATATTCTGCCCTTTATCTTGGTTAATTTTTTCTTTTGTTGGGAAGTTTTCCTAAGACTTTGGGTTGGCATGTATCAAAATAAATGTGATACTGACTGCTTTTCTTCTTGTTTTAGTTGATAAAAACATTTGCTTTGGAGCCAAGTCTTTTGCCAGTTATAATGTACTATGAATCCCAATTGTTCTCTCACATAAAAACTAACATGACAACCTCAATAACCATTTCCAATAGTCTCCCAACAGAGAGTGCTGCAGGAGGGAGCCTTTTGTGAACTTCTGTATGCTTCTGTACATTTCTTGAATTCTAATCCACATTATTTAATATGCAGAGGTTTGTAAAATGTATTGAGACAAACTGATGGATTAATTTTACATTTGGAGGGCTGTTGGTAGCCTTAAGTAAAAGTAACCATTTGGGAAATGTATTTGAAGTGAGAATAAATGTCTTGTTCTGCATTAATCTGCACACTGCAGTGGGAAAATTCTCTGTACTACAACTGTAAGAAGTAGGTGATTGCTTTATTCAGTAGTCAGAAGTTGGACTGCATTCAAGTCGATTTTCCACTTTCTGCTTTTATATCCATGACAGTGTTATTGAACAAGAAATAATAATATCCTTGACTTGATTTAAAAGTGCTCGTTTTAATGATAAGGCTGGTCTTTGCAGAACGCCCACCACCCACATTACAGACATCAATTCTGCCCAAAGTCAATGGGTTCTCACAGCATAGAGCATAGCTTTCCAACTGTAAAAATGGTCACAGCCAGGGCTTTCAAGGTGAGGGAAGTAGTTCCACTTGAAAAGGAAATGACTGGCTTGTTGGATCCTGACAACTGACTATATTTGCTACTTGGTGCATTCAGGGGCAGTACCATTCTTTTGTTTCTGGTTGGGCTCCTTTTTTTATGAGTGCAGCCTCTTGTCTCCACGCATGAACAAGTGTGCTCAGAAATGTAGCAGAGCAGAAAGTCCTCTTTTTTTTTTGTTATTTCTTACATTTCATTATTTAATTTCCCTTTCCTGTGGTCAGGAAATAGAATTTCACCAGGCACCATGTGTCTTTGTAAAGTAAGCAAATGCCTTTAATGGAGCCACTGGCAGCCAGCACAATAAAAGAGATTTTTGTTTCTCACCAGATAGAAAATGTGCCAAACAAGTGTGAGTGTTCTTGGTCTGTGAGTCTTCAATAGCAGTGAATAGGTTCCAGATTCCAGCTTTGTCATTCCAGCATCTCCTTTTAAGGGAGAAAAGAAAATTGATTTATATTCAGTCAGATTCCATCAGAATTGTTTATTTCATATCGAAAAAGAAACTATCTTTTCTGAATCACCAGATTGTGTTGCATTCTCTTTTCCCATGTATTTAATAAGAAGATAACTGTTCTAATGAAAGATAGAACTAATTACTACACAAACTAATTAGCTTGGGGGATTTGAATATTTATCTTTATATCAAAGGCATATCAACTTGCAGTTGTCATGGAAAATTAGACGGAACCGCAAAATGTGATCTAAAAGCATTAATAAAGATCTTAGGAGCCAATGTATTAGGAATGAACTTTGACATACTTGCTCATGAAAGAAAACAGTGGTCCTGGTTACCTCCTATATTGTTTTCTTTATGTGGTATTTTCAGATTTTTTTTAGAAACACGAACACTTCATTTTGAGTAGTAAACCTAAAGCCAAATGGGGCTTAAATTGTACATGTTCCAAAAACAGTTGTGGTGATCACAGACGGTACTTATTGTACACACTTATATTGCATTGCATTGTTTGTTGTTTTCTATGATTGCTGCATGAAGCCAGCACTACCTGCTCTGCTCATCGGCACCGTCACGGGTGGCTGGTACCACGTAAATGGGAGATGCATTGTAGCTGCTTGCTGCAAACTGCAGAAAATGGGTGCCAGGTTTTTCTGACAATGGACTTGAGACCTTAGAGAGAAAGAGGAGCATTCTCTATGTACAATGGGGTAAGAAACCTTCTACACATATGTTCAAGGAATAGAAGGTGGAAGTAGCAGCTAAAGTCAATGAAAACAGTTTTGCTGCAAGAACATGTTTGCCGTACAGAATTCAATAAGTTATCAAGCTGAGTAAATTCAATTTTCAAATGGAATATCCTAGTAACTTGAAGTATTATCCATTGAGGGAGAGGACACCACAGAGGTAGTCACCATGACACTATTAATGTTATCTGAAAACCGAATCCTTTCACTCTCATCCCTCTTCTCCCTCATGGAATTGTCTCTTCTGACACACAGGATGCAATAAAGTAAGCATGCATTTCTTACTTTCTCCATCCATCAACCCTTACCAGCACTTAATTCTCATCTTGGATGTAGTCAGAAACTTTTCTGGAGGAAAAGGAAGAAGAGAAGACAGTGAAGAAGAAAAGACGCCATCAAGCAATTTCACATTTACAGCTGCCAGCTCCAATACTGACGCTGTGATTTTCGCCATGGAGCTGGAAATTTGCATTGAAGAATCCCTTGATTTAGCTGTACAATTTCCAAGTCAAATAGCCGTGCATGCATAACTTTCACTGCAGTGTTGGGTTAGCTGGGGTGTGACTATTTCGGGTTGCCACATGCAGAAGCAATTCAGAGGCAGCTGTGAGGCAGTTGAGAGTAGCAGTGGGTGGGTTAGAAAACCGTCTTGATTCTCCATGTACTTAAAAAGCTGTTTTCCATCTGTCCCTCACTCTTCACTCCTCCCCACTTCATCTTATCTCCCTGTACCACATACCCCATGTCCCTTCATACCCCATACCAAGTCTATGCCTCCCTCTGTGTGTCAGTTCCACCAGCCATTTCCAAAGACCTCTAGAGTCAGCTGATTGTGCAAAAGTCCTGTCCTGCATTTCTTAGAGATGCTGGTGTTATAGGCAGGACATGCACTTGCTGAATCATTGAGCATGAGAGCAATTGCAAACTCATCGAGGATCAAAGATGTACATGTGTTTTAGCTGCAGAGGAGTCAGATAAAGACAACATAACATGCCTGCTGGGAATGCATGAACTTCCATGCTATAATGTGTCAATTAAGAAGCCCGGGCTGCTGGAGCCCAGGTCAATGCTGCAGTCTGAAGTGGGACCTTCTAGCTCCAGAGATGCTCAGGTTTGCCATCTGATGCTAAATGCATTCTCTCTAAATGAAGTTCAGCAGCTTTCTTTCAACAGTGCTTCAGCTGCTAGGAAACACCTTGTGCAATAATGAAAAGAAGTAAAAGTCATTCAGAAGTTGGACACTGAGCAAATGTACATGTATGTTCAACATAATTTTGTGTACATTAGTTACCTAGTGCATTTATAAAATTGGAGTTATATTTGTGTTTCCTGGTGGATTTTATTTTTTTCAGAATGATAATAGAATGACAATCAATCATAAAGGAAGAAGTCTGAATTGTTGCTGAATGAGATGTGTTTGAGATCACTTTTAATATTCATGAAAATTCCATTCATATAGGGCCGTTAAAAAAAAGGGTTGTCTACATTGTTGTCTCCTGTATCCCCCCTTATAATTCCAATTCACTCATCTTCACCTTCCCTGCATACTAGCATCTTGTCCTGCTCTGGATGGCCTCTCTTCATTCTCACAACACAATTCAATTCTCAGAAAAATTCCAAATAGGCCATTCATATCCACAAGCAACTTCATTTACTTCATTTATCTCTGACTCCAGCATCGGCAGTTCTTACTATCTTTCATTTACTATGATGTTTTATATGATAAAAATGTTCTGCAAGACCAGTCAGTCCAAAAATGTGTACACTTATCCTAGCAAGTAGAAGGAATCATCCAACAATGAAATTGGAATTTGTTCATGATCCATTTAAATTACGGGGTTAAGACATGAAATTGGCTGGGCTATAGAATTAAAAAATGGCTTCAAGTGGCAATGGCTTAAAATCTGCCTCTGCGATCTCTCTCATGTTATCATCTTGCTGCTCTGTATGCTCGGCACGTATGACTTTGCTAGAACTGCTTTGCACACTCTCCATCAGAAGTGTGCATTTATACCTTGGATCTCATTTTCCAGTTTAAAATAGAGGCATTACTGGCATGTCTAATTTTACCGCAATATTGGTTACACTGTTAACTGACATCTCTCGAATTGAAGCATCATTCCATCATCGGTAGTTATAATTTCAGATGTCAAAGCCCTAATCTCTGGAATGCACTTCTTAAAACTTACCACCTCAGCAACTTTACACTTTATAAAAAAGAACTGCTCTGAGGCTACAGCTCCACTTGCAAAAGATGACAAATCTCCACAAGCATCTCCTTGGTAAAATTTGTTTGTAGTTTAGGTTCAGAGTAGATGAAAGCTCCCTGAAGATCTAACTGGATGAGGGTCCTCTTAAGAGCTCTTCTCCTGCTCTTCCTCATCCTCTTTCTGAAAGCTGTGCATTTTGTTTTGTAATCCAAAAGGAAGTGCCGGAACGGGACAGACAACACCCGTAAAGAGAGAAACAGAGTTAACATTTCAAGTTCAATGACTCTTTAGGAACAATAGGGGCTGGAAAATCATGGTTTTTACGCTGTTGACAGAGAGGGAGGAGGAGTCAGTGGAGTGCTAATGGTGGTAAAGAAAAAATATGAAATGTAAAATATATATAAATGAAGGACTGAAAGAAGAAAATGAGTGTGCTTTGCTGACAACAAAGTCAACCAAGACACAAAAAGACACAGCTGTGAAGGAAATGTAAGAAAAGTGGTGGACAGAGGTCATGCTCTGAAGTTGTGGAACTCAATACTGACGTCTAAAAGCTGTAAAATGCCAAAATGGAAAATGAGGTGTTGTTTATCCGGCTTACATTGAGATTTATTGTAACACTGCAGCAGACTGAGGACAAGAAATGTGAACATGGGAGCAAAATGGTTTATTGAAATGGCAAGCAACTGGAAAGTTTAGATCATTCCTGCAGATAGAGTGGATGTGTTCCACAAAGCAGTCATCCAGTGTGTGTTTGGTCTCACCAGTGTAAAGGAGCCTGCATTATGAGCAATGAATAAAGTAGACTAGATTGAAAGAAGTACAAGTAAACTGCTGCTTCACCTGGAAGGTGTGTTTGGGGCCTTGGAGAGTGGGGAGGGTGGAGGTGAATAGGGAAGGGTTACATTTTCTGTGATTGCATGGCAAGGTGCCATGAGATAATGAGGAGGTGTGAGGATGGATGGAAGAGTGTCACAGATTTCTAGCATCCCCAATTACTTGTTTTTATTTGAGTCTTCTCTTCTGTGTTTTCTCTGCTTATTTTCCCTGTCATTCTGCAGGCCAAAGGGGATGGTAACTACAGCACTCACGACTGAGAACAAATAATCCAACTAAGTAGAATGAAAGCCTTCACCACATGCAACATTACACTCCCTGTCGACCTCATCCACTTTAAATAGCAGTAGAAAACTCAGATGTGCTGATCCAGAGAGAGCTAGTAGAAATCAATCAGGAACTGACTTAAAAGGAATTCATGGTCCCTTTAAATAACACAGATGAGGCTCCTTACTATTGCTGAATGCACATTCATCTGCGCATTTTTAAGAGGGAATAGTAGCTGAAGCAGCATTTCAGAAAATTATTACACACTAACATCACAATATACCTATCATGCACATTTCTGTTGCCTGCGTCTGTACATGCCCCATTGATACCTTAAAAAAACTCCTGTCCAGTGAGAACCATATAAGAAGTAGTGCTTACATCATGGATGCCAATGTGGTACCAAAACAGCATCCATAGCATTGAAACTGCGGAGATCATGGAATTGAATTGTGCAACTACTGTATTGCCAGTCTTTCATTTAAATGACTGAAACATGGGAAGGATATTATAGGTGATTCCCATACAAATACAAATATCTTTAGTCAAGAAAGGAAGAGCAAATCAATTGGCAAAGAACATTTAAGAGAACAAAGAGAACAAAGCAATGAAATTATTATTTAAAACAAACTGGACTACTTCAATGTCTATGAGAACAAGAACAGATGATATTCATCAAATAACATTTAAGGAAATAACAACAGAATCAGAAATTGTCTTTAGGCTTTTTTTCCACTTGTATATAAAAGTAATACCAGATGATTGAAAAGTAGCTAACGTTTCAACTTCTGCTTTAAAATAATTATAATACTGAGAATTTCAGCTGTGTTAGCTGAATATATCGGGTCAATTTTTGTTCCCTCCTTCTGTCTGGGTACTTTTCAGTCATGAAAAACCTTTGCTCAGGAAGTGGACGTGATGCAAGGAAAGTTTCATATCCACTGATCTTTGATACAAGGATTTACAAAATTCATGATAAATGGACACAGAGCATGTGAACATAGGAACAGAATTACGCCAGTCAGGTCTCAAGCCTATCCCATCATTCAATTAGCTCTACATGGCATGAATTGGGTGTAAAGACTAAAAGATCTTTGTAAATTTCTCCTGTAGAGCTAGTATATTTTTACTTATGAGATAACAAGGTGTACAGCTGGATGAACACAGCAGGCCAAGCAGCATCAGAGGAGCAGGAAGGCTGATGTTTCGGGCCTAGACCCCCGAAACGTCAGCATTCCTGCTCCTAATATGCTGCTTGGCCTGCTGTGTTCATCCAGCTCTACACCTTGTTATCTCAGATTCTCCAGCATCTGCAGTTCCTGCTATCTCTGAAATATTTTTACTTATGTTCCCCTATTAGCAGTTTAATGTTGGCGAAGTGGATAGAGCTTCTTTATGTACTTTGCATTAGATTCTGAGAAGTGGGCAATTTAATAATCATGTGCATTTAAGAAAAATCTATATGCAGAACTCAGGAGCCATAAACCTAGGCACTGTAGTGCCACTGGCCATGAAATGGGAGTGCAGTGTCCCAGAAATGGAGGGCAAGCCACCTTATGTCTGGCCCACACAATATATTGTGTTTGTACTGGCATTGTGTAAACATCAAAAGCATACAGAGCATCAGATCACATTGTTATTCCACACCTCATGCCAATTAGCGATTTGGCAGCCAACACACCATTTTAGACCTTGCCAATGATGTTTACATTTTCCTTTAAATACTCCCAGCTGAACACTACCACTGATGAGCTTTGGTCTTTCATTTGCTGCTGCAGAGTGAGTGAAAATATTGTGTACAGTAGGAATTTTAGGAGATCTAAACATTGTTAGAATCAGAAGGGAGTAATGCTGGACTTTTCGAAGCAGTTCAGAGGATTCTGAGGGCTTGTCAGCAGAAAGTCCATTATTTTTAATGGGAGCTGTAGTTGCAGGTCCTCTAGGGCTGCAGCATGACAGAAACGTGAAGCGCAAACAGCAGAGACGAGAAACTATGCATAGAATGAGGGACGAAAGGTTCCTAAAAATCCAGTGAAGGTTTTCAGCAAGGATTTCTCCTATGTCCATCCCATCCAGAAGCAGTGTGTATGGCAGGTTATGATTCACCAATAAGATAGTCACTGATTGAGCCACTTTCTCCAACCAGATCAAAAACAGCACAATCAGTGGCAATGAAGACAACCATAGCCCGCAACGTCTAGGGGCCCTGCAATTTCTTCCCTAACTTCTCACAATGTCCTAGGATATACTTGATCAGGTCCTGGAGATTTATCCACCTTTATGTTTTTAAGTCCTCCAGCACCTCCTCTTCTGTAATGTGGACTGTTTTCAAGACATCAATATTTATTTCCCCGAGTTCCCTAGCATCCATGGCATTCTCCACAGTAAAATCTGTCGGGAAATATTTGTTTAGTATCTCTTCCTTCTTCTGTGGCTCTGATGAAGTAACAAAGAGCATTGGTCATGATGTGCTGTGCATAAGCTTCCAAAAGTCTTTGATAAAATGCCACATAACTGACACATTCTTGCATTGTTTCCCTTAACTCAAAACAACCACTCTCAAACTGGATAGTTAAGTGTTGTAGGTTCAGTTTATTTGAAAAATCTGAAACAGATATTACTAAAGTAAACAGGTGAGTTTCTCTAGAACTGCAGCAAGTTACATACACATCTTTACTCTAAAATGCTGCTGCTTGAACTCCTATTGGCTGCTGGGCATGTGATGTTAACCTGGTCTCTGTCACATTAGCATATTCAGCACTTAAAGAACAGTAATAAACTTTCCAGCAAAGTTGAAACCCTTGGAATAAAAGGGGCAGTAGCGGAATGCTTACACACATGGCTGGGTGATGAGGCAAGAATCGTAATAATGCATTGTTTTTGGTTTGGAGCAAGGTGTATGGTAGGTGTCTGAAGGGCTTAGTACCACTTTTCTTGACCTTTATTTAGGTCTCAGGCATGGTTGTACGGAGCACAATTTCAAAATCTGAGGATGTTACAAAACTTCAACATATAGTAAATTAAGATAAGGCCACCATAGTCTTACCAGACCATAGGGCTGCACTTCCATTAGAGAGAGACAACTGGTGGTGGTTTAACCTGAGGGTTACCATGCCTCAGGAGAGAGACAAGGCTGAGAAGGGGAGTCCTTCATGGTAACCTCAGCCAGTGCAGGAATTAAATCCATGTTGTTGGCATCAGCCAGGCAACAAGTGAGCTAACTGACCCCCATTAGAAAGGAATGATGGCAGTGATAGATTTCAAACAGACACAGACAGCCTGATGGAATAGGCATAAACATGGCAGAAACATGGTAGATGAACTTCAACACAACGAAATGTGAAGTGATACATTTTGAATTGAAGAATGAGAAGATCACTATCAACCAAAATGCACAATGCCAAAGGGGTGGATTGCAGGAATAGAGGTAACTGGGTGTAACCATTGGTGTTCTAAAATAGCAATTCTATTGCCAGAAATACTCAAGGGATACATACAATTGTTTCAGTGCGTGTCTTCAAATTGGTGGCGGCCTGCTGGATGCTGCAAAACCTGATCTTTGAACTGGTCACAGCCTTGGCCACCAGACCTCTGTCAAGGATCTCAGGAGGAGCAGTAGGAGGAATAGAAGAGGCAGCCCGACGTTGTAGAAAGATTGTCTGTAAGTGGTTAATCAGATTCTAATTCCCCGACAGCATCCCCACATCACAGCTACCCTATATTTCCTAACCTTTTCATGGCTGGTGGAAAGCCGCAAATAGTAGAGACTGCAAATCGTATTGTGGGACTTTTTCAAGTAGCACAGGGCCCTTGAAGGCCCAGCATTGAACTACATCTTCTCAATATTGTCAGCAGCTGGGCTCCTTTGCATGACTGGTACCTCAAATGATGTGGAGGTGCTGGTGTTGGACTGCTTTGGACAAGGTCACAAGTCACATGAGACCAGGCTATAGTTCAATAGGTTTATTTGAAATCACAAGCTTTCGAAGCGCTGCTCCTTCATCAGGTAAAGTCGCCTGATGAAAGAGCACCGCTCCAAAAGCTTGTGATTTATAATAAACCTCTTGAACAATAACCTGGTGTCATGTGACTTCTGACCTGGTACCTCAAAGGCTGTGGTCTTGTGAGGCAAAAGCAAAATGTCATTGATGAGTGCACTCTGAGAGAGGACAGGACGTTTGTCCACCAAGGACCTATTGCCACTCCACTGCAGCAGTATCGAAGTAGTCTGAATCAACTGTGAATATCGATTTACTAGATTGCAGTTAGAATCTGAGATTTGCAAACATAACAGCAGCATTCTGAATCTGCATGGCATCAAACTGCCATGGTATGGCTTGCATGGCAGCAAACATGAATCTAAAGACCTCAGTATGCAGACTGGAGATGTTGGGTGTGTTCCAACTTTGTTGTGGTGGAAGTTGAGAGTATCATAGTTTGGCATACAATACTAGAAAGAATAGGCTCTAAACGATCGACTAAGTCCTATGCCAAATCATAACCAGGCTTGTCCATGTTTCTTGGCATTTGCTTTTCAGCATTTTCCATACCATGCTCCATTGGGACCTCCATCTGAGTGCTTTACAGCAGCACACATCTACAACCTCACCTTTTGGGGAAATGGCACAGGCAGTATCTTGTCTCACTGGCTGGTTCATGCCCAGTGACTCTTACTATTTACCTCTGCTGGCATGATGTCACCCTCCAATGTATGTGCAGTAACTATGTCTGATCTGTTAGCTGTAAACAACAGATTGACTATTCCGGTTCTTTATTAGAAATATGCTCTTGCTTGCATCCTTTATTAGGAGGCTCCACTGACTGTGAGGTGACAATTCTGCGTAGTATCTAAAAGCATAAATGCAGAGGGGAAGGCAACGGATTAGGTGGAAAGAAAGAAATTCAAGGCCCCAGCTGGCAGAGAATTGCAGATATCCAGATGAGAGTAAAGAAAGATGCTCACACTTGGTAAAAATGTTTTCATTCTTGAAAACAGGCTGAATCACTGCTGGCCAATTAAGTTTCAGTGCCATCTCTTCCAAACAGCTCAGGAGGAACAATTATGTCATCCTATGCCAGTTGTCTATTGCTACCTTCTGTACTGTGCAAAAGTGAGGGGAGATTGTTAGTAGCATTGCACTGTAGTTTAATAATGTGTCTATCATTCTTGAATAGCTATGCAGAAGCTGCAAGATATGCATGTGAAGCTTACAGTACTGACAAGTGTGAGAGAGTGAGGCCGAGCATCTGAATACTTGGCTTAAGTCCTAATTGCTAAAGGCTGATGATGGATGATTGGTATGAGCATGGTACATTAAACAGTGTGTGAGGTTGGGGTGAGATGGATAGCAATCAATTATTGATTTTGAAGCATTTGAAGATGTATTTACCGACCTTGGCTACATTTGTAAGATCATTGAACTTCTTCTAGTAAGGCAACAAAATCCTTGAGGCTAGCCTCATTCGATTGACAAATATGGCTATCTATTCCCAGTCTTCCTTTGCAGTTTGTGCCTGAGAGTGTCACCTGGCTTTCTGCAAAATCAGTTCTCTGTCCATATTTCCAAGTGTTGGGGACCAAGGCCGACAGCACCACATTAGAAGGTATTGGAGAATTTGTCCTAGCTCCATTAATAATGCTATAGCTTCTACGAAATGATTTTGTAGACAGTTCCACCACCTTCCTCACCCTGAATACATCTTTCTTTTAAGAGATGCAGGTTGGCTTAAAGAAGGGAAGACTAACTTTTTCTTGTGGTTGCTGTGCAAGGACCTTGGTAAAGTGATTTGCATCTGTGTGCCTAAGATTTGCGAGAAGACTGTAGAACAGGCTGAGCATCACTCAGCCTGCAACGCTATTTGAAGCCAGCTATACCGTTTTAGAGCCTTACTCTTTAGCTTAGTATCCTCTCTTATACTCAGACAGTTGAACATATTTTAAGTGGCATGAAGTACGCTTCCACTAGTTTTATTAAAAGGATCAGCAACTACTTACAGGTTAGTTGCTAGATGATTTCATCTGACTATTAATACAAATCTAGCTTTTTTGAAGTTTCAAAGGTCTAGAGGGAGTGGTTGTGTTGGTGTTGAAGGACAGTTTGCTGACTTTGAGGCTTCGGCACAAGTATTCCCAGATATGGATACATTATTCAGCTTTTCTCTTGGAATGGAGAATAAATGTGAGAAAGAGCAGAGGCCGTATAAAGCAGAACAAACTGCTGGAAGAAGGAAATGGAAACCGGAGAAACAGGCTCTCAGCAGGAGGCCATACCCACCCAGAGTGCTTCAGGACACAAACTATAGCAATGAGGTATGCATTTCCAGTGGTTCAGTGGTTAGCACCGCTGCCTCACAGTGCCAGGGACCCAGTTTCAATTCCAGTCTTAGGTGACTGTCTGTGCAGAGTTTGCACATTGCATGGGTTTTCGTAGGGTGCTCTGGTTTCTTCCTGCAGTCTAAATATGATTAAGTGGACTGGCCATGCTAAATTGCCCCATAGTGTACAGGGATGTGCAGTCTGGATGGTTTAGCTATGCTTAATGCAGGATTATGGGGATAGATTGGGGTTGGTTATGTGTGGGACGCTCGTTGGAGGGTCAGTGTGGATTTGATGGGCCAAATGACCTTTTTCCACACTCTAGGGATTCTATGATTCAATATGGATCTTGTCATTGAATGCCAACTTTTGAAGCCACAATTTAAACATCAAAACAGGCAAAGACCACACAGCCACTGTTTGTGAATGTGACCATGGCTATGACTGTTAACATATCTTGTTCATTTCAGGCTGATGCTAATGCTAGGAAGAACGCAAAATCTGCAGACCACTATTGCATAAGGGAGGTCATTAAAACTGTCAATGCAAAGAGAAGTGACTTTGTGTTTTTCTTGTAAAAAACAGGTTGAGCATGCATAAGATCTGAGGGCTTTGCAGATTCCTTCATGGCGCCGATTGCAATTAATTATACACACATCACTCTGCAGCACTGTATGTCAACATTGCCAGATAGTGCAACCAAAAGCAAGCAGTTCAGCATAGAAGCTCTGGAAGCAGTCATTGTGCATTCATTCTGCAGCAATCCTCTATTTTGAAACCAAAGTTTTGAATGAAACTATGCCTTTTGAATACAAAAAAATTTTTAAAAATCACTATTTTTCATCCCCTCAGTGCCTGTTTTCAATGTGCTTTTGCTTGGGCTAGCGATTCTACGCAGTGATAACTCAGCGATTGCAACATGGCCGATTGAAAACCATTGGCATTCAGTGGAGGAGATTGCAGATGGCATTGCAGGATAACCTTGAGCAGCTCAGGTCATTGAAGGGCAGGCTTCAGACTACAACATCTCAGAATGGCTAGAAGCAGTTTGAGCTGACTGACACAATAACAGGGGAAATTACAGAATGGTAATGGTGAGATCACACATGCTGTCATCCATTGAGGTCAGCAGGCCTGTGCTCCATGGAACCACTGCTACTTCCTGGCAGTGCTTTTGTAATCCTCGTGACCTGCTGCGAGACAGATTGCTGGAGTGCTGTCACATTCTGCAAGCCCCTATAAGTACTGTTATTTATTGCCTTGTCAGTATGATTTTTGTGCATGACTTTAGTTTGAGCTTCAGCTGCAGGACTCAGACTTTTGATGGAAACTGCTTGTCCTGCAATGTGCAAGTACCCCTGTGCCCATTTTATGTATTGCACGCATCATGCCACACTAGAGCTGCCTGCTCATTAACATGATTCTTCCATGCAGCTATCCCTAACTGCACTATTCATTGGCTGGATGCATCATTTACAAATAAGCATCAAAAAACACTTCCCAAATTGATGCTTCTGTTGCTTTGTGTGGTTTCTGAACCATAAATGCTTGATCTGATTTGTCAGTTTCATTTATATACTTTAATTGCTTGAAAACTCATACACTGAAAGTATGTTGGAATACTGGAAAGATGTACTGGCATACTTAACTACTGCATGCACCAACAAACAGATATGACAATTATTGAACAATTAATTGGTAACATTTTATTGCTGGATTTCTAAGCTTCTTGTTAAACAAGATATTCACCAGCACCTAGTTATGTTATATGAATTCAGAGTCTACCTAATAAATGGTACCATACATTATTGCTAAATAAAGTATGTCTGAGTCATATTTTGAAACAAATAAGATTCACAAACATAAATCTCTCCTCAGCTCCGCGTTAGTGTTAACGTCACAATTACAACCCTACTTTTCTGAAATTGAGCTACATTCGGAAACCATTCATTATACTTTATTAACTAAACAGGTGAACACGAGTCATTGAGAGTCCTAGACAATTCAGATGAACGAAACAATTAACATGACTTCTATGCCTCAATTATGGGAACAACATGGAATTTGAACCATTGTTGCCTTATCATTTTCGTATAATCATAAAGTAAATTAAAGGGTTTTTCTAAGTAATTTAGAATATATCTATATTTGTAATATATTCATCTAAATAAAAAGACCTTCTTAGTCACCTGTTATTTGCTGCCTTTGGTGCTTTTTCATTTCCCTTTAATCTTAATGTTTTATCTGCAGAATTTTCTTCAGCAAAAGACTTTAGCTGTTCAAGACTCTTTGCCATAGTGATATGATAAGCAGATGGAAAATTAACCATCTACTCTTTGCCAATTTCTTTGGAACTGACCTAATGAGATGATTAAGTCATTAGAGGGATATGTGCATCTCAAAAGCTCCCAAAGATCCACTGAAATGAGAGAAGATAAAGACAAGATTCTTGCTTCTTATGCTTGAAAGAGAATGAATCCATTTAACTCAGTGTAACATTGTTTTATACAATGTATTAAAGTACCCAAATTGGCTGACTGAACAGAATTATTGGCAGGTGTGCTTTGACATCTGTAGAATTACAAATGTTTCATTCTTTTATTTCAAAATGGGAATCTAATTTCTTCTTCAAGAGTACAGAAAAAAACAGCATTGTTTTAAAATTTTAGTTGGAGCTTTCCAGAAATCAGAGCCATAGATTACACCTGTCCAGATGGTTTGTGAAAATAATAGTTACATCGCTCAACTGCAAGGCAGACAGTAAAGAACAATTTATATAAAATAAAATTAACTGAGGCCAACCCTCTTCTTTCCCCCTTTTGTTTGATTCTATAATGTGTTATTTCAAATTTGCCATTAAATACATTTTATGTGAAGTTCTTTTTGCCTTGTGTTACAAATGTTTCTGCATTGCAGCATTAACTTGTGATTGGTGCTTCTCCCGAATTCTGCCCTTGTTAAAGTTGCTAACACGGTCACCTCTTCATTAATCGAACATATAAGTCAGGTTGTAAAGTTTTAGCAACCATCACTTCTGTTCATATACTTAGAAATGAGTATATGAGCTCATTTCATATACTAATGTTTCAGAGATAGTAGGATCTGCA